>NW_023494790.1:7095703-7468203 GCF_904425465.1 Colossoma macropomum
TCACACGCATGAGGGAGGGAGGTCGGCGGCACCATGCCACACGCATGAGGGAGGGAGGGAGGGTAGGTAGGTAGGTAGGTACTTTATTGATCCTGAAGGAAATTTAGCAGCCAGCAGCAGTCACACAACACAGGACAGTCATAATAATAAGGGTGGAACAATATAAAAGGAAGAATAAATATAAAAAAAATCCTATCTACAGGCATATATACAACTAGAAATATACAAAAATCTGCAATAAGATCTATAACCTGAGATGAAAAAGGCAGTGCAATAATGAATGTACAAGGAGGCGCAGGTAACAGAATATAATGACAATACTGAATAAATATATTGGTACTGATATAAAGTGTCACGGTGTGGTGTGTCCAGATGTGCAAGATGCGCGGTAGGGGGTACAGAAAGTGCAATATGTAAAGTAAGGTGTCCATATGTGCAGATGGATAAAATAAACCTATGATTTAACATGAGATTCAGATTCAGTCCTCATCTCTCCTCTTCCCTCTTCTCTTCTGGCCAACAGCTACGTTGATTAATATAGGAGCGCAAGTTACTGCGTCTGGCGTGAAATGGGCTTAACAGTGCTGTACACTGAACTGTCATCATAACCTCACTAAAACACCCCTTGTAAACCAGCAAGCTTTGACAAATGTGGCAGTTAACTTGCTTTGGCTGTAGAAACTTAAAGTTTGAGTAGCTGTTGTTGGTATATAACCCTGTAGACTTTCATCATTTTAAAGGGCAGGGATGTCAGCTTGCTTGTATGTAGCAGTACTCATATTTTGACTGCTAAACAAGCTCGTAATTCAGAGGATCCAGTGACACTTGCAGGGAAAATGTACACAGAACAATAAGTACCAGGTTTGAAACATTTGTATTTACCCGATGATGCGATACCAGCGATTTTCAAAAACTGATTTATTTTTCTCAAATCTGCTTAGATTTCCTAATACAGGCAAAGGACCGACTACAGAATGACGCTCTACTTCAGAGGTCTGTTTCTAGTACTGGTACCCTGTGGCACAAGCATTATGGGGCAAATGGAAAGTGTCTTGTGTGATATAAATATAAAATAACTGGGATAAATTATAAATAATAAAATAATATTTATAAAAATGGCTTGCTGTGTTTACAGTGTGGAAAATGAACATACAAAGCAGAAGTGAACAAATACATAGCCGAGTACACACACATGGACCGTTCACGCTCACCGGTTATCAGCAGCTCTCTCGCACTCTTCTCTAGCGCCACTCGTCTCTTCTTCCAGCCTCTGAATGGCCAGCTCAATCTCTTTGTCCCGCCCCTGCCGCACTTCCTCTTTCAGCTCTCGCTCTCGACTCAGCAACCATGCTTCCTGCAAGGAAACACACTACTTCCTGTCACATCTGAACTTTGAAAAGAAAAGTGCACCACATACACTACACAAGCAAGATTTGTGGATGCTTTACTCTTAGTCCTGGAGTCTTTTGGGTGAACCTAGGAATTGTCAAAGAACAACCACAGACATGTTCAGCTCTACAAACTAAGTCTGGCTCTAAGGCTCTTCTGTAAAATACAGGTATAAACGGATTTAAACGAATCAAAACTGCATTAGGACGTTATTGGACTGCAAGGTCATTAGGGAGAATGGACGTCTAGAACAACACAAGAGTTTAATGATGTAATGCTATTTTTTGTTTCCTTTGGCAAGCACATGTTACACCCACTTATTAAAAAGAGGTGTTTTCGCACACTGAAGTGAGCTGCAGACTCAGCCAGACATGTCTTGTGGTAATGAGGTCAAGTCTGTTTTCTTTGCAGCAGATATAGTTAAACTATATACTCTGTGAGTTAAATGATAATAAAATTTAGCTAACTGTACGTTCTTGTGCACACACAAGATGCATGCAGAGGAAACATCTGTCTTCCTCAAAAAGAGGTCAGAAACAGAAATATAGTTCTTTGGCTTTTATGTCTCTGTAGGACTTGTGACATGTTCTTTGAGAAGGACGCTGTGACATGAGATAAGAGATAAGGACTTGTTTATGTCCATCACCAATCTATCATACCAGACAAGGTGGCGGCATATGGTACAGAAATTGGAACTGGCTTTTTCCATCTTCATCTGGGAAACTTCAAGGCCTCGGGGCTGACTGAGAGTGACTCTTGCTGATGTCAATAAGATGCGCATGAGGGATACTATCTTTGTTGAGTGAATCTCACCAATGTCACTGTGTTTATCTCGGTTATCTTTCTGAACCAACATACAAGTCTGCACTATAACAGTTTAGCAGTATCTGTTTTGACTAAGTCTGTGTTAGATTGAGGGAAGACACTCAGCTCCACCACTTATGCTCCGTTTCTTTCTCTCTCTTTCTTTTTAGAGTTGATTTCTGATTTCGCTGATTTCTTTCTTTAAGCTTTTGCCATAGTTAAGCTCTTGCATGTGAGGTTATGTGTGTTTGTGTGAACGTGTTGACCAGTTGAGACTATTGTTCTCTATTTTTATCAATACTGTTAATTCTGTTTCCTTTTTTCATGTTCCTGTAATCCCAAAAAGAATATTTTTCTTATTAAATTTTATAATCTATGTGACTTTTGAAATTCAGTGTGTGGTCTTCTCACTGCATCACAGTGTTTTATATACATTTCTAAATTTTAATCTGAGTCATGCTGTGATAAATTCCCCAACAAAGACAATGCTTTATAGAATTGTGAGGAATAAAAATCTTGGGTCTTAATCATATTAGGGCTATCAATTATATGAGTAATCGAGTAACCTGCTGAGTATTTTGATGATTAATCAAGTAAAGAAAATTAACTAAACAATAACATACTATGCAGAGCCTTTCAAAGATTCCAAAGCACTTTACAAAAAAAGGAAGCATTTGAAAATAAATGTATATAAGAAAACACTGTGGAAAAAATGCACAATGCATATAAATAAGGCTACGTTCATGCTGCAGGTAGAAGTGGCCCGAATCTGATCTTTTTCTTCATGTGACACAGTTTGGTTTTTGTTTGGCAGTGTGAACAGCTAAAAACATTTAGAATCTAATGTTTTTTATTTCAACTATTTAGAATCTTTTTTTTTTTTAATCTGACACATATCTAATACATGGCAATATGGCCTGTCTGTGAACAGCCAGATTGGAATTCTAGACTTTTACTTTTACGTCAATCCATCTCAATCTTCATCATAATTTCTTGCGCATGGAAACAGACCATTAACAGCAACATCATCAAATGCCTGTTACTATGACTATGCTTAGCGTCTTTCATTTTATAGGTCAAGTGAGACGCACATTGGCAGCACAAATAAATAAACATGATGCTTACTAACGAGAGAAATCAAAATAACAGCAAAACTATGTTTACTTCAAGAACATTAAAAACAAGAGAAGCGATGGAGCTAAAGGAGCTTCATTGATCAGACAGATCAGACTCTTTATTTAGTATGTATCCCTGTTTTGGAAGTGAGTTTCTGTCTCTTTGCTAACATTCTTCTTCACAGCAGGTGATCAAAATAAACTGACCTTCCTTTCTCTGTTTAGTTGGCTTCCACAAATAAAACAAGCACAGAAAATTACCCTCTGGTCTCTTTTTCGTAAACTTTGCCCAGCATGGTCATTTTTGTGTCTGCTCTCTGTCCTTCAAGTTTAAAAAAAAAAAACAGTTTGCACACTGTAACCTTGGATTTCATGCAAAAGTAGTCTATTAAAATGAAATCCAGAGGACAGCTGGATCGGTGTTCTTTTGCACATGCTGGTCAGTTGAGGAGACTGATCTGTTCAAACTAATGTTAATATAAACCACATTATAAAAGACAACCAGATAACAAAATCAGATTTGGGCAGTAAATTGGATGCAGGCCACTTTTACCTGCAGTCTAAATGCAGCCTATGTCAATCCTTTCACTCCATAAACAAGAAACTTATAACAGCAAACATTTAATCCATTTTCATGTACTTGCAATTTGTAACTATAAACATATGCATGTGTGAGATCCTGATGGTGTGGGTTTCCACAGTAATACAAGATCTCTACTTGTCATGCTGCCTCAGCAGAGCCACCAGGATAGTCAGAGACCCCACCCACCCAGCCCATGGACTGTTTTGCCTTCTGCCCTCTGGCAAACACTATCGCAGCAAGCTGTGCAAGACCGCCAGACTCAGCAGGAGCCTCTTCCCACAGGCCATCATACTACTCAGTTCCCTCTAACAATACACAACAGACTGGCCTATCAGGACTGCTGAACCCCTGAACATACACACAGACTGCCTGAACACTTTCTTAGAACTCTGTCTATATAAAAATGCAGCTTTTTTCTGTGCAATATTTACAATGTTCTCATCACTTGTGCACTTTATCACTATTCACCAGTGCCAAGTTTACATTTCCTGTTACACTGTGCAATAATACCATCACTGAGAACAATGTGCAATATTTTTTTCTATACAACATGCAATATTCTTATATATATATATATTTTATATTTTTTTTTCTTTCTCTCTCTCTATTTGTATGTTTTATGTCTGTCTATGCAGTCTAGTATGTCTATGTGCAGTTGCCTTTTATATATATTTATGTATATTTTTGTACTTCGAAGTTGGAGAAACGCAATCTCTTTCAGCTCTGCACTGCTTGTTGTACTGTCTGAATGACATCAAAGTTCATTTTGACTTTGACTTTGTGGAGAACCTTCATACAGATAAACATGACTTCATAATGACCTGCAGACACTTTGTTTATCATTCAAATTGTGAACCAATTACTAAGCTGATTCATCAAGAACATGAAATTTTAATTGATTTTTTTTATCGAGTAATTCATTTTTATGGGGAACTGAGAAACCCTTAAATCATAGATCTTAGTTGTATGTAATCATACAGACACATATACTGATTAAAATTTTGATTAATGCTTATTAGGTCAATAAATCGTTGTCCCAATCTTTAAAGAACTCAATTCTTTAGAGAACAAGTGCCATAATGTTTTAGAGAATAACTCAATATAGGGCTGATTTTTCGACTAGAAGCTTGAATGATTAAGACCGCTGCTTATTTCTCTCCAGACATCCGGAAGAAGTTGTGATGCAATGTACAGTATCGGCTTAACATTACTTGCATGTTGTATATGTAAACAAGAATGTTTTCATGGATGCTGTATTAAAACTTTCTAAGTACTTCTCCATTGACTGGTGGTATTAGTATTTGTACACGTTTACATGCTCCCACCTAAAACACTTTAAAACACACACCCACCTCCTTTTTCATGTAATTTTCTTCCCACGTCTGTTTCTCGATTTCCAGACGCTCTCGCAGCGCCTTCATTTCCACCTAAACACACAGTTCACAGTCATAAGATGCTTCACAAATCTGACAAATTGGAGTAAGAATTAAAATGAGAGCTGCCCAGATCAGCACACTGAGAAAGTTGTTAGGTGCAGAATAAGTATTACTGTGTTCTCTCCTCACTGCTTTGAGTGTGTTACCTGGTGCCGTCTCTCTTGCTCTTCTCTGCTCTTTTCCATCTCTTCCCTCAGCGTTCGATTAGCCAGCGAGCTGTTGTTCTCCAACTGAGTCCTCAACTCCTCCAGCTCAGCACGCTGCCTGTCACAACAAACACACAGGCATTTTAGTTACAAATGCTTTATACTACCAATCACTCATGACCAGCCAGCCTCATCTTGGAAGTGTCCACAGTACAATGACGCAGCACTGTGAAAAAGTCTGAGACCACCCTTTATTAATCAACTTCTAGTCAACATGGCCATTAAGTTTAAAAGCACATCCAAAGCTCAGTCTTAGAAGTTGGCTGCAGCAGCTTCTTTGTTTGATTTGCAAATTATCTTCTTTTCTCAGTGAGGGCTTCTTGACAGCTACGCATCCTTTCAGACCCACTTTTCAGTTGTCTTCTCACAGTGGAAGGATGGACAGAAACACCTGTGGATTTTTCAGATCTGAAGCAGCTTGATTTTCTCCTCTCTATCAAAGATGAAAGCCCTAAGTGCTGTTTATCTGATGGGGACAGTTTTTGTGGTCTACCAAGTCTTGCACGGTTGTGAGGAGTTCACATTTTTTTTTAACTTCTTTTTTTTAGAAACTCCTGCCATTGGTCTCTGACTTTTGCTCAGTACTGTAAATGTATGTAAAATGTGACTGTTTAATATGCAAAAACAGGCTGACAGTTCCTTGATTCCTGTGTGAACTCTGATGCTGACCTTGCCGCTAACTGAGCAAGTCGTTCCTTCTCCTCCGCCACTTCTTTATAGAGACGTCTCCTCTGTTGCTGCAGGGCATTCTCTTCTTCTTGAAGCTGCTTTTCAAACCTAAAACACAAACACACAAAGTTGTCCTTAAAACAAACCAATGCACATAAATGAAATAAAACTGGCAGTATTTTACTCAATTGTCACCAATATGCTTCCATGTTCTCATGGAAAATATGAACCTCTTGCATACTTTACACATCTGTAGAACATTTTCACTTCATTTCTGATATGCAAAACTGGTTCAGCACTCTCTACCTTCAGTAAGACATGTTTCAGTTCAGGTTCCAAAATATTTATTCAAACCAAAGGTGAAACAAAGGCCCTCAGGGTTCGGATGTGAGATCACTGTCCGTCCTCTGTGACACCTGCTCTTGCCTGTGCTGGATTATAAATAAAACTGTAGGCTGGCACTACATGGTAAAACTTATACGCAACTTTAGCTGCTTGAAACTTACATGAAACTAAATTACTTGATTTGCTGAATGCAAAGTGTGCTGCAACTCATTTATAGCTCCTTTGAAACTCAGCCACATCCGTTGCAACTGTTGCAACTTTGTGAAAAAAGTTTAATGAAATCAAAATGCCGATAATACATTACGTAATCATGTCAAATGGCATACTTTAAAATGACTCAGTTTACTGGATCAATTGACAAGAAAATAAAATAGAAGATGAATTATTGGACGACTGAAAACGAGATCCTCCTGATTAACTTCATGGTTGGGAGAGCTTCATTTTCAGTTTCCTGAGCCATGACAAATGGCGAGTTTCTGTAAGCTAATCTAACATAATTCTACTGAAGTTAACGTAATTCTGTAACTGGCTGACTTAACTAGCCAGCTAACGGTAACAGCTGTTCAAACAGCTGCTTGTGCCAGCATGTATTCTTCTCTGTTAGCCAGCTGTTATGATCTGCTCACCTAGACGACTATTATTTTACCCCTTTCTTGACAACCCCTAATCTTACACAGAGAGGAGATCCCTTCGGGAATCAAAAGAGGAAAAAGATTACTGAAGAGGACAATGAGGTGTGGTTCTCTGTTAACTTGGCAATGCATCTAGGACGGGATGAGCAAGGCATCATGTGCAAATGTAATAGCTATAAAACATTCATCAAAAAAAGAAAAAAAAAACAGAATAAAACTCAAATTCAGAATGAAGAACCATAGACAGACAAAATGATAAGTCAGTGTAAATAACACATCACATGTAACTTTTCAGCTAACAAGTAAAGTATTTGAATGTGTTGCATGTAACTGACTTGCTTGATGTAACTGTCCAGTTGCATGCAACAGTTTCACTGTGTATAGCCAACCTTAGTCTATGAGAGTTGTATCTAGCATTAACAATGACTTCCAAATGGCTGGTCTGGACATCTGGAGAGTATCTAACTCATACACATGTGCTGGCTGCTTCTCTTTCTATGTGGTCCTCACAACACCATATTTACATATTTGCATTTTTCTACGTTTTACTCAAACTCAGATGATGCCTTACCTTATAAACAGCACTGGATAGTGTATCACAAGTTGGCAAGTAACATGATGTTTAATTAGCCTGTCTACAAGTATATATATATATATATATATATATATATATATATATATAATATATATATATATATATATATATATATATATACACACATGCAATAAATACGTTCAAATGTTTTTCAGATGCAACAGTGACTTGAGACGCACATCGGCTGTTTCTGACTTTGTTCCTAGAATAGGATCAAGACTACATAGTACTGCAGGGCACCGAGTTCAAGTGACCTCACTCTGACATCTGCCCTTGAGCCCCAACTACTCCACAGGTATTGCAATCGGAGCATGCTTATAAATAAACATTCTGGTTCTGTATCTTGGCTGGTGAAATAAAGTCCATCTTTTTTCTCTTCCCAGCCATTTATACTGGCAGCCAAGAGACTCAACAGTCCATTCCAAAACAAAGGGCAGGAAAATTCAGAAAAATGTCCTCAAATTATATTAATATATCTAAAAAAGCTACCTAATATGTCTGAAATAAAAACTGACCTTTGTTACCTTGTTTTTTCATGTCTCTGACCATATTAAACACAAATTTTTAAACAACTACACAATCATATCATGCTATTTGACAGATAAATGTGTGTTTTCCCTGAATCTCTGGTCAAACATCTTTGAAAATGAGTTTTGATTATATCACTGCGCACCAGCAGGTGGGAATAATAATATTAAATCAATGATATCATCTTCCAACACTCCCAAGTATCACAGAGAGAACATACTGAGCTAGTATTTTCTTTTTTTAATTCCAAGACATTTTGAGTTTTGAGTAGCAAAAACAACCACAGCTCATTTTCACATGATCATTTCCCTACCTCTCTTTGTCCCTTAGAAGTAATCAGGCTGTTTTTGTTGCTGTACCTTTAAGACTGATATGATTTTAAGACATCTGTTCTGACTGGATGCCCTGTATTTTTTTCATCCAAAAAGCAGTTTGGGCTAAAACTCTCCTTGTAATTTCATATAATTAATATAATTATTATTGCTGTAGGCTGAGTAGGTGATTATATGCATATTTTGATTTTGATTCATCTGTTTTTCCAGTTCATTTTCCTTATATGGACTGTATGAACTAGTTAATGGTATGTTCTGAAACCTTAGCAATGTATAATTTTTTTTTAATAAGCCACATTTGGTGTTCCATGATATGGGCCTCCTCTTAAAGTCTTTGAATGCTTTGATTGTCTGATAATGTTTAGTGCAAACTTTTTTATGAGGTCAGCATTACCCTTTAAAACTAAACGAACAGGGCTAATTACACTGCTGTTTTTTTTACAGAGCCCCACAACACATGCTCTTCCATACTAATGACAGACAACAATGTTTTTTTCTCTTTCATTATAAGTGTACGTGTGTGTGCTTGTGTAAGAGACACAGGCAGCTACACATGTCTTCAGAACCACCTCATTTACTTTCCCACTATGTTGTGAAACCATTTTTTTGTGCAAGTTAGGAAAATACTCGTGTGTGAGTGTGTGTGCCTAGCAGCTGTGTGTATAAACAGTACTAGCAGCCCAGTTATGAGTAAGAGTGTGTTGATGCGTGTATGCGTAAGTTAGAGACCAGCAGTTGTGCTGATCTTCTCACTTCTGGCTCTCTCACATTGGCACTGTCCATGTTTGTGTGTGCAAATATGTGAAGACCTTAAATGGCCCATATTCTTTTTATTTATTTATTTATTTTTATATTCGCCCAGAGGTCTACTTATTACATTTGTGTGGTTTTATATATTATATTTGTGTGTGTTTTTATGTGTGGTTTTATGTGTCCCTTTAAGGGCCCATTAAACAGCAGCAAAAGCAGCTAAAGCCCTATTCCTCTTTTCATCTCTCTCTCTCTCTCTGGCACTGTTCAAGTGTCTTGTTTTTTTAAGATGCCTGTGAGAGAAACAGCTGCCTGTATGGGTGGACCTCTACTTAGTCATTTTTCTGTGGCTATGTGTGTGTGTACGCGCATGTACGCATGTTCAGTGCTCAAACACAGTCTTGGGACACATCTGTCATCATTTTTTTATTACGTTTTTAGAATCACTTAATTTGCTCATGTATTATGGAAATAATATGGACTATATTCAAAAGAGCATCATTTGAGCTAAACCCCCCTCAGTTTTACTTAAAAAAAAGAAGAATGGTTGGGAAAGTAATCCAAAACAGGGCAACTACTGGAAAGCTAAAGATGCCCAATGCTACTCCAGGAAAAGCAGCATCCAACAATACACATCACTCTAATTTACATTAACGTTCTTAAAGATATTGCTTTAGAAAACCTAAATATTGAGAACTAATCTGTAAAAAAATAATTGTCTCTTGGTAACAAAATGAGATACAGTAAAAATCCCCAAATCAAGTGTAAAAATGTTTTGAGGTGGTAGAAAGAGACAGGAAGAGTTCAAAACTTGCCACACTCAGATCATCCAAAAGAGAAAATCCAACAAGCCTGGTGGAACATCAATGCAAACTCATGAACTTCTAGAAGAATTGCAAGTTATCGTCCAGAAAAGGACATGCAACATAAAACTGATTCAAATAAAAGACTAAATATTAACACAGACACAGGAAAGAGAGAGTTATATTTGTTCCACTGATGTCTGAGTACCTTCACTTCCCTTACTAAGTTTCATTTTGAGTTTCATTTAGTAAACATCGTTGTTATTGCTGGCTGCTGTAACTTTTCTGATATGAACGGATAAATGATACCTTTAGCCAGGAAAGTAAGACATACACAAGACATAAACTGTAGTGTTCCAAGGCTCTACTAATCCATCTCTTTTTGGCATTCTTCATCTTGCATCTGCGTCTATTTATGTGTGTGTTTTTACCTCTGCTTAGCGAGTTCTCTCTCTTTCTGGCACTGCTCATCTCTCTCTTTCTCCAGCTGCTGCCGGAGCTCCTCGATCTGCCGTACGTAGCGCTGGGCAGCCCTCTCATCTGCCTGTAGTAGCTCAGCCTCGTGAAGGACACGCAACTTCTTCAGCTCCTGCTTGTGTTTGGAGATCAGTTTTTGGATCTCCGGCTCCAGGCCTGAACACACAAACAGGTCATGAAGGTACATAATGCAAATCCCTTCACTGTGTACAGACTGAAAAAGACATCAATTAAGAATCAAAAACATTATATTCTAAACTGAAACCCAAACCAAGCAAAGAAATTCCAAATACTGCAAGTTTCATTCCTCAGCCAATAGAGAATAAATGTCAAAAATAACTAAATAAATTAAAAAACTTAAGTCAGTGAAACTCTACTTGCCTCCAAGAAGAGTGTAAATAACGCTGTTTATTTTAAGGACACATTAGACCAGTTAACAGGTAAATAATACATCATGTTGGGCAAAATCAGAATAATGTTTTCTGTGTTTTAAATCCACCACCACACCCTCTACTTAAGGTAATGTCCCTCATCATGTGGCCTCATTATATGACCTGCTACAAGTCCAACGGGGCCTCATTAAACAGGGCTTATATTTTATGATCTTTACTGTGCTTACATATAAAGATGGATATAGAAGCCCACTACGTGAAACTGCAGGACTCAAGTGGTAGGACCGGTCTGTGAAAGTTACGGTAGTGATCAACATTCAGTTGCAGCTGTAAGTGCTGTAGACGCAGGTCAAGACAAACATTTAACAAAGGCGCAAAATAGTCAGCAACTAATCTTTGTGTGGTAATTACAGTCTTGCCTGTCACTACCAGTTCATGACTGTAATTAACTTCCTCATCACCGCATCCATATGTGTTTACTTCTATATATTACTACGTGTCATATTTTTTTCATTTTACCACATTTTCTCCCAGCGTTATTCGTTGCCAATTCCTACCCACTGTTTAAGTCTGTCCTCTCACATGATAGCTACCAATTTTGGAGTGTGAGACCCAACACATACTTTCTCTGCGACATTGAGCCAATCACTGCATCTTTTAGGGCTGTAGCTCATGCAGCATTACCGGACAGCTTGACTACCTTTTGACTATTTGTTATTCACCTTTAACAGTGATCTCCTTGATCTTCTTGGTCTTCTCATCAATCCACTTCTCTCTGCGGATCTTTTCTGAGGCGCTCATCAACTCTTTCAGCTTCTTAATCTCCTAAAGTGTTACAGACACAGAGAAGAGAAAGAAAGTAGAGAGAGGAAAAGTGTTAGGAATAAATAATTAACGTCTCCTGTTTCTGTAATAGGCCGAAAATCTCAAAATACATGGCACTGGGAGTAGAAAGGTCATTATATATGTTAATAATCTAGTAATCTAATGATTATTTTGATGCTTAATCAAATTGTCAGAATTTAAAAAATAAATACATTTTAAAAAAGACTAAAAGCTCAACCATAAAAATGGATTTAAATGAACAATAACTAACAATGCCAACAATAACAAAAATATGACTACACATATATACATATAACATAAGCTAATGTTATATGTATATTACGTAAAACATACTGTAAGTTTAAGTTTAATTCTCAGTATTCAAATAAGTGATTAGTTGCATCAGGTGAGCTTCTACTTGGTGGGAACAAAAACACTGATACAATAAAAACAAGACTGGACACTCTGGCACACAGACTCACTACGTAAATATTATCAAATGCTTTGTAAAGGATATAAGAAGTAGATATAATCATTATGACCGAAATTAATAAATAATAAAATGACAGAGCAACGTCACCAGACAGTTTCACCAACAGGTCTCATCACCACAGCTCCAAGAACCTGATCAGTTTTAACTGTCACAAGGAAATAGAAAACTCTCTCAACCCATGAGTGAAAGTAGTGATGAGCATGTTAACTCCACAGTCAGTAGTTAACAGAGTAAAACACAGTCTCTGAAATTAAAGGTGTATACTTGCTTCAGTTCCCAAAACCACAACGCAGCCGGACATTCTATATTTAGTTTCGCCACTGAAAGGCTTTCAGCAAAGCAGAGCAAGAGCAGGCTACCAGAAACTGCCTACTGAAAAGTGAGCAGTGGCAATGCTACAGGTCAGCTGCAAAGAAATGTATTATCAAAGGTGGCTATTCCAGCACTGACAGCTTCCATTAGTTATTTTGAAACTGCTTATACACTACATATACACACATAGACAGCCCTTCTAATTAGTGAATTTGGCTACTTAAATGTGCTCCCACTGCTGACACAGGTGTTCAATTTCACACATACAGCTTGTATAATCCACAGTCATTCTGGAGTGGCCTCACACAAGCCTAAGGTCACCATGTCCAAAGCTAAGTGTCAGCTAGAGGGGTATAAAGCCCCCCGGTGTTGGGCTGTAGAACAGTGGAACTGTGTTCTCTTGAGTGATGGAGCTCCATCCAGTACCTTTGGGATGAGTTGGAGTGATCCAGAACTGATCATCCAACATTAGCAGCAGACCTCACTAATGCTCTTGTGGCTGAATGCAGTCAAATCCTCAATGCAATGTCTAGTGTAAAGCCTTCCCAGAAGAGTGGAGGCTGTTACTGCAGCAAAGGGGACAAACCTTCTAATAATACCCCTGATTTCAAGAGAAAGTTGGATTAGCAAGTGTCTACATTTGGACGTGTGGTAACAGTCTGGTATGCAGACAGGCACAGATAGGGTTATCATTAACTAGAAGGATAACAGATAAAAGGCATGACAAACATTCCATAAAACCACCTGGAAGATAACGGAATTCCCAAAAGCTCCTACTATGGTGGTAAGTTGGTGAAGTGAACTATGCCTCTTCTCTTCAATGCCTTGCTCTGATTACAGGCTACTCGCATAACATCATGACACCCTGTCATCAACGGATACTTCAACAATTTCAGCATCTGAATCTCAGAGTTAGTCCTCTTAAATGTTTCACTGTAAAAAAAAAAAAGAGGTGATTTCCACTTGGTGGAAATTGCAGTATCGAAAGGGAGGGGAGAGATGAAATAGAAGCGAAGAGCATAGGTCAGAAACAGAAAAATAAGCGTTACCTCACACAAGGGACCCAGAATTTGCCACACCTACAGTCAGAAGAGCAGACGTAGAAACGAAGCAAAGAAAAACACAGACAAAGAGAAGAAGAGAGAACATAGGTTAAAGAGAATAAAAGCAACGCTACAATTAAGCGCATGCACTTCCCACTCGCACCTGCATGCACATACACACAGAGCTCTTCATATAAGGTTTAGTGTAAGAGGAATAAAAATAAAAATACAGAATGCTCATAGTCCAACAGCAGTCTTTACAAGCACAGCAAGAAAGCAAGCAAGCAAGTACGCCCCCTTCTGGCACCATAATCCTACTACATGTTGTGTTTGGAAATGGCATGCATAGACAGTTGGTGAGATTTGCCAAAAACAGCCAGCCTTTGCCTTTTGTCAACATTCTGATTAAGTTTCCTGCTGTTTGGTTAAAATCCTGAATCAGCCAATGTAGTACTCACTAGTTCATGCTGCTCCTGCATCTGGCTAATCTTCTTCGTATATTTTTGGTCCACCTGTTTGAGTTCAGCTACCACCCCCTCACAGCGCTCACTCAAGGCCTTCTTATCATCGATCAACTAAGAGCAGGAGACACATATCAAGTAATGAACACATTTCGGACTACATCCTGTCCAAGACACACATAAAGCTAAGTCTAAGTCTATCTTTAAGTTAAAAATAAATAAATAAATAACAGGGATTCTTTATGGAAACGGGAATTATTATTAGTGTTTTGAACTATACCAGGTTTATTATCTAGTTTATACACAGTACTATGCAAAAGTCTTGGACACCTAAGGAAATTGTTTACAACCATTCATCTTGGCAGAGAGTGTGCTTTTGCTCGTAAAACACCACATAACATTAAAATATCAATAAAATAAAATAATATAAAAAAGTACATCTTAGCTAGTGACTAAAAGAACACAGGCGAAATTCCAACAGTACACCTGATTTAATTTAACTTTAATTTTTAAGATTTGATTAGTTCAACTATGTACTGGACGATTACTACAAAAAATACTGGGCTTTCTCAAGGAGAGAGTTGGAAATGGCTGAATCAAAACACTAACATATATAAAACCATTACTTATTGAATTAATATTATTTGTATTTATTCTAATATTAGTATTTTTTCTGAGCAAATGAACTACACATGGATCAATAACACTACACAGCAGTCATTTATGACAGTCAGTGGACTTGGTCCTTGGTCATTTGGTCTCTGAAGACTGGGTATCTGCATGTGTGCTAGCAGAAAATGTGGTTCTGAATGAGGTGAAGTGTGGATACCTGGTCTATGAAAGCCAGGTGTCTTTGTATTGTTGCCTCATATTGTTGTTTTTGCAGCTGGAAGTTGTGGTTGAGCTCCTTCTCTGTCTCCTTCACATGATGGAGCGTCAGCTCTCTCTGCTGAGCCTGCAATCAGAGTACCATGGCTTCAGTTTAGAAGAGTACTATTAACATAGCTAGCCATTCTTGGTGTGTTTATGTCAGTATGGAGATTTTTTTTTTTACCAGAGCAGCCTGTAGCATGTTGACAGTGCGTCTCTTCTCCTCCAACTCCAGTTTGAGTCTCATCATGGAGCTGGTGACCTCAGCAGCAGTAGCTGAAGCGTGATCCACGCCAGCCAGCTCCTCCTCAGACAGCAGCACCTGCAAACACATGCAATGAAAACAAGCATCTCTTTAGAAATGAAAGTAATGTAATTAATGTTACCTTAAAAAATGTTAACCTTGAACCATAGACTTAATATTCAGTTATTATTTGTGGCACTTTTCACTATGTAGGTTATGTAGTTCTGTAAACATGTACTGATAAGATAAACAGCTTTTTTAAATATATTTTTCTCAGGTGCCTAAAACTTTTGAAACTCAGTCATATGAAAGTGAGCCCTGTAGCAGCAGCACCTCTCTATGTGATCCAGATGTGACTGAGCGAGGCCTCTCCTGCTCCGACTTCTCCATCTCATCCAGGAAGCTCATGATGCTTTGTAGCTTGGCCTCAGACAGGAGGGCGCCCTCATCTGGCAATGCGGGGGTCTGACTCAGCTGCCCATGACGCTCTAGGTTATCCGCAGTTAGGGAGTTAGAGGTTCCGTCCTGCAGGGAATGACATGGAGCTACTACAGCCAGTCTGTGCATTCTTCCTGGACACCCCAGCCATCAGATGGATTTGTTAAAATCCATCAGCAGCACATTTGGTTTAATGTAATGAAGCATCGATTAGCCAAACCTGGTAGTGAATGACAACTACAAATAATACTGGGCTGCTATGAGAAGAGGTTTGGAAAAAGGGTAAAACGAACAGACTGAAACATAAAATCACTATTTATAGTATTAATGTTATTTGTATGTATTGTAATATTGGTGTTTTTCTGAGCAAATAAACATGTATTGATAAAACAAACAGTATTTTGTTTAAATATAATTTTCTCAGGTGCTTAAAACTTTTGCACAGTACTGTATATTCTAAGTACTAAGTTCTAAGTCTTTTCATAAAATATGTCTAAAAAATGTAGTCACTTGTCCTCTTGTAAACATGGAATCTACTTTCTAATTCTAACCTGGACCACAGTCACGTTTCCAGCAGTGGTTCATGTTAGTAGTTATAATATTATCTAGGGATACAACTTCAGGCCCACAAGCAGGAAATACAGCTCTCCTCTCAATTAGAAAATATAAGCTACTGTCTATAAAGCTACAAAAACTGCTTGTGGACTTGAGCAGACTCACCTCATCAATCCAGGCATATTTCTCTTTTCTGTAGCTCTTGTCCTCTGACAGTCCCTCTGGTTCCTCCTCCAAGAGCTTAAGGGAATCCAGCAGGTCATTAAGGGTGGTTTTAGAATGAGCTCTGCTGGACGACACCCCCTGCCTCTGGTCCTCAACACTTACAGACCTCTGTAGAATCTCCTGAGCAAGACAGCCAAACTGGATTAGCAGTTGAAATCTCCTAATTATGTACATCATGAGCTGTTTTTTCTTTGGTATCAGATGCCTAAAGCCCATGAGCTCTGAAAAAATAATTTTTCTGAACTTCAGGTTCACTTTTTGGCCCAGCATAAACGATTAGACTCTGAGGTCTTTTTGGAATACAGTCTATTCCAAAAAGTGTTGTCTTCTGTTCAGAATTCCTTTAGCAAAGTCTACTGAAGCCTGTGTGCTGTCTGATGTCAACTGTACCTGTGTGCTGTATCAAGTAAACTGTCTATTTGTGCTGCATATATTAAATTGATATGAAATACCTGGGAACACTGAGAACCTCTTCGTGTTGACACTGCAGGTGAAACTGCCCTCAGGTTAGCAGCGTCTTCCAACTCACTTGCCAAATTTACATTTGAGTCTGTACACAGACATTCATATAAGATGAGTCAGTCATTTTCAAACTACCAGCCGACCACATAAATGTTATTTTCTGTCTGGTTAAAACACACACACAAACCACACATTCTCAGCAGAAGCTGTATTTTCCAGCTGTTGAATGCAGAAACACAGACAGAATGAGTGAGGGGTCCTGCAGTTTACCTGTGTTCTTGGCCTTGGCAGCTATTGGAGAGGTGGGTAAACTCTGGGTGAGTTTTTTACGGCCCACCTTCCCAGCCTGCTGCAAGGCATCCAGCTCCTCCTCCGCTGTTTGCTGCACCTTGGCTGCCCGCTGGGCCCGCTTCTGCTGCAACTCCTACAGGCACACGCACAAATTCAACACAAAACCATGATTTAAAAAATGTAAAAAGCTCACCAAAAATCACAATCAGTGACACAAATAATAAGATTTTGTCTATTTTAGTTGTACAAATAAAAGTCACAGTTTCTTTTAAAAATGAAATTCAGTAAGTCAAGGCTAACAAACAACATGAAAATTCATGAAATGAAAATTAAGAAACGTGTCCCCTGTAGTAGGGACCGCCGGCATCATTCCTAGGAGAAAGTCTGAGACTAAAATAGAGGGGTAATTGCTGTAGAGTTATTAAGTTCACTGAGTGCTGCAAATACAAGTCATGTCTAAAAATGTTACTAAATAATCTGACTTACTGTTGGTTACTATAACAAGGTTAAAAGGTCAATGTGTATGAAATTTGGCAGACATCATCTTTTGAGACCCCACATTCATTACAAATAGAGGCCACTTTCGCCAATCATTTGTGGTCTACTGGCTGTGCTCTTCTTAAACGGTATATTGTACTTGGACCCCAATAATTGCTCTTCGTGATGTAATTTGTAGACGGTGGCTAAGCTCTCACAGCAGTTACATCAGTCCATAGAACTCAACAAAATCAGTTTCAGGCAAAAGCAAACAGGCAGTTGCGAACGAAATGTGTCTCTCTTTTCACATTTTAGTAACGTTTTCTCAGTTCTGATGGGATAATTTATATCAAATACTATAACTGTTTGTTGACTGAATAATAACCCTGAACAGCTGCTGTGCTGAGTTTGGGTGAGATGATACTCATCATTCCAAACTGTGAATTTCAACAAAAGGTGACAAGTTTGCATGCATGAACAAAACAGACCTCACAAGTTGGCTGTTCATATTTTGCTATACTTTACATCTGGTAAAGGAACAGGTCAAGGCAGCATGCTGCTACTGGACATCAGGCAGTAACTAGAAAACAGTCAACACATGTTGGCTCTGGTCCAGTCAGTCTACTCAGAAAAGGGGCCAAAACACTTGAATGCTAAAAAGACCTCAACCCTTGCTGTAGTGGTCAGCCTCAGTTAGCAACTGTCTCTGTAGCCGGATCCAGACACACCTGAATAGCAGTGAGTCTGGCCAAACGAGCCTTCTCCTCTCTGATGCGTTTCCTGTCCTCCTCCTTCTTCTTCTGTGATCCCACTGCTTTATCTTCCTCCTGTCGTTGCTCCCTTTCCTGTTTAATTACATCATGTAATAGACACCCATGGATGTTTTAGAAAAAAAACACTTCTAAAATAGCTTTTAGGCTAGTTTACACAATTAGAATCTTTCTCTGCAATGCATATGCCAGTTGAAGACGCTGAGATGATTTTTTATTTTTACAAGGAAAAGACCAGTAATTGTAACGTTTAAGCAACAAAACCACACAAAAACGTCTTACGTTTATCAAGCATGCTGATTTCATCAGATGCCCAGCTGAAAAAAAACAACTGTGTTGACAAAACAACCTTTTTCTTTTTGATTCCCCCTCCTTACTTATCGCTTTCATGCACTTCCACACAAATAAAGGGAAATACATAAAACTTCCACGACATGACAATTTTTATCTATAAAAGTTCAACACGCCTACAACTGGTGTGGCTTCTGCTGTTTTTTTGCTGTTGTTTATTTTTCTGTTTTTTTCCCCCCTGATTTTTCCCTTTTTGCTTTAATTGTGTCTGATTGTTTAAGTTCATTTACAGGGTCTCATTTCTATTTCATACAAATCAGAAAATATCAGGAAAACTGTTTCACACCTTCTTTTTGGACATGAGCAGCTGCCTAAGGGCAGCATCATTTGCTCTCCTCCGGTTGACATGGTGACGGAACCAACGCTGAATGGTAACTGCTGCGTGGCTGACCTGCTGGATATACCTGTTAACACAGTTAACATTAGAAACTTATGGCTATGGCACTTGCAAACAGTATTGCTTGAGACTTAACTTCAACTAACTACTTAACCTCATAATTAGCAAAACAGTGATAAAGATCATGTAATTAATGGCATGTTCAACATTCAGATCCAACTCAAATAGCCATTTAAACAGCACCACTGCACATAATTGTGTAAACAGCAATAAGTGGTACTAATTAGCTATATCAGATGTTGGAGCAATGAACACACTGAACTGTACAGTGCAGCACTACCCCAACTCTGGGTGACGTTGCTATGAGCAGATACTAGAGAACAATGTTGGGTGCTAATTCAGGCAAGACTCACCTCTCTGCCTCCTCCTCAGTGACCTCTCGTCTGCCAGCGGTGCGAGGGCTGCGGGGAGCGTTGTTGTTGGAGTTGGACGAAGATGAGGAGAAATTCTTCTGTGACTTAGTGAGGGAGCCGCTCTCTAGCGTCCCCTCATCATTTACTGTGGCCTTGATTATATTACTGAGATACGAAACAGAGACAGAAAGAATGAAGGAAACACAAACAATCAGTATGAGGCTCAGAGCTACAGCACCACCTGCTGGACAAAATTTTAGTTAGGCTGCTTTAAATATTTAAAGTGCGAGGACTCTATACATCCATTCTTCAGTTCATCACTTTCATAGTAGTTACTGAATAAGTTATACTACTGAATAATAATATTAAACACGCTTTAAAAAACATTCGGTTTACAGGTTAAATCTGTGTCCATAAACAAAGCATCCATACTTGAAGCAGGGTTTCTGGTTGGAGCTCTTGGGCGTGAGGGGCTTATCCGAGTGGTTGTTGTGTAGGATGGTAGTTACTGAGTTACCCATTGCTCCTTTATTGCTCCTGGAGGTAAAACATTACAAACATAATCAACTCATACTGACTTTATATAGTCTTCACAAATATGTTTACACAATTTCCAGAAGCCTTTAAAGCAGCTTAACACAGAGTCTGCACGTTACTATTCTACTAGCTACCCACCTCCTAAAACACATACACAGTCCTACAAAGAATTACACCAAACAAATGAAACAAAGGGACACTTTATATTCAGATGTAATAGCAACTATCTGGAAGTCATTTTAAGACTCCCTGCCTCCCAAAGAGCAGTTATTCAATTGCTTGACAGGCATGAAAAATGTGGCATCATGAAAATCTAACACAGTTGCCGTAGAAACAGAAAACGTTAACATGCAGGGTTGCGGCTCTGGAAGGAGGTGGCTGCCCACCTGTTGTTAGCAGTAAAGTTGGCAGCCAGGGAGACACCAGAATCTCTCTTCTTCAGGCCAGTGGGGGAATCCATACTGCAGGTACTACGTGAGCTGGAGGGCAGGGGGAAGGCTCGCGGCTGGTCGTCCTGAAACACAGGTACAAGAATAAACACATTCACCTTGTTGACACAGGGCACACGTCCAAATTTTATGGTCTCATCTCAAGTTTCCTTGTTGAGTTAAAACTTCACATCTTGCTCTGCCGGTTTCTCATGAATTGTACCAAACAGTGAAGCAACGGTAGGCTGCTACTGTACTATCACTGAGCCATTCTCACTCATTCATTATTATCTGTACTTGGTCTAGATTAGTATATTTGTGAAAGCATCTACAAACAGCATCTCATTAGGATAGAGTACTGGACACAATAAATATGTATCTGAGGTTTCAAAGCTGATTTAAGGCTGAAGGAATCACTACAAAAGCAAGAAAAAGGGTAGATGACAGAGAAGTCTACAGGGTCTACAGTGACGATAGGTTTACCAGTATATTCCATGTCGTGCGGTCTGGGGAGGCCTTAGTGAGGCTGGCCAGCTTTCGCCTCCCATCAGTGCTGCTGTCAAACAGAGCCATGAAGTCCTCAGCATGGCCATCACTAAGAGAAAGAGTCAGAGCCAGAATGCAGAGAATGAGTAAAAGGCGCATAAACACTGGACAAAATCAATGCTTTGTTAAGTCTGCAGACTTTGACTCAACAGTCAACACAAGGCTCTTGCAGAAACAATGTCAGTAGTGCGCATTATATTTTTCAAGTATTTTATTCTTGGTGGTTGGTTACTGTTAGTAAGAAAATGTTATAGAGGAAACTTAAAAGGCTCATATCCCACATTTTCTTGCATTTTATGTTTTACTCCAAGGTCTACAATATATTTGATGTTTGTGCAGTTTTACATACCAAAATTAGACTTAATTCATTTTACATGACAACCTCTCTTTACCCCTTAAAATGAAACAGGCTGATTTTGTCACTGTGCCTTTAAGACTAATACACAGTCGTATGCAAAGGTTTGGGTTAAATGATATGTTTTGATTTTGTGTGACTAAGTGACAAAAAGATAACACGTCCTCTACTGAGAACACACTTCAGCTGAATTTAACATATTGAAAAAATAAAAAAACATCAAGTTTGCCCTGTGTTATGCCACGTTTATATTTTTATATTTTTTTCAGTGTGTGAACAGTATGTGTGCTGCAAATAAACGGCAATTGTGTACTAAAATTGTTAGTGTTACTGTTATTTTCCATTTTTATTCTTATTATTGGTATTATAGAGGATACTGATAATAGTTTGGCTAGTTAACCGCAAGTCAAACATTGTTTCTGGTTGTTAAATGTTTACATACACTACCAGACTTGAGTTTAATCGTACAGATGCGCCAAAGATTACATTTATGAATAACAAAACTGTCTGTGAAACTAGCATGTGCTCAATTCAGATTTGAGGGCAACTGTACACAACTGTAATAAATAAGAGCCATTATGATCTTGGGCAGTGAGACTCCCTCTCAATGAAAAGAGCCAGACATCCGAAGCATGATTCACTTCAGATGAGCACAAAAAAAAAAAAAACTTTTTTTTTTTCGTGGTGACAGCTTTGTGACGACAGCTGCATTAGGCCTCTGCTTAGGAATGCAATATGATGGGAGTCTTTGAAAGGGACAGTCGCCTTCTTAAAGGCAGATAATGCACACAGGCATATGGCTATCGCATCTTCATGCACAATCGAATACCACCGAACATCCAGCATGGGTGAACAAGGCAGATGCCTGACCTGCACCATCAGCATCTGCGCTGTAGCCTTATGTGTGCTGAAGTGTGTGCATTTTTAGGGGGGGGGGCGGCGTAGAAAGGCGACCACCCCATGCCAGCTGGCCTAATGAAAAGTACGCCCAATACTGATTTAAAAGTGCATTCCTTCACGTTGCAGGGGAAGGGAGGTCAGAGAAGGACAGTTATTAAGGTGCAGAAAGGGGAGGGAGCAGTGTTAGGTCATCCTTCATTCAAACCCACTATAGCATCTCAGGAGGCTGTGCAAGGGGAGGGCGACAGCAGCTGCCAGACAATAGGCTCCCAGTGCGTGCACACTTCTCCTTTCACTGCGGCCTCATTTGACAGAAACCCGAGAGGCTTCCCTCTCAACTGCTCCCCCCACCCGCTCTGAACAAAGCAGCCCCCGCTGCTCTCCACTTTTTTGAGCAGCAGCCGCCAGTTCACAATAGCCATTGTCCTTTATCTTCCAAACCCCAGCTGTTGCTCCTCTCTCCAGCACAAACCCCCAAATCCCCTTTAAACCTTAGCCCAAGCATGACACTCACTGCCCGTGGCTAAGAGCACACAAGCCACACAGAAAGAAACCTGCAGGGACATGTCTCAGATCACTCACATCAATGAAAAAAATGTTCAATATGTTGTTAGGTAGCCTAGACATTGCCTGAGACCATTTTAGGCTACTGAGCAGATATTAACACAACTGCTGGAATTTACTTTTGCCTTTCTGCGCTTTAGAAAGGTAATTAACAGACTTTGGCTGGTTTACATGGTGAAACTTTCATGCAACTTTATTTGCCTGAAACCTACATGAAACTACATTGCACTTGAGTTGCACAATGCGAAGCATCCTGAAACTCAATTGAAATTCAGCTGCAACAGTTGTTAGCATCTGAAACAACGCAAAAACAAAAAAATAAATAAAAATAATAAAAAAGAAGATGGTATGTGTGCAAATAACATTTTTTTTTATTTAAAGCATGTTCCAAGCATATTTAAAGCAGGTTCCATAGATCTTTTTTCCAAGCCAAGAGCCATTTAGGATCCTTTTATTTTTGTTTGGACTATGCCGCCTAAAATATTCCCTGCCTTGACGCAGATGTATTGGAGCAGTGAATACTTTCAGTTGTGCAGGACAGTGGCCCCTCAACACCCCATCAGAACTATGCAACTGTTAATACGTTTTCTTTAGAGATTCAGCATCACTTTTATCTTCACAATTCAAGCCTGAACTTGGAAGATTTCCAAAGTTTCTTTGTCAATATCATATCATCAATATGATTTAACTTTGTTTTTCAACTTCGTAAAACAGGGCCAAGGTCATCTCAGTTCTTATTAAAATATTTTAAAGCTTCTGGTTTGAGTATTGGATATGAATTTGTGACAGATGTGATACAAAAAAAGACAAACTAAAAACACGCCACTCACATTCACTTCATTCCCCTCACTCAAGTTATGTTTTGTACCTGAGGCTGACGTTGGCCTGCTGGTTCACCTGTGTAGTGCTGTTGGACCGCCTCAGGTTCTTAATGGCACGTGAGCTCCCAAACCCAGAGTCAACCTGCCAAAAATATGAATCGACAGCACTGTAATTAAAGACTGCAGTGTAAAATGTGGCTATATACCTCATAATGTATACTTAATAATGAATAATTTTACTCAAAGACGTGTAACTGATTTTTACTCTACGGAAATCAGAACATTCCTGAGATTGATGGCAAAATCATAAGCAAACCACTTACAATCATACTAACAACCGGCATGCTAGAAAATAAAGTAATACATAGAGGTGCCAAAAGGTTCTCTGGAGCGATGCCACAGAAAAAATTAAATTAGAATTAATAAAAGTTCAGAATTCAGGAAATATGGGTTCAAGAGCGTCTCACAAATTTGACACAAACCTGTTGTTTTGTAAATGTTAACCAGACAGAGAGCGTACTTCAAGAAAAAAACTTACTATATGTTTAATTGTATGGATATTAAACTGCTCTTTCAAATGTGCACAGGAAATTCCACCAATTATAGTTGACCATGTTGGTTTGGATGCCATGAGTAAAACGCAAAAAATAGAATAGAAACAGATAAATCTAAAAACAAACTGCTTGACAACAGCAATGCTACTGTTTAACGGGCATATCATGGATATAATTAACATTTTTTTCCAAATATATCACTAAACATACTGTCAAACAAACTGAAAAGCAATATCACAATATGTCAATTTCAGAGAATTACCAGTATAGATAATATATCTCCCAGCACTGAGTATGATGAGTCAAGGATATAAACATGAAAGTTGATTAGGAAAAACTGCAGAATATATTTTGACATAATTTACTCCTAGGATTACACATCTGATGGAAAAAGGGCAATTTATGAACTCACCAGTGTGTTGCGTTTGCCACGGCCATCGCTGGCCACAGACACAGATATGGAGCGGGAGAAGTGTTTCCCTGGTGATGCACTGCTGGGTCTGCGGCCCATAGAGAGCTGCGATCCACTCAAGCTCAGATCAAGAGCATCACCGGCCCCTCCAGGCTGGATGGACGCGGGACTGCGAGTAGTGTGCATCCTCCCTCAGCCTGAGCAACACAGGAGAAGACTGTTATAAGTCACTACATTTTAAGGAATTAATGGTGAGAGAAGATTGATTGGTAAAGCATTTCAGTGCATTGGAAGAGCAGTTAGTGATACAGTAACATAATATTCAGTGTTAAAACAAAGATAGTATTCGATGATAAGGCATTTAACTGCACAGTTGAATTAAATATACAAAAATCACAACACAAAGTCACAATGTACATATTTCCACATATTTTCTTAATAACCAAGCATCATAAAAGTGCACTTAAATCGATTACTAATGGCCAAATGTAGTCTTCACCAAGCGAATCGCTTAAGACCCTATCAAAGTTTTCAACATTAACTTGGTGAAGAGATGGAGGAACACCATAAGCAGAGAAAGAACATCATATAATGTTTTACTTACAGGTGTTGTTATTTCCATGTCCAGGGACTTCAAGCAACAACATCACCCATATTCAACTGTTAAAGGGGAATTCCACCAATTTTTCAAAACGCCTGAATAATTCACTTCTTGATATTCATTGTGGAGACTCAGATTTCTTTACAGTGGTGGTGATAGGAACCAGAAGTCACCATGTCTACAACACAAATATAGCCATTCTATCCAAAACCACCAGTGAACCTGCATGTATTTTCTGAGTTTTTATATGTAATGTTGATGATGGTAAAATAATGGTAAATCTGAAAAAACAGGCTTTCTTTGGGGACTATTTTGCCTTACAACGCCCTGCATATACCACTCTGCCATGCATGGATTAAAATAAATACATTAAAGCCAAAATGTTTTCATAAAACTATCAACTATCATAAAAAATGTTTCAGACATCACGCAGCATATATCTAACCAGTTCATGTAATAACGTCCTCTGAGGGAGCTTTTAGAAGCATTAAACTCTTCAGATGTCTGGTTCCTATCACCACCACTGTGAACAATTCTGACTCGGTAAGTTTCTCTAAACCAGAGCATTTCTCATCAGACCACTCTGAATGAATTTGTTTACATCACAACCATTTTATTATGTAGAATTTTTGAGAAATCGGTGGGGTTCCCCTTTAATATCAAAGCTATTCTTTGAAGTAGGCCTGAGCCTAAGACATCTGGCAGGACCAGCAGGTTAAGCCCATTGTAATATGTGTACCACTGACTGGTGTCAGTTTCCAGTTCTGTATTGACCCCTTTCTCACCCTGACTTGAGGCAACTTTTGCAGCTATTGTGACCCAACGAAAAAGAGGCAACTGCGACAGATATCAAGCAATGTAGCATTATATGCGTGTTATTGTAAGTACTGGACACATTGGACGTGACGAGGCTGAAGTTGGCCTTCTATTTGCCAGCTTCTTCCCGTTCCACCTTAAACGGTGCAGAAGTTGCATTCTGGCGCCTGAGGCCTTATGCACCAGAATGTAACTGCTGCACCATTTAAGGTGGAACGGGAATATTTGAACAAGAGGCTGGTGAATAAGAAGCTTCCTTCTTCAGCTTCGTTTTGACGTGGTCGTCGGTAAGATGGCAAACAAGCTAGTCAGGTAGTTACAACACTACTATATTAAGTAACGAGCACTGACACTAATATTCCCTTTCATCGAGGTCGCTAACGTACAATGAGCTGTCCAGTAGCTATCTAGCTAACCTAGCCACCAATAACAGTTACCAAGCAAACGTCTGAGAAGGGTGTGACCGTCTTTGCTACCTGGTTAGAATATAAAACCTGAGAAAATGTGAGTTTTCTTGTACTTACAACATGACTAACTGTTAAGCCTTCAGCACGTACTGTAAATATAACCTGGCTAGGCTACTGCAAAACTAGCTCCTCTGCGGGTTTTATTTACTCTCCCCAGCAATAATAACATTGAAATAACAGTGGAAGAGTCCATACTTACCTATAAAGTGAATCAGACTGCTCACATTCGTCTTCTTTCGCAGGAAATGACAATTTTGTTCCCGTTTTTCTGATGCTGGTTTGCGGGCTTGTGTCAGCTCCTGTCGCTCCTGCAGCGTAAACACTCCGTATCCAACATTACAGCGCAACATCATCACTTGGCAACCCGAACCACACGAAAACTCCGCCCCCGCCGAGCTGTGATTGGTGGTTCTCAGACGCTGGAGGCGTGGCGAACGATTTGATAGGCGGCAAAAGGGCGTCCTTTTAAAAATCAGATGAAAGGCGTGTCGCTCAGTCGCCAGCCAAAGCTTGGTTGAGGTTGAGTACGGCAGGCATGTATATGTAGTTTTAGAGAATATTTATTTTATCAATAATAATAATAATAATTATTATTATTATTGCTGGTATTGTTTCATGCTTTATTTATATAGCATCTTTCACACAGGCTACTTAAAATGCAGGTCTTTCTTTACAGTATGATCTATATTTTAATTTCTGCACTAAAACTGTTAGCTTTTAAAAAATAATGTTAAAAAATACTTGGATATGATAAAACATTGTGTCTACGTTGCATTTTATCTATTTTTTTGGCTTTTAAATATTTGAGAGGGGCTGATAAAAGTAAATTTGCATACAGCAGGCAATACAAAGTTGCACTGCTTCTTAATTTTCTTTCTTTTAACATTTTTTGGTGTATTTTTCTTATCAGTTCGGCAGCAAAAGCATGTCAATAATGATAGAACACCACACTATTAACACAGGAAGTATCAATTTTGTATGATACTTACATATGTAGCATATACATGAATAGGACATGTGCACAAATTACAGTAATACAGATTTATTGCAGAATTAAGAAGATAAAGTGCAGCATTAACCTGAACCAAAGGCCACCACTGTAGTAATATTTTACCACAATTTTACAAAATCAGAAAGAAAGTAAATGGAATGCGGAAAACTACATAGATTTAAGAACAATAAAGACAATAAGAAAAGACTTTAAGTACAATAAAGTGCACATTATTACATTAGCAGTTTCCATGGCAAACTTCATGGCATGGTAAACTCACACAAATGTCAACGTTTTAAAATGAGATGCTAGGAAACAGTGAATGCTGCATATGTCAAGTACCATTGTGGAAAGAATTCACATTCAGGGCTTGAAACGTTTAAACTGATGAAGTGAAGCAGGTGTACCGGACAACAACACAACTATATTTGTTCTTAGCATGTATTCTTTAATACTTGAGCAAACCCAGTCATGTCTTGAACTCCACTGCGAGCCTCCAGACCTCGGCAGCTTTGCTCAGGGTGATCTCAGAAGAAAGACAGTCTAGTCCGGGCAAGACGGGGGCACCTTTTTCGTCCAAATGGCTTTCCATAGTGTTTTGGATGCTGTGAAAAGGCAGGGGGGAGGGGGATTGAGGAAAGGATCAACAGTTAGCATTGTGGCCCATTGTTTGCAGCACACGCATTCCTTTTCTCTCCCTAGCCAGCTGCCTGCTCAGGAGGAGGCTCGAGTAGGCCTGGACTGACAGATGGAAGCCTGGAGGGGTCAAAGTGTGGCTCTATAGAGTCAAAAAGACCATGTTCCCCAGGGGACAACTAGGTGCAGAAAGTCTGCTTTGCTGTGATTGAAAGTAGCCAAACTGGAGGGAAGGAGGTGCTTCTGACGTGGTGTAGCGCCAGATATTGTTCAGGGACACAGAATAATTTAGGGAAACAATTGCTTTATCTCTGTGTTTTCAGCTTTGATAAAAAAAATGGGTGGAAATGTCACCAATGTAATTTTTTTGCTTGCTTACAGTGTTACTGATCACAAAATTTGACTATGAACAAATCACATGGATCCAAGTCTTAAAAATAAAGGTTTCTGGTTTCGACATACAGTTTTTTTGCATAGAGTTCAGTGTAGAACCTTTGTGGAAGGTTCTTTAAATGTTTTCACACATCTTATTTATAAAATGGTTCTTAAACCCCTTAACTGTACTTTGCATGACTGTGGATCCATTTCTGACTGCAGTATGTAAGTGTTGCATGTCTATGGAATCTGGAAAACCTAAATCAGATGTAGGGATCATTTACACAGCTCTGGGATGCAGTATAAGACATTTTGTAATGATATAAATGGGAAAAAAAAAAAACGGAAAGTATTAATTTAATATGTTTCTTTAAATATGAACACATCAAAGAGTGAAATCTCTCAAAACACCATGTATCACCAAGTACCAACAGGAAAAAAAAACTGGAGCCTTGGAACTCTTTTTCCTGGTAACAATGTAAATGTATAGGCATGGTCTTTATAGAGGCTTTTATAGAGGGCTGTGGCCTGCTGCAGGATATTGCTATCTGCAGGAGTTATGAAGCTTGAAAACAAGTATATACTGCTTGGTAATTTCCATTAGCTACTGGAACCAAAGCAATGACACTGAAGAAGTGAAACGCAATATTTAGTTAGCTCAAGCAAGTAAGAGCTGACCAAACTGAAAACCAATTAAATTGTATGTGATTTTAATGAGCCTATGTAGCCTAGTTTGGCTTAGACCATTGAAAGTTACCCATGAGTTGCAGAGAAATTATTCAGCACTCATCTTTTCTACTGAAGTTTCAAAAATCTAATGCATTTTACCAAATCTCTCTATGACAAATGGTCAACTTCTGGCAATCATTATAAAAAAAAGTGTGCTGTGGTTCTATAGGTTAAAACACATTCTAAGGCTTGTTACTTACTAACTACATGGACAACAATGCAAACTGGCTAAGTTATTACTATGTTATAGGAGTGTAGATTAAAAGTTTGGTTCCTGGCCATTTAAGCTATAAAGACCCATCCATAGTAGAATTCTTTTGGGAACAGAAAGACTTTCTTCTATAGCACTGCTCCTTTTTGAACCCTTTTTGGCACCTTTGCTTTTGAGAGTGCATGAAAATAACAGTGGTGTTATTTGTGTTTCTTCACCACCGTGCTTAGACTATTCAAATGAGAAAACAGTGGCTGTTATTTTTGTCACCCCAGGAAAAGCCTGGTTAGTTTGGTCTGATCTCAAATGCAAATGCCATAGAAACAGCTCATGTTGCCATATGTGGCCACAATAAATACGTCAGAGCTCTCCCACACAAATGGTGTGCATTACATAGAAAGTGCTAAGAGCAGACAAGCTGGAGAGCACACTGGAAAAAAAATATGCTTTGAATTTACATGATTCTAATGTTTGCACATTACTTCACATCATCACAGTTCTTGTCAAAAGAGGTAAAACTTGAAAGACAGCAATGGTGTTGTAACATATTGCACTCGTGAATGTCATGTGACACACTTGAATCATGCAAATTCAAAACGCCTTTTCTTTAAGGGCAGACAGAAAAGAAGTGTAAATGATCCTCACTCCCAGTTAGAAGAGTAGCCACTCTGCGATGTGCTGTCGGTCTTTAGGAGCAGAATTTCATGAAGCTCCAGAGTGAAAAGATCAACATCAGTGACTTCCAAGAACTCTTTCAGCTCTCTCCTCTCATCCACTGTCAGCTTCTCTTTGAACTCTTTAGAAAGTCTTGGGAACGGGTCCTGTGAAACGACACAGTTAATGCAAGCAAGTACATAGAGAAATCAGACATACAGTCGTAACACCCCCTGTCCAATTACATTTGTTGATTTTCAAAGTGAAACTAAGTCAATGCATCCTCTGCTGGGAAAAATTTAGTGCACAATTTCCATTTATTTTAGCTGAGATTATCATATATTGGAAAAAAAAACAATATCTAAAACGTGCCATAACTTTTGCACAGACCACATTTTGTAGGGTTTTTCCCCAGTATGTTAAATTCAGCAAATAAACAGTAATTGTGCATTAAAATGCAGAAGTATGTTCTCTGTAGAGGATGTATTAACTTATTTACACTTAAAAAATTAACAAAACATGTCATTTGATCAGGGGCGCACACACTTTTATATATGCCTGCATCTATATTAAATTACTATGCTTATTAAATGATATTTTCATGATCGTTTTACAGTGAGGAGTGTATGTGGGGGTGAGGACAGCCCAAAACAAATGGCATCGACAACCTAAATGATCACACAGATCCAGTTTTCATTCCAAAAGGCTGATTTAGTCCCAGCTTTGCTTCCACAACATGAACTGTGCAATGCCTTTCACTGCTATACTCCAAACACGGGGTCAAATACCTTAAATGTGCAGACAGTGGCACACGCTCTAAACAAAAGCCTGGCACACTTTGACTAACACTTTCACACTTTCCCTGGATTTACGACACACAGCTTCAGGGTCAGCCAGGGTCAGGGGTCAGGGGGGTCGGATTCGTGACAAAGTTAAACGGATGAACAGAAGGGGGTTTATTGGACCATTCTGCCTAATTGAAAGACTCATGGCTTGAATACCGATGCAGACATGCATATAAATATGAAAACATCCCTTCAGGCCTATTATTAATATAAATGTGTGTTAATTAAAGTATGTAAATTTATTACTTTAAGCAAAAGATTCCTTAACTATGCATTTAGAGGGAAAAATATTTATAGGCATCCTTCAATTCTTGGCCATATGCTTCTCATGTACTGTAAATAAACAATAAGATTCAAGAGGGTAATAAATAAGTTATAGTAAGTTAATAAGTCATTAATTAATGCATTACATTAAAAAGTTAGGCTACTAAGCAACTTCTACAGTAGTGTAAAACATAATCCATCCCATTCATTTAACAGCACCTACTGTCCCATATTATTCAAAGTACAGTAGACAGGGCTTCTAAAAAGGATACAGTGTAGTAGTAGCAATGTAGTATGTCATATATATATATATATATATATATATATATATATATATATATATATATATATATGGTCCCTCAGCAGCGTGGCCACATGCTGAGCAGTTAGATCTCACTGTTTTAAGGTAAATGGGATGTTCAATCATTTATTTTAATAAAAAAAAACACAAAGTATATGGTCACTCAAAACAAAAGGACTTTAGTCTAAAGTCCAAGTCAGTGAAAAGTCCAAAATGTGTTTTGAACTCTTGCTTTAAACCAACTTAATATAATGATCCATATATATATATGGTGGCTGTCTGGATTAAAAAACACTGCATGTCTCCAAAATGGTACCTTTTCTGGTTTCAGGAGAAGGAAAACTTCTTATTAATTTATAACAGAAATATATGTATATCTTTCCATGTAATTCTGGACTTTCTATTGGTCCATTTATTGTAAAATGTTCACACAAATAAAAAAAAAAATCCCAATAAACAACACAGATACGTGCCCTGACAGTAATGCTATATATACAGGACTGTACAAATGTCTTAGACACACAAGCACACTATTTAAAACCATTTATCCTGGCAGTGAGTTTGTTGTTGCTTGTAAAAACACAATACATAATAGGAATAAATGCAAATAAACGCAAATGTAAATAATAAATACAATAAATATCTTGTGAGCTAGTTTGAAGAATGATGTCTGGCTCCAGCAATCAAAGTGGTTTGCTAAATTCCATCAGCTCACCTGATTAACTTAATGAAGCATTGATTAGCCAAATCAAGTACTGGATATTAAATATAAATCATTTAAAATTTAAATCAGCTGAAACAATAACTTGAAGCTACTCCACCCAGCCTGTTTTAAAGTTGTAGTTATGACAAACAAGACAAATTCCATCTCACCTTCTTTAAAGTTGTGCATGTGGTGTGGTTTAGAGAAGCTCACCTGTCCTTTCCTCTGCTTCAGCTCACTCCTCCAGCAGGTGAGCAGCTGCCAGGTGGCTGTACTCTGATCCAGTCTGTTCTCTGCCAAGGCCTGAGGGCACACAGCAGTGAATGAGCAATCACTCACTAATCCTGTTCTTCTCAACATAAATCAAGAGATCCGCTCTAGCACGTGTTCGCTGAAAGATTATTATGAGTGAGTACGGCATTAAACACGTACACTGTAATCATGTAACACAAAGATGTTTGTGGGGTAAGTTGACACTAATTTTCCTTCACTTCACTTGGCTGAAGCGTCCATATCATGGAATACTGAATTTTCCTTTATTTTTTTTCAAGTAACAGACTTTGAAGAAGTATGTAAACATTGTTAAAGTTTTTAAAAGTACCTTTCACCACCCAGTCCATACAGTTTATAAAACAATCAGGCATAACATTATGACCACATTATGACTCCTTGTTTCTATGCTCATTGTCCATTTTATCAGCTCCACTTACTATATAGGTGCACTTTGTAGTTCTACAGTTACAGACTGTAGTCCATCTGTTTCTCTGCATACTTTGTTAGCCCCCTTTTACCCTGTTCTTCAGTGGTCAGGACCCCCATGGACCCTCACAGAGCAGGTACTATTTGGGTGGTGGATCATTCTCAGCACTGCAGTAACACTGACGTGGTGGTGGTGTGTTAGTGTGTGTTGCGCTGGTCTGCGTGGATCAGACACAGCAGTGCTGCTGGAGTTTTTAAACACCTCAGTGTCACTGCTGGACTGAGAATAGTCCACCAACCAAAAATATTCGGTCAACAGCGTCCTGTGGGCAGCATCCTGTGACCACTGATGAAGGACTAGAGGATGACCAACACAAAGTGTGCAGCAGCAGATGAGCTATCGTCCCTGACTTTACATCTACAAGGTGGACTGACAAGGTAGGAGTGTCTAATAGAGTGGACAGTGAGTGGACACAGTGTTTAAAAACTCCAGCAGCACTGCTGTGTCTGATCCACTCAGACCAGCGCAACACACACTAACACACCACCACCACGTCAGGGTTACTGCAGTGCTGAGAATGATCCACCACCCAAATAGTACCTGCTCTGTGAGGGTCCATGGGGGTCCTGACCACTGAAGAACAGGGTAAAAGGGGGCTAACAAAGTATGCAGAGAAACAGATGGACTACAGTCTGTAACTGTAGAACTACAAAGTGCACCTATATAGTAAGTGGAGCTGATAAAATGGACAATGAGCGTAGAAATAAGGAGGTAGTCATAATGTTATGCCTGGTCGGTGTACATAGAAAGCTATAAAAATGGCCCATTATAAATTCATTATTTTTTTGGCGTCACAAAAACCAACACTTTTGCATATTCAGCCTGCAGCAGTTTAGCCTCCCATTTCAAGTGTTATACTTTCTGAATGAAGCACAATACAGGGCAGCCAGTCAGAGTAAAGACCATTTAAATATATTAGCCTTTAAGGGGGATTCCATCTTTTTTCAAAGTTTTTGCATTATTAAATTATTAAGACATAAATAGAGTCATTTAAAGTGCTTGTGAAATGCGCCGTTCTAGAGAAACTTATCAAGCCATTGTATTTTGCAGTGGTGGTGATCAGAATCAGCATCTAAAGTGTGTAATACCTCTAAAAGCTGCCTTACAGAAGGTATTACATGAATATTTTGAGGTGACATTTTGGCCTACACTGTTAGAAATACAGGTTCTGTGCAGGTAAATATTTAATTCATTAAGATACAAACAATGTCAGTGTTCCCTCAAAGGTACAACAGTGGTTTTAAGGTCCAATTGTGAACCTTAAATAAGTTTTTTCCAGTGAAAAGTACATATTAGCACCTTTTCATAGCCGAATGTTTTAAAACAGAACAATAAAATAAAAAGCCTGGAGACGAGACGGGGTGTGTGGAGTCAGTACAACTTAGAAAATATAATTTCAATGGATTATGATACAGTTATGTTCCCTGACCAAAGATACTGAGATATACCCTTGAGGGAACCACCCCAGTGACTGTTTACTTTCTTTTTCTGAGAGTCTACAATCTACTTTTTAAACACATGATGAAGAGGTAAATTTTTTTGGAAAAGACTGTGAATAAAACACCAAACCATAATCAATGACTTGTTTGAGATGTTTAGAGATGTTTACATCTCAATGACTAAAACATGCTGAAATTTTGAAAAAATTATGGAATTCCCCTTTAAAGGCACAGTAACAAAAACAGGCTCTTTTATTCTAAAGAACACAGAGAGGATGATGAATGAAATGGTGAACTGTGACTGTTTTTAGAACATGAATCCAAACAAATGACCTCAGGGAAAACAATAAAATACACTAGAAATGTATGATATGTGCCTTTAAAGGCCACAACAGACACCTTAAAAGTACCTCAACACTCGTAATAGGAAAAAAAAACAGTCTTCATTCAGATTTAATATATTTTCTGCATGCCTCTTCGATTCTCAGGCTAACTGGAGTAATTTCCTGACCTTTCTTAAATTCTTAAAATAATTACAATGAACAAATAGGAAAACAGGCCAAACAGACTAACACAGAAAAGATGTACTTGGTCAGAATAGTTTGTGGAAGTGTACCATGTTATAAGTATCTAACCTCCAGAAAACGAGAAGCAAAGCTCACTGCTATAATCTTTACCTTGGCTACATTGCTGGAGATGTCCTGCTCCATTCTGAGAGACTTCTGAAGGTAGGACAGTAGTGACGAATCTGGACGTCCTCCAGTTTTACCCAGAAAACGCAGACCAATCTCCAGAGCATACACAGCATTACAGACATCGGTGAAGGAGCGCAGCACTGCCCTTATCGAGCTGCACATTGAACCCTTCAGTGGCTCCTGGTCAGCCAAATGAGAGTTAGAATCATTAAAAAAGTCAAATGCAACAATTTATATATAGCTTTTCAGACATTTAAGGTTATATCGTCCTCTTTTGCCTTCTTCAGCTCTCAGCTTAATGTTCATCAAAGTGTTTTCCGTAGCGTGAAGAGCAGGTTATACCTAAATAATGATTGACAGTTTGATGTAGTATCTAAATACTATTGAAGTTACTGGTCATTTTCCAGTCCATACAGTCCATATCTGAAAACTAAGCTGCAAAAACAGACAATTTTGAACTCATGTTTGTTTGTTTGTTTTTTTTTGTCACTGAAAACAATCCATTGACATATACAGCTGTATGTGAAAGTGTGAATACCCCTGGTCAAATTAATGTTTCTTGCAGTTTAGTTGATTTTCTAAGTAAAAATAAGTACACACCCACTATAGGAAACAAACAAATATGGCAATTTTCAGATTTCTTTGAGTATAACATCGTGGATAAAATAAATAAAACATTTAAAAAAACATTTTTGTGTTTCATTTTTTCCCCCTCAATATGCTGAATTTAGCAAATAAACAGTAACTGTGCATTAAAATGTGCAGATGTGTGTTCTCTTTGGAGAATGTGTTCACTTATTTTCATTTAGAAAAAAAAATATGTATCATTTGACCTGGTGCGCCACAACTGTTGCACCTGTTTCCGCCATTTAGGCCTGCATGAGGTCTTTTAAAAGCACATACTGAATCTCCTCTGCTCTAAATGAGTTAATGTTTTTCATGAACTGGTAAAATGTCTCACTTTCAACATCTGATATGTGTTCTATGTTCTATTGTGAATAAAATATGGGTCTATGAGATTTGCAGATCATTGCATTCTGTTTTTATTTACATTTATTTACATTTTACACAGCATCCCAAATTTTTTGGAATTGGGGTTGTGTATGTTTACAAGCAGCACCGTGGCGCAGTGGGTAGCGCTGTCACCTCACAGTAAGAAGGGCCTGGGTTCAATTCCCCGGCCAGGCGACCAGGGTCCTTAATGTTTGGAGTTTGCGTGTTCTCCCTGCGTCTGTGTGGGTTTCCTCCCACAGTCCAAAGACATGCAGTCAGGCCAATTCAACATGCTAAATTTGCCCCTAGGTGTGGGTGTAAATGTATGTGTCTGTCTGTCCTGCGACTGGCGACCTGTCCAGGGTTTATCCTGCCTTCCACTTAATGACTGCTGGGATAGGCTCCAGCTCCCCCCATGACCCAGAAGGATGAGCAGCTTAGAAGATGTGTGTGTATATATAGTAAATTTAATTTTAAAATAATCATTAGTTAAGGTAATGTTTACCTGTGAAATCTTTGTCCTAACATCTTTTAGGACCTCTGAAAAGTCTTGATGGTGCCTCTTCAGATACTTTTCAGTGTCCTGCAGGTGAAATTAAATACTTTTAATCATTCTTAAGACAAGTTTTTGTTGCTACAAAATTCACAGTGTATGACAGACTGTAGCAGAAGTTCACTAACCGTCTGGATGCGAGGCTTGCCAGCAAGGAAACGTCTGTTGAGTTGCCTCTCAACTGCCTGAAGATCATAGTCAGTGGCAGTTTGCTGGCCCTTCACGAGTGTGTAGTTACAGTGAGCTAACACCAGGGGGAGGAGTTCTTTCTCTGGGTGACACAGGGCCAGTTGACTTTCAGACAGCGCCCCCAAAGGCACACTATAGTCACTGCAGGACAAAAGGAAAAAAGAAAAGTTATTTTTGTCCAGAATGATGAACGGAGCTGCAGAGTACTCTAAGTTGACTGTGAAAGCTGTAGAACATCAAGAATGAAATGATAGTAAAATTAATACTCAGATTGCCTCTCTGAAATGTCTCATGAAAGAATTCATTATAAATGGATAAAAATAGTACAACCCCATTTCCAAAAAAGTTGGGACGCTGTGCAAAATGTAAATAAAAACAAAATTTAATCATGTGCAAATCATTTAAACCCTATATTTCATTGAAAATAGTACAAAGACAACAAATCAAATGTTGAAACTGAGAAATTTTATTGTTTATTGAAAAATATTTGCCTATTTTAAATTTGATGCCAACAACATGTTCCAAAAAAGTTGGGACAGAGCAACAAAAGGCTGGTAAAGTTGTGTAATGCTAAAAAAAAAAAACACCTTGTGGTTGATTGGCCACAGGTCAGTAACATGACTGGATATAAAAAAACACCGTCTGTGAAAACAGTTCGTCACTGCATCCACATATGCAAGTTAAAACTCTACAATGCAAAGAAGAAAGCATATAAAAATACAGCATATAGATATAGGAAGGATCCAGAAATGCTGCCACCTTCTCTGGGCCTGAGCTCATTTAAAATGGACTGAGGTGAAGTGGAAAAGTGTCCTGTGGTCTGACAAATCAACATTTGAAATTCTTTTCGGAAATCAAGGACACTGTGTCCTCTGGGCTAAAGACCGCTCAGCTTGTTATCAGTGCACACAAAAGCCAGTATTTATGATGGTATGGGGTGCATTAGTGCACATGGCATGGGTGACGTGCACATCTGTGAACGCACCATTAATGCTGAGCAATATATACATGTTTTGGCAAAATATGCTGCCATCCAAATGACGTCTTTTTCAGGGAAAGATTTGCTTATTTCAGCCAGACAATGTCAAACCACTTTCTGCATGTATCACAACAGCATTGCTCTGTATTAAAAGAGTCCAGGTGCTAAACTGGCCTGCCTGCAGTCCAGACCTGTCACCCACTGATAACATTTGGATTGTTATGAAATGAAAAATATGACAAATGAGCCCCCAAACTGTTGACCAGCTAAAACTTAAAATATTGAATAAAACACATTGAAATAGCTTCTGTTGCCTAGCTTATAGTATTCCGATCTATGCTGTGTAAGGTATTATTAAATAAAATAAAGTTCTTTATATAACAAACATTTGGATGCTAGTGTTGATCCTTATACTTACACAGAAAATGTGGTATCAACTGAAAGTCTTCACTTTAGACATAATCTGTCCACTTGTTCAAACTAAATGTAAGAAGAGCTTTATGCAATGAGAGGCCTAGAAGGGTCAAGCCACAAAATTCTACTCTACAGACTACACAAGGACACACCTGTCTTCCTGATGGCTGAGTTTTCGAGCTTCTCGCACGAGGCTGTTGTGAGTTTCTGACAGTAGGTCAATGAGAGCGTAGAGACAGGAGCCTGGACCACGCCGATTTAAAGAGAGATATTGGCCAGAACTTTCCATGGTAACGTCTTTCCCGCACAGCTCAGAATCCACACCTACAGCAAGTAACAAGCACACAAACTTCTATAATACATCAACCAAATACCTGAGTAAATTAACATATCATCACTGTTCAAAAATTACCACCAAAATACCAGAATGGTAAATTTACACAAGAGGGCAAAGTGTTCCAAATTTTAAATGGCAGTTAACGTAAAGAGATTTTATTTCAATTAATTGGGAATATTTTTATTGGTCCATTCCTCACGAAATTTTCACACAAGGTAAAGAAAAGCTGCTGCGTTCATATGATGTAGATATCAGAAAAAAAAAAAAAACAGACACCTTTTTTTGGATGGCAGCAATATAAACACTACAGACAGTATTCTAAACCAACTTATAAAAGGCATCCACTAACTGTGAATTACTTTAAGTAGACCTTAACACGATCAGCTCTCACCCTTGTCAAACAGCTCCATTCTTAGCTGGTTCCACACGTGGCAGAAGGTCTTCACCCTTTGTGTCAGCGTATTCCTCTGATGGCCTAATTCACAACATCAAATGAGACATAACAGAACATCTCATGTTCTCGGGAGCTTCCAGTCAAAGACAGATGAATCTGAGAGACGCTGAAAGAGCCCAGTGTTGCGAGTCCTGTTTAAATGTGCCTACCTGCAGGCAAGCTGTGCAGTTGTGTTGCAATGGTGTGGTTGACCATCTCAGAGTGAGCAGGCACAACTCTCATTAGATCAGACAGCAGCGCTGCCAGGTCAGGGAGACAAACCAGCTGTCTTACACACTGCACCTGTCTCACACACAGAGATATGCAGCGATAAACCCCTTTCAAAGTAGCCATAAAATGCAATTTCTATCTGTTCTGGAGGTCCCTCATTTGCCTTTTTTCCTTCCATGACTTTCATGGAATAGTTATATTTTGACAGAAATATAAATGATTTACAAAACCTGAAGCAAACTGGATTTTCGTCGTCTTAGGGAAGCAACTAAGTCAGAATTTATTAAAGTTTTTTTAAAAAATGCTATTTCAGTTTTAAATGATTTTTTTGATGGAGGGGAGCTGCAGATGTGTCCGTTTTATCTCAGCACGGTCGTCTTTGTGGACAGGTGTGAATTGTTTTCACAACAGGAGGATTCTTGCCCCTCATTGCTTGCTAGCAGCTCAACACAGAGTAACAACATTTCTTACATAGAGAGCCAACAGTGTCCTAGTTAATCTGATAACAGAGTTTTTGGGACAAATATTTTCTTTCATTAAATTAATAAAAAATATTCTCTGAGTTGATTTCTAACAGAATGGCTACTAGAAAGCCTGCAGAAAGAGGCTACATAGAAATAAGAGACTTGAAATTAAATACATGTCGTTATCAAGATAGCTTTTCTGAGTATCTCATGGGTGTTGTCACTACTTCCAGAGCACTGACCAAGTGCATGTTTTCCTGAGTCCAAGAGAACACAATTAGCCCTGTATATCTGGACGCAGTTATATAGGGCTCATCGATAATTTGGTGACGAACGGACTTAGTTGCATTTATAAGCACTCAGCTGGTTTCCTGATAAGTTTAATCTGCAATGAGAAACTGACAAACACTAAAACGTCGTGAAGCTTAAGTCAGCTTCTTGTTTGAATTTTCCCGTCCCACCTTAAATGGTGCAGCAGTCACATTCTGGCGCCTCAGGCACCATTTAAGGTGGAACAGGAAAATTAGGATAAGAATCTGGCGAATGAGAAGCTGACATCAGCCTCGTAAAAAGTCAGACGTTGGGCAGACATTTTACAAGAAACTATTCTACTTTTGCAGAAAAGGTTCCTGCCAGAGATGCAAGAGAAGCAGCTGAAGCACCTAAAGCTTTACAAGGACAGTAGCACATACTGAGACATATTTACAGCCAGTGTGGTAAAATGGACATAAATGTTGTGGCTCCCAAGATTGATTTTGGTTTGAAAGGAAAAAATGGCTCTTCTTCTTTTGGGTTGCCGACCTCTGTTCTACACAAACCACAGAACAGAATCTCATGGTTTGATACCCGAGAATGCATAAACTAAGTAAAGGTTCCTACACTGTTTTTGGTTTGGACATGTTGTTCTAGGAAAAGGCTTTAACTTGTACAGAACCCTATGATATATTTTTTTCAATTTTAAAAAGGTTATTTCCACTCAAACATGTCATTTACAAAAATGAAGTTGTACAAAACCACCCGTTAAAAGGTTCTTTAGGGAACTAAAATGTATCTAAGGCATCACTTCTATAGCAAAAGAACCATTTCTGGCACCCTTATTTTTAAGAATGTAAACTAAAGCAAACCAAAATTCAAGTCATTTTGTTGTTGATAAGCTAATGTCACCAACTCTCACATCATAATTAGATGCATGTGTGGAAGTCTTGGAGTTGGTGAAATTTTACAGTGAAACGTCTGTACATCTGTAGAGTTGAGTAAACTGAAAATGCAGTAACCCCTAACCCTTGTATGTAAGCACTGGCACGCTTAAACTGCGGACTGTACTCACTCTGTTGACGAAGAGAGAGAGCAGGGGAACTGGGCTAACAGCCTGCTTTTGGGATATGAGCTGGGAGAGGCGTTCCACAGTCAGCGGGTCTGGGGGTGTCCAGAAAGCAGAGTGGTGGCTGGGACAGTCAGAGGGGAGTGACAGGAGGCTACAAGGGTCTCCCTTCAGCACTTTAATCAGAGTGCTGTCAGACAGCTTGTCATCAGCCGCAATGCGTTCCTGAGCATCACTGAGCTGCCTGTCCAGATCCTGGACACAGAGAGAGAAGAATAGAACACCTCAGTCATGCAAAAACAACAACAACAATAAGAAAACATCACATTTTCTAACATGATAGACCACGACTTGTTGCAGTGATATCGGTACACTTCAAGCAGAGCTTTTATTTGAAGTATAAACACACAAAATGAAGGTCTCTACTCTATGTCCATAAATACTGACCATTAGGATAGGATTGATGGCCATCTTGCAGATTTCCTTCTCCCACTGCTCTCGGGCCTGCCGAGAAGACAATTGTGCTGCCCCCTGGTGGGCACCAGCTGGTAAAGAACAAAAATTTAATGCAAATGTGCTTAGCTGTACCTTCCAAATCCAATCTTACATTACACTCTCAGAAATAAGGGTAGTAAATGGTCACTGAGGCAGTACCCCTCTTGCCACTGGGGTGGTACCCTCAAGGGTACATCTCAGTACCTTTAGCCAGGGAACATAATTGTATCATAATCCATTGAAGTTGTATTGACTCCACACACCCCGTCTCATTGTTCTGTTTTAAAATATTAGGTTATGAAAAGGCACAAATACGTACTTTTCACCTGGGAAAAACATATTTAAGGTGCACAACTGGACCTTAAAACCACTGTTGTACCTTTTGAAGTACATTTACATTGTTTGTACCTTGATAAACAAGAATGTTCCTGCACAGAACCTTTATTTCTGACAGTGTAGACATTAATTTTAAATACAGTACTAATTTCAATGATAGCATAAAAAAAGAAAAAATGACTTTCAAAATTGAAATCAAAATTTAGAACTAGCACTGTAACCCCTCAGTCTCTTCCGGAGGTCTGTCATTTGCCATCTACCACTACTTTCCTTAATTAAAACTAGGCATCTGGGTGAAGACTATCATAGTATAGTGAGCAGGGAGGACAATGTGCTACATGGACAAAAGTATTGGGACACCTACACGTTACACCTACAGGAGCTTTCATTACATCCAATTCTAAATCCATAGGCATTAATATGGAGTTGGTCCCCCTTTGCAGCTATGACAGCTTCCACATTTCTGTGAAGCTTTCTACAAGATTTCGGAGAGTGTCTGTAGGAATGTTTGTCCATTCACCCAGAAGAGCATTTGTGAGGTCAGACACTGATGTTGGATGGGAGGATCTGGCTCACAATCTCTGTTCTAGTTCATCCCAAAGGTGTTTGATGGGGTTGAGGTCAGGGCTCTGTGAGGGCCAGTCAAGTTCTTCCACACCAAACTCACCCAGCCAGGCCTTTATGGACCTTGCTTTGTGCACTGGGGCTCAGCCATCCCCAAACTGTTCCCACAAAATTGGAAGCATACAATTGTCCAAATGTCTTAGTCTGGGCCAACCCCTGAAAAACAACCCCATAGCATTATCTCTCCTCCACCAAACTTTACAGTCAGCACAACGCAGTAAGACTGGTAATGTTCTCCTGACATTCGCCAAACCCAGACTCGTCCATCAGACTGACAGATAGAGAAGCGTGATTCATCACTCCACAGAACACGTTTCCACTGCTCCAGTCCAGTGGCGCCGTGCTTTACATCTTTTGATCCGACAAGAAGTTTTGATTTTTTGGGAGTTGTTCTGTTAGAGGCCAGCTCGACACATTTAAAAACTATTTTAAAACTTTTATTTATCTGAGCCACACCAATCTGTGCAGCATATAATCAGAGTTCCGTAGAATAAAACATTTTTAACATGAAATATTGAACACTGAATCAAATCTTGACCCCAGAATCAAAAATTGTATTGAATCCAAAAATATGTGTGTTATTAAACCCCTTTCAGGACTGCATTCATGTTGGTATGACACTGGACAATTTCTGGAATATTCTTATTAATTTGCACACCTTTGAACATTTAATCAAATGTATTGTGTCAACAATATCATTTTCGCTGTGATAAACTAGATAAAATGATGGCAGTGTCATGCTATGTGCATATGCATATGGTATGAATATGGTCACATACCTGTGGAGAGATGAGCAAACGCATTGAGGATCAGATGAACAGCGATGGCTGTGTCTTCCCAGTTCAGATTCAATGTCTTCCCAAGAGACTCCATGTCCTTCTCAAGGTGATGCCACAGAAACTCTGAGACGTTGTATACAGTGGGCTGGATCATTGCACTAATGCCCTACAATGTATTCCAGACACAATGTATTTTGGATGCTTGTAGTCCACAGGCCTCACTGCCACACACAGATTTGAATTCTTGCATATAAATGGGATTCTTCTGCACTCATGTAATCATCTAAGATTCTGCTAATAATCACATTGATATGGATGCAGCAGATGATTGCTGTGTATCATGCCGTGTCATACCGAATCAAACATGGTCCATGTACCTGAAGATTGAAAGCAGATCCCTGCAGCATGGCCAAATGCAGGCAGAGGCGCAGCACACTGGACTGGGCCATGGTCAGATCTCTGTTTGGGGCTTCAGATCTGCGGGCAGCCTCCCCCAGAACATGGCCTCTTCGGGTCTGATCAGACACATTGTGAACCAGAGTGAATCCGGGGACTGGGTTGTGGTGCTGACCACCTATCTGAACTCCACATGTGTCACACTTTGCCAAAGCCGTTGGTTTCCCACACTTATTGGAAGAAGAAAAAACAAGTTTTATTTTGTTCACACCATTTGCAAAAGATAGCTGAGCTTCACAAAATGCGTTAGCATTTCATTACTAATGGACCAATAATTACAGTAGCATACTTCAACGTTAAGAACGGTTTTGTAAAGACAGCAGCAATATTTACCTGTTTCATTCTTCTGATGAAATAAAATACCAATGAATAAAAAATTGTACGTAATCAGTGATAAAATGCAACTCACCTCTCCAACCAAACATGGATGACCATTGCTACATACTGCAAAACAAGGGCGGAGAGGGTAATAAATAAAATAAAGTTGGCAAAGGTCTCCAAAAAAGTCATTGGGAACAGCATTATAAGTCAACTAGAATTAACATAAACTTGAGCTATCAAGCTCTTCAGATTACATCTCTCTTTTCCAAACTTACAGTACATCTTCAGGTTTTTTTCGGTCAGCCACTGGCGGACAGTGCTGGTGTTGTCATCTGGCATGGTGGGCAGAAAGGCCTCCTGGAGAAACACACAGAAAACTGCTAAGCCAATACAATGCTTAAAAAATGCTTGAGCTTTATTAATTATTAATGACCAATCGAGAGGAAAGTGCTTGGTGTCAGAAGTCAGCGTAATTCTCTTTAGCTAGTTGCATTTAATCACTAGACAAAAGTTTTTTTTTACAAATTCAACAAAATAAAAAACTGAATAAGCACTTAAAATTTTATGCAATTATATTCTATAGTTAATGCTATAAAAACATTAACTTCATTAGTCTTCATTAGTACTACGAAGCTCTTACTTACTGTCATAGTCTGTGGTCTAGAGGCGATGAGATGGAGTGGGTGCAGTAAACTGCTTCCACTGTGGAACACAGCATTGGCATGAACCACAAGCTCCATTAGATGGCGCCTCTCAGCAGATTCACCTGCACTGATGTACAGCTGAGACACAAGACCTTCAGCCTGATTGGATAAGAGGCTGGTGCAGAGTTCTCTGAGGTGCCCTGTCGTGTTTTTCCTGATAAAGTCTTTCAGGATCTCCAGCTCCTGATGGGTAATTAAGAAAAAATGAATTTTTCATCAATTCCATTACGCATTTGTACTACACCGATCAGGCATAACATTATGACCACCTCCTTGTTTCTACGCTCATTGTCTAGTTTATCAGCTCCACTTACTACAGTTACAGACTGTAGTCCATCTGTTTCTCTGCATACTTTGTTAGCCCCCTTTTACCCTGTTCTTCAATGGACAGGACCCCCATGGACCCTCACAGAGCAGGTACTATTTGGGTGGTGGATCATTCTCAGCACTGCAGTAACACTGACGTGGTGGTGGTGTGTTAGTGTGTGTTGAATGGATCAGACACAGCAGTGCTGTTGGAGTTTTTAAACACTGTGTCCACTCACTGTCCACTCTATTAGACACTCCTACCTTGTCGGTCCACCTTGTAGATGTAAAGTCAGAGACGATAGCTCATCTGCTGCTGCACACTTTGTGTTGGTCATCCTCTAGTCCTTCATCAGTGGTCACAGGATGCTGCCCACAGGACGCTGTTGGCTGGATATTTTTGGTTGGTGGACTATTCTCAGTCCAGCAGTGACGCTGAGGTGTTTAAAAACTCCAGCAGCACTGCTGAGTCTGATCCACTCAGACCAGCACAACACACACTAACACACCACCACCACGTCAGTGTTACTGCAGTGCTGAGAATGATCCACCACCCAAATAGTACCTGCTCTGTGAGGGTCCATGGGGGTCCTGACCACTGAAGAACAGGGTAAAAGGGGGCTAACAAAGTATGCAGAGAAACAGATGGACTACAGTCTGTAACTGTAGAACTACAAAGTGCACCTATATAGTAAGTGGAGCTGATAAAATGGACAATGAGCGTAGAAACAAGGAGGTGCTCATAATGTTATGCCTGATCGGTGTATATAGGCCAGGTATGTCCAGTCAAATCTGCAGCAGGCCCAGTGTGGCTGCTGGTTTTCATTCTGCAGGAACAGGAGCACACCTGATCAGCTGTTTGAATACTGAAGCCAACTGGTTTAACAAGACAGATGAGCTCCTGCTTGTTTGGAATGAAAATCTGCAGCCACACTGGCCCTTTGCTGATAAGATTAGAAATTCCTTGTTTAGGCCATGTACACATTTATTTATTGTCTTTCAGTAGTAGTAGTAGTAGTGTTACTCTTATTAGAATTGCTATTGTTGTTGTTGTCAGTGGTACGAGTAATATTTAGGTCAAGCAAGTGTATTAACCCTTAGAAGTTGTAATTATTGCTGGCAGTAAAAAATGATGTATGTAAATGATGTGATTTTATTTGAATTATGTCTTACTTAAGAAAAGAGTAAAGTGCAGACCCTAAATGTTCGATATTGATACAGTATCATTACTGCTCCTACTGCTATACTGGCACTACTTGATTGCTTACTACACTGGAGTTTTTCACCTGAGCTCCAGGATGCATGGCAGAGTCAGGTGAGAACAGGCGGCAGGTGACCCGCCTAAACAAGGCCAGAGCCAGGAGAGCCCTTGCAGAACTGGAGCTGACCACGTCCTAGAGAAAACACACACCGGCACACATTTACATGTCTACCTGAAAACATTCTACTGCCATTGCAACTGTTATTCTTAATGAAAATAAAGTAATGATTAATATAATCAAATAACATAAGAAAATAAAAGAAAAATCATATTCAATCATTTTAAACTAATGAGGTTGTAACATTTGACTTAGTATTTGGTATTAAATATGAAATTTAATGCCATCATTTGGGGTTTTCTCATATCAGTTACAGAACTGTGCATTTGGTGCTTCACTGCACTACAGCAACTAATTCAAGAACTCTCTCTTTCGTTCACTCTTTCAAGTCCTGACCTGCAGGTTGGTTTTGAGCTCATCTGTGCTGGACTCCAGTAAAACCTGACCCACTCCATTTCTCAGGAGCTGATACAACTGACCACAGCACAGGAACCGATCCACCTCAGCAGGAATCAGCCTCTTCAGAGATGAGAAACATAACAGTAATACAGCATTTAGTCAGGTGCGCTAACCCTTAGAGGTTGCAGCCATAACTGACAGCAACAAAAGCAAGACGTTATTTAATTACAATTATTTCTCACTCACAGCTCAGTGAAACAAGTGAATACACTCTGCCAAAAATTAGGATTATAAAATTCCAATCCAGACCATGTTTGTAAGTAGGGGCTACTTTATAAAGATCTGAACTTGATTAAAAGTTATCATTGTGTTTACAGTGTTTTGCAGAAAGAAAACCTTTAATATTTTTGTCTTTGTTTACCACCAAATCAAACAGAAAAATCAGAACAGACCCAAACCTGTCAATACAATGAAAATTGAAAGTAAACAGTTGTATGTCCTATTTTTCCCGTCAGTTTGTTAAATTCAATTAGAAAATCAACAAAACGTAATTTGACAGGGGTGCCAAAACTTTTGCACCTGACTGTATAATTAATTATATAACTTACTGTCAGCTCAGTCTGGAAGGGACCGCTCTTACCTGAAGTCGCAAGAGCTCAGCTGGGAAGACCCACTCATAGGGGGCGCTGTTCATCAGGGTCTGCACACAGTCAATGCCAGCCTGCCTGTTCAGCACTCTCAGCAAGTACACCCTGTACCAGTCGTTCCCACCGTACTCACATACTGCTTTCACCTGCTCTAAGAGCTTCTGTTCCCACACGGCACATCCACCTGAGGGGTCCACACACAACATGGTTACAGATGACACCTTAACGCTTCAACATCACAAATTAAATAGAGAAAGGAATGAATATAGTAGGCAAAAATGCAGATAAACACTAAACACAAACACTAAAACACCAAAATCATCTTCCGAATCTGATGAAAAGAAAACAAAACATAGAATAATTTACAGAAAATAGAGATGCAGTGAAATTTTGGTGGCCAAAAAGTTCCAGCTTAAAGAATAATGTCATTTTTATTTAACAGTAAAGGTTTTGGGGGTTGCACAATTTAAAAAAAATAGAAGTTTGTTCCTGATGTCAGTAAAGAGTTTTTTTGTTAGTAGATTGCTAACAGGCTTGGTTTTAGTGACAGATGTGGCGGTTTGAGGTGCGAGATGTGCACTGCAGAACAGGTTTTCGTTGTATTTCAGTAAGTGTCAGACTTAGGCACTGTGTCCACAGACGTACACAGGCTGCCTGATGAAAACTGCACACTTTCAGCACCGTCTTATGCTGCTTAGAACTGTTTTCATTTTATGTAGCATTTCCACACTAATAAAGCACTTTGGACTTTGTGTTTAGCAGAAAAAAATGTTTCCTGTTTTCTCCTCCTGCTTGTTCATTGCAGTTTTTCCTGCAGCTGTATTTTAGGCAAGTCTTCAACTAGTCCACGCTGAGGACAGGTTTGAGGACCCCTAGTCTAGTCTATACAACCCCTACATATTTTTCTATTTTTAAAAACTAAACAGACCTACGAAAAAGTATTACATTCTTTCACAAATCAATTCACCGGTAATGAGAAATGGTGGGTAAAAACGCACAGGTTAAAAATGTTTCCTTTGCTTGCCTCAGCTCGTCACTGATACATTCAAAGAGTAAATGTGTGTGTCCCGATTTCAGGTTTAGTTTGCAGTCAAGAGTTTTCTTTTCTGTGCATCACTGACAGTGAGCCATGATAAGATCCACTTCCATGAGCTATTCTGAGGCTAATCATGAATATAAAGTACTGTGCAGACGGGCTTATGTATATTGTTTATGCTAAGCATATTAACTTTTTATCTGAACACTATGTTATATAAAACACCATATAACAGAATCATTTCAATCATTAATGCAGTTGAAAAGTAACAAGAATTTCTTGTTTTCAAAAAATAGTTGAGATCTTGTGAGCTGGTTAGAAAAACACAGGTTTGGTTTCTGCCTCCAGCCATCGCACAGATTTGTTAAATTCCATCATCAGCACACCTGATTGAATTTAACAAAGGACTGATTAACCAAACCAGGTATTGGATACTACTGGCCTTCATCAAGCAGTGACTTAGAAATTATTAAGTGAACAGATTGATATACATAAAATACTTAATACTTATTGTTGTATTTATTCTAATATTAGAATAAATACGTTCCATGCATTAGCGTTTTTCTAAGCAGATACATGCTTAGTGTCTACAGACATCTGTACAGTCCTGTATATCTGTAAACCTGGCCACTGTACTATCCACACATGCACCATCATCGTATATAATCCATCCAAAAACTGGTTTCTGTAGCTGTTATGATCCAAACCCTCACCGCTCTTTTGGCCGACAGCTCTGGGCAGTATCCGGGCAGCGGTGTCCAGACTGATCCTGAGACGCGCCATGGAGAGCAGGAACTCTGCCGGCTGGCGCTCTCTGGACGGAGTCTGCTTGCGGACCAGTCGACTGAGAAAGTTAATGTCCTCCTGCTGATGCCGCAACTCTCCGGACTCCAGAGCTCTGCCCAGGCTCGGACAGAGCAGAGAATCCTGACCAAACACCAAGCACAGGGTCACTTTTACAGACAGCCACTCATAGTACATTATGACTGTACCACTCTGTACCACACAAGTGCAGAAATGTGCTTAAGGAATAAAAGCCTGAAAAGCAATGATGTGTATATATATATATATATATATATATATATATATATATATATAGATATATATATATATATATATATATATATTTGCAAGTCCAGTTCAGAGTGTCCCACTATGCACATACTACAAATTAAATGATTTTACTGCAGCCAGGTCAAAATAACCGGCAGCCAAAATCATCAGATTGGTCAATCAAACTAAGACATGGTCATTTTAAACAGCCATCAAAAAACTGCCAAGACATCTGTTCAGAGAGTCGCATTATGCATATCACTGCTGTCAGAACAAAACTGTGCATCTCCAAAATGATCATTTTAGAGGAGAAGGAAAAAAAAAACTACTTTACTTTTGATGCAACTTAATGGAACCAGACTTTTTGGGCCATTTCTTGTGATCCATTCATCATGAAATTTACAATGTAAAGAGCAACAGGCTTTTTCAAATTATGTCAAAAACTGAAAAAAAAAGAAAAAGGTAGATACGAGGATTTGTTCCGACAGCAGTGATGTACTAAAAACTAAGCGATTTTATTGTTTAAAGTAATTGGCACCTTAGTGTATCTAAATCATACAGTGTAAATGTGCACTGTGCAGCGGTATAATTCATAAAATACAATACTAGTTCCGGACTTGGTAACGCAGATATTTGACATTAAAGGACTCGAAGGCAAAAACTTGACTGGGACATGTTTACAGCTATTGAGGAACTGTTGCAGTCTGAACATCTGAGTTTAGTTGTATGCATTAGTTCGAATTTCAGAACAGTAGAAATAGCAATTTTAATAAACAAGAGAATCAAGCAGCATGTCACAGATCTAGTGTGGTTACTGGGTATAAAAAGAAGTGAAGTCAGCAAAATAAAAGAAGTATTTGCCTGGAAACAGTTGGCGAAGAGTCGGTAAAGTTCTGTCCTGTCCTCATCGTCCAGGAGTTTGTCCTCCAGGTTCTCTAAATATGCCTGAATATGGCCCATTACCTGGTCAAAACTGAAGACATGACATCAGGCCTATGATACTAGAATACAACGTTTATTCCAACACTATGAAACTATTACTTATGAAATTAAAAGCATAACAGCAACAGCAACGTTATAGACTCATCCTTTTACTTCTAGTCTAGGTTTATTGTGTGTGCGCGTGTGTGTGTGTGTGTGTGTGTGTGTGTGTGTGTGATACCTATATTGCAGTAAAAGTTTGGGCAGCACAGACCGAACCACAGGGCTCTGATCAACACATTCCAGGAAAGGAGTGAGCTCTCTGGTTTTATATACATCCCCTGTTGGACACATAACACACAAACACATATGCACACATTTGCATGGATGCTGGAAGTAAAACACCTGCAAATTGCATCAAAATGTGGAACAACTACACGACTGACTGGTTAAATGTAGTTCTGGATTTAGTGTGTTGTTAACAGAACCTTAAATATATGAGATGATTTCTTACGACATGTTGCATTAAAAATATGAGAACAGAAAGACTTTAACACAATATAATTTAGTTAAAACAGAGACCAGATTTAATTAGAGATGGAAAAAGTACAGAGAAATTATACTGAAAATCTTACTCAAATTAAAAGTGGAGATATGAGGCCAAATATACTTAAAAGTAACTTAAAAACATAAACATTTAAACACACTTGAGTAAATAAAGGTAAAACTTTAAAGTTTAAAGTGTGTAAAGTAATGACTAACGGGCAAAACAGAGCTGAATTAGCGTTGTGGGCAATTTCCTTTGGATATGTGCATATGAATTTGGTTAGATGTTTAAAAAAATCCATTAAAATGTGCAGAAACAAGTGATTAGCAGGAGAAAGTACAACAAGAAAAAAGTCAAAATTCTCAGGTTAAGTAAGTTTTTTTCTTTTTAGAGCTAGAATTGAGTAAACATTACAAAAAATCAACAATACTGGAGTAAAGTATAAATATTCCAAAATAATATTCATGAATAATTTACTAAAAAAGTACAATTACTTAAATACTGTATAGCCCTAAAGTAATTAATTACAATCATAGCACTTTTAGCACTTGCTTTAACCTAGTAACACAGTGTAGGAACACAGACGAGCAGCCAGGTAAAACATGGTTGCATGATTTTCCTTCAAAAGTGCTTAGCCTATGGGCAGTGGTCACCAGCGCTGGTCCTGGAGATCTACCTTCCTGCAGAGTCTGGTTCCAACTCTAATCTGCTGCACCTGCTCCAGCTAATGAACTTGTTCTTGGATCAGATGCATTAGTGTTGGGTAAGGGGGGGTACAGCATGTTAGATGAAGGCTGGAAGTAAACTCAGGAAAGCAGATCTCCAGGAGGAGGGTTGGTGACCACTGCTATAGGGGGTGCAGCATTAATAACCATCACTGGATTTCACAGCCTACCCTGTGCTGAGATGAGCAGAGAGAAGAGCAGCTCCACCATGTCTTCCTCAGGGCGCTGTCCTTCAGAGAGACAGAAACGAGAGACCACCTCCAGGAAGAAGGAGTTACAGCATCTCCTTACATTTCTGTGCTCCTTTAGAGCAAATCTGAAACACATACATGTTCCTTAGCTGAGCCACAGGCTACAGTACAGTCAAGCACTCAGTATAAGCAATGTAAGTACAAGAATAACACCTCCTTTTTAATTACTCACAATTTATTTACATTTTAGAAAGGAATTCCCCTAAAGACCAGGAGCTAAATGGGCTTCAGCCTGCTCTACTATGGATGGTTTGGAGGGTCAATTTAGGGAAATACATCAACAGCATGAAAAAAATGAGTGTTGTAGACGTAAATGGAATTTATTATATTATAATAATTTTGTAATCATAATTTGTATCATTACTATCATTACTATTAGTGCTATTCTAGTACTATTATTACTATTGTTACTATTATAATTTAGAAATTTTGACAGATTTGCTTTAACACAGTGATACTAGTTAGTAAAACAGAGTGGTGGCACCCTTCACAAACTCACTTTATGCTTGAAGAGACAGTGGGCTGGTAGTTGGGAGGCAGGTCTGTCCTGCATTTGGGGCAGTACTTTGTTTCCTTTGCTGCCAGAGAACTCTTCACACAGGACAGACAGAACACATGCTCACACTGCAGGACGCAAGGCTCAGACATGTCCAGCAGACACACTGGGCACTTTATACCGAAGCTGAATAAAAGACACCCAAACAAAATAATTAAAAATAGTTTAAAGAATCATAATGAAACCATAATGAAAAGTCTCAATGTCACTGTTAATGAGAATTTCCACTGAAAACTGTTTACTTGACTTAATTTACATAGTTTTTCCCCAGTGAGTCTAAAACTGGCTGCCTTAGTTTTGCGTGAATGCTGAAAACTACATTTAATAGAAGCTGATTTGTGCAAACTGCATGCCTAAATCGTCACACACTTGGCACAAACTGTGTTGTGTTGTTAAAGGGAAATTCCACAGATTTTTCAAAATGCCAACATAATTTTAAAAAAGTCATTCAGAGTGGTTTGATGTAAAATGGCGCATTGTGGAGAAACAGCCTTTCTCAGCCAGTTCTTTGCGGAGGTTGTGACAGGATCCAAAGGGTCACAACATGCGCAACACAAATATATCCACTCCCATTTGCTATTCAGAACAACCAGGGAACTTTTTACATGTAATGCTGATAAAGGTAAAATCATGGTATATCTGAACTAACAAGTTTTCTTTGAGGACTATTTTGCCTTGCATGTATCTCTCTGGAACTTTAAAATACAAATTTAGGTTAAAAGGGTTCCCCTTTTGAGTCTTGGTTCCTCTCAAGGTTTCTTCTTCTTGCTCTTAGGGAGTTTTTACTTGCCGCTGTCGCCATTGGCGACGCTCATGGGGGCTCGGACCCGGATTTTTCTGTAAAGTTGCTTTGTGACAACACCTGTTGTAAAAAGCGCCATATAAATAAACTTTGACTGACTGACAATGTCTATGATTAAATGAGTCTGTGAATGCAGCAGTATCATCAGGAGGGTCAATGGGTCATCACCACTGTGAACAACTGACTTGGTAAGTTTCTATGAAAGGAGCATTTTACATCAAACCACTCTCAATGACTGTGTTTACATCTTAACTGTTTGATTATGTGGAAGTTTGGTAGATTGGAGGAATTTCCCTTTAAGTAATCTTACATAGACTTGCTTATATGGTTCCTGATGCTGTATGACATACTGTTATCTTTAAAAATGGACAAAAGTATGAGCGAAATTCAGCCTTCAGGAAGGCTGCTACTACTGTAATAGATACAGAAAAATCAAACGCCAAATATCTTGGCTGACTGACTAAATCTGAGATAAGGGGACGACTGTTCAGACATGATTTCTCACCAAACTATTCCTTTGATCTAGGTCTATGAGCAATTGAGCAATTAATAAGTGAATGCTTTGGGAATTTTACTCCACATATATGTAGCAGAATGGAGGGCAGTACCGCAGCTCTCTGCTGATGGACTCCTCGTGGTAATCATTGAGGATGCGGATGAGCTGCTGTAGAGCGGCTTTGCTCTGCAGGTCGGGACATTCCTCCATCAGCTAAAGCATGGGTGAATAAAACATGTTAGTGTAGTGAGTCTCAGTCTCACCTTTAGTGATTTATGTAACAAAGCTGAGAGTCTTCATCATTAGAACAGTCTTATACTGTGTGATGGAAGATTTTGAATAAATACACTCTTAATTAATAAGTAAATAGATTAGACATGTAATCAATAATCAAATAGTTAAGTACTGGTTAAAATGAATATTAGTGTCTCACTAAGAGGTAAAATAAGAAGCATTAGGCCATAGTCGCCATAGTTTGGGTGCTTTCCATCAGCAAGTGAACTCTCTGACCTCACATGCAGGTGTCTGAGTAAACTTGTGAACTCGCATGATATCACAGCAGAATGGCCTTGAAGGAGGGGATGAACTGGTATGAACTGGCTGAAACCAGCTTTTTAAAGAGTATACATGAGATACATTATGTATAATTATGTGAATGAATATGAATGAAGGGTTTTTGTATCCAATGGGACTAAATAGAACAAAAACATTTATAAGAAGGGTGGGGTGACATGATATCACCCCAGACAAAGTGTATAAAAAGCGTTGTCTGAACACTGTATTTTGCACAGCTGGGTCTCTCAAGACCTGTGTGCCACCTGATGCTGGAATAAAGAAGAGGCCTTTTCCCTCTTTCCAAGAACTCAGTGTCTTAAGTCTTTTACATTTTTGGGACTTAAAACAGTTATTAGTGTAAGTGTTTAGCCAGCATTGAAATATTTCTTTTTTAATAATATTATATTGGAGGCCTGCACAATTAAAAATGAGAGGTCAATTCATCTCAAAATGATATAGTAACTGATTACATGGCTTTTCTTGAATTCACTCAACTTGAGGGCACAAGAGTTCACACAACTCAGACTTCTTAGTTGAGTCAAAAGTTCTCTTAATTTTTTTAGTTCTGCATCTCAGTGAGGAAAATAAAGGGAACTTGCTTTTTATACTCAACTTTCTCACTAGCCAGGACCCTTTTTATTACACAATCCTGCTAGACAGCTTTTCCTCTTGGGTAGGCACTTATGGATGGCTATGGCATCACTGGGGCTCAAACTCACAACCTCCTGTTGAGGTGACAGCTTAGTTCACTGCACCACTCAGGAACACATGAAGCAACTCAGATGAGAGCTGAGAGGATTTTGACTCAACTAAGAAGTTTGAGTTGGGCGAACTTTGGTGTCCTCAAGTTGAGTCAACTCAAGAAAACCCATGTAATCCGTTACTATATCATTTTAAGTCGAGCTGACTTCTCATTTTTTACAGTGTGGGGTTGAAGGGGATAGCCTGACACGTGTATCAGTCTTAAAGGCACAGTAACAAAAACAGCCTGTTTAATTCTAAGGGATAGTGAGAGGTTGGAAATGGCCATGCAGACATTAATTATGACCACTTCCGGAACAAATCCACACAAATGTTATAAGTGGACCTCAAGGGAAAAAACAAATAAGAAAAATGTAGGACATGGACCTGAAACTGATAAGCTGGACGCTGTACTAACCATAATGAAAGGCACTGTGTGTGACAGAGATGCTGGCAGCTGAAACTTAAAAGCAAGCTAGCAAAGAGGACGCATTTTGGAGTGTTTCTTCTGAGGGTCTAACTTGGTAAACGCTACACTACTAAAATACCACCACAAACCTTTTTATTGTTAGCGTGGCTGTGTTCTTCATCATATTTACCAGCAAAAAAAAGTAATATGCATCTTTGTACTTTATATTTGGAATGAATTTCAGACGTCTGCAGGACTGTAATGTTACTTAGATTGAGTTTGTTCATTGCAGTGCTAACACAGTTTAGTATTGTTGCACTGTCCACTAAATCTTGACTAATCTTGGCTTTATTATAATGTCTTATGGCACACTGGTACTAGTGCACACGTGTGTGTGTGTGTGTGCGCATGAGTGCTCAGCGCAGCTACTGCATGGCTTTGGGGAGAGTGGGGCAAGAGGAGAGTAGGAGAGAGAAAGTGGATCATAGCTTTTGCTTATCAGAGACAAACTTCAGTTAAAAAAAAAAACAAATTTATACTCTTATTTTTAGGGGTGCTGGGACTCAATTTAAGGGTGCTTGAGCACCCCTAAAAAGGGGCTAGGCACGCCTATGTCTTATGGTAATGTCCAGCGCATACTTACCATTTGTATTTACATGTCATTTTCTAACACGGCTGGTTACAGCTGAGCGAACAAATGTTCCAATCCTATGATAAGCAATCTTATAATAGGCAAATAAAACTTTAGGTCAATGATGCATGACCACTTCCATTATTAAAGTGCATGTTTATTTATTAAGTGGTACAACTAAATCTAATAAAAGTAATCAGTACTTAGCGTGTCCACCATTTGCCTTTATTCCAGCTTCCATTCTTTTCAGGAGACTCACTTTCAGTTTTTCAAAGAAAAACTGCAGGGATATTTTTCACACCTCCAAAGGTCGGTCAAAGAAGTTGGTTGCATTGCTTTTTACGATCCAAGTAAACCCAAACATATTCAATGATGTTGAGGTCTAGAATCTAGGGTGGCCGGTCCATTGTCTGGGATTGTCTGAGTTGCAAAGTTTGGTGATCTAAAAGGTCTTGCAAGTGGTTGTTAGGAGTTCTATTTTCTCTGAATCTTTTAATCATTTTTTTGAATCCTAGTTTTGGAAACTCCTGTTTTTTATATATATATATATATATATATATATATATATATATATACAGTTTGTGTAATCTCAAAGCTGAACCTCGAAACCTCTGAAAAAGTTTTCAGGTTTCAAGGTTTTCAATCATTACCATCACTCACCCTTTGCAGTTGGCTGCAGTGTTTCATAGTCAGAGCCACCAACCTCTCATCTTTCGAGTTCACTTTGACTACAACCTGCTCGATAAAGGCAGCCATGACCTGCATCCCCTGCCATACTGACCTGTGGAAGAAAAAAACTGGTAGTAGGTACTACAGGTGTTAACAATTAACTGGAAATGAACAGCATTTTAAAAAAGTCTTCCTCCTTCTGTTCCTGAGGCTTACTTTATAGCAGTGAGATGTTTGAGACAGCCAGGGCTGCAGAGGGAGCAATAGCTGTGACTCATTACTCTCTGTAAACACGGCTGGAGCAATTCAACTCTGCTCAGGAAGGACATACACTCAGGAATTGATGTCATTGACTGAAGCTTAGTCTCCTCCACGCATATCCCAAGAGCTAGAATGTCTTCAAACTGTGACAAATCAAAATGACCAATGAAGTCACTGCTCAAAAACATTAGCAGAAATAGAACATTACCAGTCAAAAGTCTGGAAACTTCTTCAATTTTCTCAAAGACAAGTCGATCTAAAGACTTATGCTTAAAAGTTTTAAAGTTGTTTCAAAGACATATATAATTGATGCCAATGTATGAATTTATGCCCAAAACAAATAAAAAATGTTGCATTTTTGTAAAACAAGTAGTTTTCATTTAGTATTTTAGTAAAATTGAGATTTATAAAATGTAGAGTTGGAACTGTAATAGAGAGAGGGAGGTGCAGACCTACGCCTTCTGCTATATATGAATGGTTTTCATCACCAATACAGTGTCAAATACAGCTGAATATGCTGTACAATCTGTAATGTGCTGCGTATGTAAATTCATTACTAAAGGTCCTACATCACTAAATTGAACTGAATTGGAAAACTGAATTCTTCTTTCTTTCTAAAATAAGAATGTAATGTAGTATGTAAACTTTGTTAAAATATTAAAACATACTGTTCACTCTCTAGTCCATGCACACTAAGCAGCAATATCGGCCCATTTTAAATTCTTGTTTTTTTGTGACGTCAATCAATTAATTTCCATACATCATACGTCTATTCAGCCTACAGCAGTTTAGCCCTGCCAACTCATACTGAAGTGTTTCAGCAGAAACTAAGGCACAATATAGGGCAGCCAATCAGAACAGAGGTCATTTACATATCAGTCTTGAAGGCACAGTAATATAAACAGAGTGTTTAATTCTAAGAGACAAACAGACGTTGGAAATTGGTCATGTAAATACTAATTGCGACTGTTACTGGTATTGTCAGGAAAAAAAATATACAACGATCAGGCATAACATCATGACCACCTCCTTGTTTCTACACTCATTGTCCATTTTATCAGCTCCACTTACTATATAAGCAAGCAAAGTTCATTTATACAGCACTATAAGTGCATTATGTAAGTGCGCTCTGTAGTTCTACAGTTACAGACTGTAGTCCATCTGTTTCTCTGCATACTTTGTTAGCCCCCTTTACCCTGTTCTTCAGTGGTCAGGACCCCCATGGACCCTCACAGAGCAGGTACTATTTGGGTGGTGGATCATTCTCACTGCAGTAACACTGACGTAGTGGTGGTGTGTTAGTGTGTGTTGTGCTGGTCTGAGTGGATCAGACACAGCAGTGCTGTTGGAGTTTTTAAACACTGTGTCCACTCACTGTCCACTCTATTAGACACTCCTACCTTGTCAGTCCACCTTGTAGATGTAAAGTTAGAGACGATAGCTCATCTGCTGCTGCACAGTTTGTGTTGGTCATCCTCTAGTCCTTCATCAGTGGTCACAGGACGCTGCCCACAGGACGCTGTTGGCTGGATATTTTTGGTTGGTGGACTATTCTCAGTCCAGCAGTGACACGGAGGTGTTTAAAAACTCCAGCAGCACTGTTGTGTCTGATCCACTCAGACCAGCGCAACACACACTAACACACCACCACAGTGGACTACAGTCTGTAATTGTAGAACTACAAAGTGCACCTATATAGTAAGTGGAGATGATAAAATGGACAATGAGCATAGAAACAAGGAGGTGGTCATAATGTTCTGCTCCATTGGCGTATATATGTATAGGCTTTCAATTCAAACAGCAGCAGGCGATCTGACCACTTATGTGCTTCTTGTAAATTTGTGTACTGTCTATCCTTGTTATTATATTTTAGACAGTCAGTTGTGTTGTGATGAGGGAGGGTGGGGTCTAAACAGCCCTAGTTCACAGAAAGGCCAATCTTTCTGACTGGAATAATTGCATATGGATTATTTCATAGTTTTGATGTGTTCATTATCATCATAAAATAACTGAAAAAATTAAATGTAATTAAAAAGTAAACCTGTTCTTGGAGTTGTGCCTAATGTTCGGTTGGTAACTCTGTATTGCATATGGGGACTAGGATGTTCTCACCATGTCAGGGAGATCTTTCTGCAATTGCTGTTTCAGGATAAGAGGAGCCAGATGTGGCTGAAGCTGTAAGGCATGCGAGAGAGCGTCCAGACGAGGGCTGTAGTGGTGGGCAGCTGCCATGATCCAGGCCGGAGAAAAGTCAGGGGTCACACTCATGCTCTGCTGCAGAGCAGAGACGCAACCCAACATCGCCGCAACAAACACCTGCAACGAATGCATACACGCACAGAACGTTTTTACCTACTGAGGGATACGGTACTTAAAGCAAGAAAAATCAATCAGGAAAATTAACATCACCCTTTGTGATGGTCTTTTACCTTCATTTCTTCCTCAGTCTTGATTTTGAAGGAAAGTAGCACAAAATCAGTGAGATATTTGTGGCCTAGCTCCACCCGCTCTCTCTCGGAGAGTTTTTCAACATAGCTGCCCAGACTACTGCCTGTCACCGCACTCACAAACTGCTGGATCCTCTCTTTGCTGCTCTGTCCAGTACCTGAAAGAGAAAAGACAGGATATTTATATAGCAAAGCAATAGTAATGTCTATGCTCTGGGTGCTGGTGCTGGTGATCTGATGTCTAACTGCTCTTTCTTTTCCTAAGCTTAATATTACAAAGAGAATTGATTAGTCATTCCCTTTCAGAGCTTAGGTATGTTGTCAGTGAGGACTTGACACTGAAAATACTTTGAAAATCATTAAGCTTAATCTGCTTCCAGAAACCAAATTATAAATTGTTGTATAAATTGTCTCCAAAAAAAGCAAATATCTCCAAATTGACAATTTTACAGGAGAAAGCAAAAACATTCTTTACATGCAATGTAAGGTAATGTAAAAAGATCTTATTCCAAGCGATTTTAGAGCACTTCTATCGGTCTATTTAACATGAAATTTGCATACAATGTAAAGGGTAGCATCTGTGCTTAAATGATGTAGAAAAAATGAAAATTGAAAAAAAAATTTTTTTTTTTTTTGGAAAGTGATGAAATGCTACTCACCTTGCACAAACTGAGACTCCTCCCATAGATTATGACAATACAGTCTAATAAGCCAGCTGAAAGGAGCTGTGCAGGCGTGCTCGTCTACTCCCACCAACAGGCTGCACTGAACATCAATCTCTTGTTCTGAGCCACTAAAGGAAAGACAAGACAAAATCAAATAGCAAAAATAAAGACAAAAGACAAATATCATTTTTACGCGTTTTTTGTGCAATTGGAGCCAATAATAATAATAATATGGTGCCACTGACAGAAAACATATTCTGAAAATGTAAGTACACGTATTGAAAAATTTCCAGTGTCACATTTTGTCAGATCACTTTCTTAAAGCAGTACCTTGAGCCCTGAGGCAGTGACAGGTCTAAAATCTGTTCATCACTGAAGATGTCCAGCCAGAATTGGATGAGCCCCTCACTGAGCCCTGCATCATATAGCAGGTCCAGGTTAGAGTCTCTGTCCAATATCTCCAACACTCGGGCCAGAACAGGGGTCAGGACACCCTGTAGGCAGCGCCATAGAGTGTGCCTGCACACAACAGACAACAAAGAGGTTGAGTGCCGTGTAAATAGACCTCTGTAGTCAGCGCCATATTCGGAGCAGTTTTTGGCTGTGGGAAAAATGCATGCAGTTTTGAAAACTGCCACTGTCACACCATGTGGTAAACAGAAACATTTCAAACCTGATATGTTTTATCCTATGAACAATAGATGTAAACATCTGAAATCTGAGTCAGGACATTGCTTAATCCATGCTACAAGCAAGCCATCATTCCAGTGCATTGAAATAACATCACATGAAAGTACGTCTACTATTAAACTTCAAAACTATCATATAACAACCAACACGAGCTACTCAAACTGTAGTTGCTACACTGTAAAAAGCGGCTCGTCAGATCCACTTTAAAAAATTACTTTATGTGGGAACAAGCAATAGAACTAGTTTTATTCAACTTAAGAAACTACATTAATTAAAAGAACTGTTCATTCAAAGTATTTATTTAGGTTGAATAAAACTTGTTAATTTCCTCGTTACCACATGAAGTAATTTTTTTATGTAGATCTGACTTGAACCACCTTTTACAGTGTGCTGCTAAAGCAACTTAACGACCACATTTGACAAAGCTTGCTGGGTGTTGGTGAGGTTGCCAGTCTTACGATGTCAGTTCAGTGCACAGGAATATAACCTTACATGTAGCAACATTCATATTTCAACTCCTTGCTAACCTTGTAATTAATGATATTTGGGGGAAAATATATCAGATTTGGGATATTGCCATTTAGATGTGGACACCATTCATTTTTCCCATTGAGAAAACGAGCTTGGACCCAGAGTTTCTAATGTGGGCATGATACCAAATGGAGAATGACCACATGACTTTAGAGAAACAAATTACTGACCAGTTTCAGTGTAGGTTGGGATCAGAGATACTTTGTGTTGGCATTTGTCTACAGAGTCTACAAACACCTCAGTCAGAAAACCCAGCTTGTGATAAAGAACTACTGTAGTATCCCCACTAACAAGAAATGCAAATTTAACATCTACAGACACCAAAACTTAACACTCAGTGTGGACTAATTATGTTAAGCAAGCACCAAATGCTGTAACCTTTAACTCATCAACTGATTTCATTACTGTACCTGAGAGTTCCACCTTCTTGCAATGCCTCTCGCTTCATTGCTTCCTTATTCACCCAGTCTCCCGAATTATGAATAAGCTCCTCCCTCTGGGTCAAGGCAACCACCAGCCTCTTCAGCAGCACTTTTTGGAAACGGGCTATATGATGATATGATATGATGAGTATTGGACATCAGAAGTACTAAGGCTTGAAAATGTCAAGAAACATACTGCCATGTTGTGCCAATGAAATCATCTGACCTGCAGTGTTCCCGGGGTTATTTCCTAGAAGGTCAAGAAGGATACCCATGCGCGTCATACTCCTAGAGGCTTTATTAACAGGGTCCCTCAGTAAAGAAACAGCTTTCTGAGAGCAGGATTTCACCAAGGATAAACTGTGCAGGTATGCAGGTTCTTCCTGTCAACCAAATATGGAAAATACTTAAATAAATGCTGATAATTATCAAATAATATAATTAAAATAACTACTATAGAAATGAATATTTATGTGAACATATTTGTTAAGAAATTTACCCTTTGGCCTTCTGGTATGGCACCCTCTTGATCTTCTATGATATCTTTTACATCTGCTAATACATAATATGGCATAAATTTGATTAATTCAGCATAGAGACAACATACATGGGGATTTCATGAATCATGCATAAACAGTAAATAAAGAGATTAAAAAAAAATACTTGAAAATTTATGAACAGCTACCTCCATTTCTTCTTTTTTTTTGTGCATAATTTGAAAAGTCCAGTTACCCTGTGCCTTGTCTTGAAATTTCATGATGAACTGACCATCAGAAATGCTCCAAAATCACTCGGAAAAAAATCTTGTTGCATTAACTTATATTACAAATTCATAAAGTTCTTTCCTTCTCCTGAAACGTTCCCCTTTCGGAGATACGATGTTTTGTTCCAACAGTGACGTTATGCCAATAACTGCAAGATGAAACTTCAAGATGTTTTATAATGTAAATTACACTGTATTATCAGGGGCCTTAGACTTAAGTGGACATTGGTGCTTTATGGGGAAATAAATACTTCAGATACAAATATTTCAAATATAATTATATTATCTTAGGTGCTAAAGACTGTATATAAGTGCACATTAAGACATAGGCAGAAAGCGGGTATCATCATACCAGACTGTCTCGGCTGGGAGAGGAGTTTGCTGATAGGTGTTCCGCAGAAAACAGAGAGATCCAGGCTCATGTCATCTGTGTCTCTGAGGTCATCAATATGCACTGAAAGCCAGGCACCTGTGATAGAAATGAACATAAAGCAATTACACCAATATTGGTGCTGTGATCTTTTAAAGGGCCAAAGGTTTGGGCACCCCATAACACATGCTCTAGAGAGAACACTTCTGCACATTTTAACACACAATTACTATTATCAATATTTTAAGGTTTAAATTTTCCAATATGTCACAATAGGAATAAACAGAAATTGTGCACTAACATTTGCTAAAAAATGGCATATTTAAGCATGTTCTCTTTAGAGGATGTGCTAACTTATTTTCACTTATAATATCACCAAGGTTATTCAAACCTTTGCATACGACTGTATATTATACTTGTATTTTTGGAACAAAAGAGTTCAGCATAGTATTTAAAGTGTATAGTTCACTCCTCAGTCCATTTGGTACATATGTGGAAACTAAGCTGCAAAAACAGCCCATCTGGAATTCATTGTTTTTTGTGATGTCACGAGAACCAGTGCATTTCCATGTACCTGCCAATTCAGCCTACAGCAATTTAGCTCTACAATTTACAAGGAGCGTTTCAGCCTGGACTGCTTCTTGAATGAGACACAGTACAGGGTAGCCCATCAGAACAGTATTTACATATATCAGTCCTAAAGAATATTGACTCTTTAAGAAAGAAGCTTTACTCACCTCCTTGGAAACCAATATACTTATTGCCACTTGCAATCCTGGAGAGCTTTGTGATGAACACAACATAACAGTTGTAGTCTTCTGACCGAAAAGACAGAAGCTCATTCATGGTGCAGTATCTGAAAAAACATTTTGACAAATACAAGGTCAACACTCGCAAAGGCCACAGGCAACACTACGCTTCACTGCAAACCGTGTAAAGACTTTGTTTGCTCTTTAAAAGAATCTGAACAGTAACAGTAAAAGCAATGCAGCCAAGCACTTCATGCAGGTTTCAGAAAATCTGTACATTCATTTGTGTAACACTGTTGTCGGTGTTATGACCAGATCTGAAAGCTACTATTGATGGCTGATTCCACAGGATTTTAATAGAAACCCCAAAACTCACTTTGCTGAAGCAATGAGCTCATTTTTGCACAGCGATTCCTCCATATCTGTCTGTACCAGCAAGATGTGGATGGACAGACTTGGACGCTGCAGGAAGTTTCTGAGAATGACAGTAAAAGGACAAAAAATATTTTTTTTAATTCATGGCAAATGGGAAAATCAGCAGGTGATGGTAAATTATATTGTATGATATCTGACATATCGTAACATGCTACACAAAGTGAAAACATATCATATTGAGTAGAAATGTAGAGTAGAACCCTACATATTGAATGTGAGTTAACAAGAAGTTCTACATTTCTAATGTTGCAAAGAACAACACATGTAAATGTTGTTTCCATGTGTTTCAGCCTGCATGTAGATAAGATGCTCTGTACCGAATCTTCCTGCAGAAAGAAGCCTCTGTGTCAAACTGGTGCAGAGACAGCAAAAGCAACTGTTCCATGGACAAACCCAAAGCTTGGGTCAGATTTCGCACATCTGCTTTAGTGAGCAAACCAGCGAAGGTGGTTACCTGCATGAAATAAAAAGGCCAATCAAATGTGTGTAATTAGATGGCAGCAAATTCCAAAAAGAATATCCATTTTATTTTAAGGCCTACTTCTCAACAACTGCTTAACGATTAGCAAGCAATTAATAAAGCCCTAGTAAACCGAAACATATCATTTGTTAGTAAGCTTAGAAGTGTGACATAAATGTACATGTACATGATGTATTAATAAGGTCCTCTATAAATCAGCTATTAACTGTGCATTAACCCTGTGCATGTGTTACAAGTGACAATAATTTATTATTACCCGTTCATTTCATTTCACCCCTGTACTTTAATGTGTATTTTAAGTCCAGTTGGACTTGGACCATTTCTAATGGTCTGTTCGTCATAAAATGTTTACATAATCTGAAGATGGGCTACTGCCTACTGTTAGAAGGTTTTGTTTAGACAGCAACGATTATTAAAAATGATATTTTGTAACATGTCTATATACTGGAACAACGTTTTGCAGCACTCCCACGACTGCCACCCCATAGGTTAAAAATTACTGTATTTTGATCATTATTACTAATTACATCACTTACCTCTATAAATCTGCTTTTCTCTTTGTCATTCTTCTTCAAATGACTGTTCATAAAGTCTTTGAGGGAGTGGTGGTGCTGCTGATGGAAATACAGCAACTGATGTTTCTCTGCTTCCTGATTTCCCAACTTTGAGTACTTTAGCCTCAGCACAGAGTCTGGAGTGGCACATTTCAATAAGAAATACTTGGCAGATTCATAGACCTCTTCCTCTTCATCCTTGGTGTCATTTGGCTCATTGTATTTTACTGCCTCAGGTTCACCTGGGTCTATGTCCATTTCCTCAGACTTGGGAATCGCATCAGTGACCTCTGCTTCCTTTTCAACTTCTATCGCCTCATCACTGTCATCTACACGCATCAGGGCAAGTCCCTCTTCATCATCAGCAAGAACGGTATGATCCACATCAGACTCAACACCTATAATAGCACTTTCCTTGTCATCACTAGGTGTCATCTGATGGCCCACAGCTTTTCCTCCTTGTGCCTGATTCTCTGTGATCATTGTTATACTGCCCTCCTCTATGGGTGCAGTGATAACATTGCCCTCCTTCACTGTGGAAGTATCAGTGGAAACATGATCATTTCCCACTTTCTGAAGGTCTTGTTTTTCTCTTTTTTCCAAGGCTTGCAGGAGGGCACTGGCACAGGCATCTCCATGAAAACCAACAAAGGCATCTGTTGGGCTGAAATCTGATGATGTAGACCCAGCATGTGAAAACGCACATACCCAATTTCTGAGTTTTGCAAGAACTCTGTGCTGCCATGGTGTCAAGTCTGTACTCCTGTCTACTCTATGCTTCTCCAGCCTGTTTTTAAGTGGAACAGGAAACTTGTCGTAGACTTTCTCTTGGTCTTCAATAACGACCAGTCTAAAGTCTCTGTGCACCCGACACTTCACTCTGTGTGACCCTAGTCCCAGGTCAACATACCGCTGCCCACAAAATTCAACATAGTACTGGTTCAAGGCATCATAGAGACTCTCATATAGATTGAGGAGGTTCAGGAGGATGACAGTCCGACCAGTCTCCATACATGACTTCACCCGACTCACATTGCGACAGATTTGAGCATACTCCTGGTCTTTGGGAAATCCTGAACCAAACACGATTTCAGGACAGGCGTAGTTACCTTTTGAAAAAATATACTGCTGAACTATGTACAGGGCAGCATTGTTTGTTGTGAGAAGGAGAAGATAGCGGCACTCATTCTCACTACTGTGCTCAAGGTTTTGTTCAATCATTTTCAAGGTGCTTGTCCTAGGAACTTCATGCAGATTTAGGAAGAGGTCTTGGAAATGCCTAAGAGGGTCAAAGTCATTTTTTTGCCCACTGAAATTGCGCAGTACAGCCTCTGCCAAGTCACTGTCACTAGGCTCACTGTCTGTATTTTTCACTGTGGCAAAAATCATTTTGACCAGGCTGTAATAATCTCTGAGTCCAAAGAACTGGTCACTGTCATTTTTACAGATGCTTAAAAAGCCTGTTGCCAACTTAGGTAGGAGATGCTTGATTTTGAGAAGAACAGACTTAGAGGATGAACAGATGCCATTGGCTGTCTCCACCAACTCCTTCTCACTTGGGTCCCAACGAGATACAAAAATCCCTCTGTTCATCTTCGCTGGATCAAGAGCCCAGTTCGAGATTCCGACAAAGCCCACTTTCATGTGTGGATCTGGCCTCTCATTGTCAATGCATCCATCCTCCAAAAGTGGGTGGAGGGTTTTCAGTGGCATCTGGGGAGAATCTTCTGCCAGTCCTATCTCATCCAGCACCACTACTGATACATACTCATCCATGTTCTTGTCCTTTTGAAAACGGGCACAGTTCCTGAAAGTTGCAATGATCCCATCTGGACTTGAGTGAGGACTACACTGGAAAGAGACCATGTGTACCTCTTTCAGCCTCCTGAACAAGTCACAGAGAGATGCCTGCCTTTGCATGGCATCTGCGACAACAGTCTTGGCAAGAGATTTAGAGCTCCCTGGCTTGCCTACCAGAAAGAGCGGAATCCTTAACTCAATACAGACCACCATGAGAAAGACGTTTTCTTTCAAGGCAGAATTTTTGGCTATCGTCTCTCTCATTGGTATGTTCTCAAGGAAGAAGTCTTGGCATGAGGAAATCTCATGCTCCAGTGCCTTGTCAGAGTTCAGTGGTTGGGGAAAATGCTTGCTAATAGCAGACAGATAAGCCCCTCTGCACTCGAGCGATGGATAATAGCAAACACCCAAAGCAAGAGCCAAGCATTTCAAAGTCATATGCACAATGTCAGTGCGCTGGACACTTGGAAAAAGGTATTGTCTGTGTTGGTAGAACCATACCAGCACCGTCATTGACCTCTCTACATCCCTAAGGCTTACAAAGCTGCACTCATCCTTTCGACGACGCATGTAACTTTGAGAAGCCGCCAAAACATTGGTGATCACTGTCTTGCATTCAAGGGGCAAACGGTGTTCTTCCATTTGTTTCTGTACGATCTGTCGTATGTAGGAGAGCTCTGTTGAATCACTCAACTGTCCAAAGTCCCACACAAGGGGTATCATGCTTGGGGGTAACGGATGAACACGGTATACAAGCTGCCGCATGGGAACTTTACCAAGTCGATCCTCTGTTTCTCCAGCCTTCACTCTGTAGCCCAACCCAGCTCGCTCCAAGCGTTCAATCATTTCAGGAGTATGCCTCCTGTAGGGATTGCAGGCAGCAATTATTTTCAGACCGGAATTTTTCTTCAAAGGAAATCCTTGCACAGACTTGTCACAAAGCACCTCCTTGATGGCAAAGATTGCTTCTGTGGTGTTAGCCTCATCGAAAAACAAAATTGTGTCTAGCTTGTATTCGCGACTGTTTCTCTCTGCAAGTCTTTCTGCCTCCCTGACCTTCTTGTATATAGTCTCAGCAGTAGTTCCTCCATGGACTTTGACCAGTTTCATGTTTTCAACATGTTTACCTTCCCTCTGCATGTCACAGAGGAACTTTACCAGTCTGGTCTTCCCACAGCCAGTCTCCCCCATTATGATGACTGGTATCTCACACCTGAATCTCATGTGAATGGCCAGCATTTTCATGACATTGTCTGCAGTAAGCTCATATGTGGGATCAGGGTCAAACTGTTCCTTAGCACCAACAACCAAGGAAATCTTTTTTAGCTTGTTTGCTCTTGGAAGCTGATCAAAGTCTTCAGAGAAGGAAATCCTTTGTTGCTGAAGTCCAAAGAACAGCTCAGGTGACATTACATTACCCATCAAAACTCTGCCATTTTGTGGATCGACTGCATTAAGAAGATGCCCCACTTGCTTCACATGAAAACCAAGGAAAGTCATGGTCAAGTGATCTGCATTAAAGAAGATATATGGGTGAGACTGATTCTCCCATCGCTTCCGAACTGTTAATCTGGCTAAAAGATCATCCTCAGGCTCATGCCCTTGGTGGAGAGAAGGGCTCTGGTCAGAGATGTCCAGGGAAGGAGATGCAAAGTCCCTAGCCATGTGAATCATGAATTTAACTATGAAGGTCTTGAAGCCACGCAAAAGGTCCGCAAAAAAGTATGGATCACAGAACCCAGAACTCTCACAGTCTTTCAGCTGCAGGTTGAGAAACCAAGTAAAGTGCTTCAGTTCAGCCCACGATGGGTCCTTAAGTCCACAGTTTGACAAAAGATGGTGAAGACAGTCGGCAGGATTTCCTTCCACAGATTTAGCTTGATATGTGAAACTGTCCAAGCTCTCATTTCTGTTGAATCTCCTTAAATACTGGTAAGGTCTCTGAATACCTTCACTCTGAAATTCTTGAATGTCCATTAGTGGGTCTAAGCATGCATGTTTCTGATTGGAATTTCTGAGCTCCAACTCTTCGACTTCTTTTGGAGGTCTACAGTGAATGGTCGGTAGCAAGTGCAGAAGTCCTTGATTTGACTTGAAGGAAAACAAAGAGAATTAATTTACAGGGATATCTAAACCAAAACTTTTAACATGAGTAGCAGTGAATAAAAGTTATGGCTATGCTCACATTTGTATAATGCTAATTGATGTTAACTGAAAGCTAATGATTAGTTTTGATTCATTTTTAGCAACAGTAATAGCTGAAATCAAGTCATAATACCTCAATGTTAAATTAAATAACAGAACAGCTTAGGCCAGGGGCCTCAAACTCCCTGCCTGTGGGCCACATTTGGCCACATTAAACGAATCTTCTGAGAGCGCAGAATTACACATCATTTTGACAACACTTTACTCACAGCAGTTTCACTCACATTAAGCAGAAACACCACTGCTATCATAATAAGAACCTGATATAATTCTACTGTTAAATGTAAGATTACTCGATTTAACTGAACACTATGATATTTAATCATATAATTATATTTATAACCACACTAAAAAATATGGGACACTTTTCCCCTGCATTTTTTTAACCAGCCCCCCTTGTGGAAGACCACTTGGCAAGTGACCACTAGGTGATTTGAGTTTGAGACTCTTGGCTCAGGCAGTATGCGTAAAGGTAAAGAAAATGAAACAATAAAAGTAGCCACTGCAAAAACAGTTATACCTCTTTAAGAGTTTGTCTATGATGAGCGGGATCCGGCAGCAGTGCTTCAACTGCAATCAAGTGAGCGGTGTTTCTTCTCCAAAGTGTTCCCTTACTGTCACTCAAACATCCTAGAACAAGTAATTTGAAGAGGAACTCCTCTAAACCACATCGAACCTGTCAAACCAATGCTCAATATTAATATCAAACAAAACTGGAGGGCATTGTAACAAAAATTTTTTTTTGGAAAAATAAGCAAAGTTTCTAGCAAAGCGTACAGCTGCAGCATCAATGTGCAGAAGAACGGGATCCTGTTCCCTCAGTTCCCTCAACTTCTCTGAAAGAGTCTGGACAAAACAATCTGTGTCAACAGAAGGTTCGATCAGTCTAATTGGCAGGTAACTGGCTGCTGCAACCTTGTTCTTAAAATGCTCGTACATCCGTGTGATGTAGAGCGACTTCCCTGCAAAGAGAAAAGACTGGTGAGTAAGAACATTCAATACAGGGTTTACTAAAGCAGGGACAACTACAGTAGCCCCCAAAGGTATTTGGACAACCGTTAATAAATGATGGTAGTGGTAGTTCTCTTTGTGTGGAGAAAGTCTCGAGAAGAATTCCAACCAAACTGCACTAAGGATGCAGAGGCGGGGCTGATTTTCTTACAGTAGGGTCGTTGAGTGTGTGTTCAACAACATTATAAACACAAACTGTAAACTGTTCAAATGATAATCAGAAACTCACCAGCCACCCTTTAAAAAAGATCTTGGAATGGTCTCTTTAAAACGAATGCCACTTGGTTTTGCGTTTCCTAGCACAATTAACTATAAATATGGCACAAATGCCCAAATACGTTTTGGGGCCACTGTACATATAAAAATCAAATACGCACCAACAGCTGGCCGTTTAGATGTAATCATCCAGGCAGAAAGATCATCTGGATAGACCTGGAAGTGACTACTATGACGAAATGGAACAGTTAAGTGACATCTGAGGTATTCTTTGGCTCTTTCTGCAGAAAGGCTCAACCCCCCTTGCACCTTGTAGTTGCTGAAAAATGATGGGACGTATCTGTCTTGGTTTACCGGACAGACCATAGCTATGCGATACTGAGACCGAGCACTTTTCTCCATTGCCTCAAAAAGTTCTGCCAGAGCCACACTCACATCATAGGTCAGCAAACCTGGGTTGACTACTGTATAGATCTTCTGATGGCCACTGGGAGCACCTCTGCCCAGGCATCGGCGTAGAAAGATCTCAACTTCTTCTTCGGTTGTGTCTTCTTTGCACATTAACACTTCATCAACCGAGGGAAAAGTCTGTTCTGGGCTCTCCATATAAAATGAAAGTGTGGTGCTTATTAATTCTGTAGATGGGCAGTGGACAAGATTGGGTCTTCCTTCTTGAAAAATAGATGGTAACTTGCGCTTGATGTGCACCTGGTTCATGGCAGACAGGCTGGAAAGGAAGTGAGCGAGGGTCTCAATGTCAACATATTGTGTAAGGTATCGGAGCATGTCGTTTCTAAAGTGCCCCCACAAACTGTCCAGACTTTCCATAGCAGTCTTTTCCGTTTTGCTCCATTGGACCGGTGTGGAAGAGTGTGCCTCAGGTTCATTCATCTCTTCTCTTGATTCAGGTTCATAACTGAAGGTTTCCTCATCCTGATTCCATTTATCCAAAATCTCTTCTTCTTCTTCTTCTACTTCTACGTCTAGTTCTTCAAGGTCTGGTTGAAGCGTGCTTGTTCCACAACATTGCTCAGATGTCTTGTCCTCTTCAAGTCTATCTGGAAGCTCTTTCTCATCATAAGGTCTGGTTTCCCCAATATCCATCGAATACACTGTTTCAGAACTGTCCTCTACCAGTTTCAATGTTGGACGTTTGAGCTGGCATTGAAGATGAAGGTCAATACTCTCTGTTGCCTTTTCAAAAGCTTCTCTGATATCATTTAGGGTGCAGGATGGCTTAAGGGGGTGGAGCAGGTGCCATATTTGCTGTGGCACAGGCTTTCGTTTCACACAGATATTGTGGATCCAGTTGCAAAGGTAGACTACCTGCTCTGAGGTGTAATGATTTAGCGCATAGAATCTCGAGCGCATATCAGACATGAAGTTACGCCAGTCTTCATGGCAGGCTTCCATAGAGCGGCATACTTTTTGAAGCTGCTCAGCAACATGTCCATGATACACAACATGCTTCCCAAGCAATGGGCAGTGGATACTGATGCAAGGGTCTTCTTCAGGGTTGCATTTTACAAGTGCCTCCAAATCCCGGAAGAATATGTTACCAGATGACCACAGCTGTAAAAGAATGTGTCCCATTCGTTGTGCTCCCTCAAAAATCTAAAAGTTGTGTTGAGTTAAAACTTCTGAATATCTTTACCATTTTTTCCATTCCTGATCTTATCCTATGAACTGAAATGAAATGAATCAAAGCAAAACCTCAGAACCCTAAACAATCCTGATAAGGTCATGTGCCTGTCTTAAACATCAACATATTGGATCCTGTTTTGACTACACATTAATATGCAACGCAGTCAGCTTGGCTACATTCACGATCTAACGTTACATGTGCTGCACCCATTGCTCCCACCTCCCTTGTTAGATAAATTATTATTAGACATTTGGGTAACACTTTATGAACCCTGCTTCATAAAACTGACATAACCATGCCGTAAACATGTCACGGCCGATGTTATATGCTGTCATGTCATAATTATGTTCAGTAATGCAACATTAAATGTAATTAACAGTAAAAGTAATTGTTACGACATATGCATCAATGTTTGACACTATAACAACCAACTAGAGTACACTTAGCAAACATTAACATGTGATGTTAGCTGTCATGAGATCAAACATTATGGCACCTGTAATGAAACTTACAGGTGACAGGTACTGGCAAGATGGTACTGTTATATTACTGAACCAAATCTGTCAGTACAACGCATGACAGCATATCGCTGATGTTGGAAGAAAATCTTCTTTTTATGTTGTGTGTAAATTTCATGAAGAATGGACCAAAAGAAACGACCCAGAATGACTTGGAAAAATGTCTGGCTCCATTGACTTACATTAAAAGTAAAGTATGTTCTTTCCTTCTCCTGTAAAGTTACCATTTTGGAAATACAAGGATTTTTCAGTTATTCTACTTCTAAACTGCAGAACTCAGCTTCACCTTTTTATTAGACCCTCAAGCTTAGTGCACACATTTAAAAAACATTTAAAAACATAATTTAATTTGGCATTTAATTAAAACTCTACATCATTTTTAAAAATTTGATGTGTTATATGATTTTAAATTAATACACATCATTTCTTCTATTACTTTAAAGCTTTATCACCCATCTGTAAAGCACACTAAGCTGCCACCATCATAAAAAAATTCAATATAAATAAAGATTATTATTATTATTAGTAGTAGTAGTAGTAGCAGTAGTAGTAGTAGTACTAGTAGTAGTAGTAGTGTTAGTTGTATTGGCTCTGCCTACTCTGCCCCGGCACCACACCAGCCATCACCACCATTTAAAAATGTAAAAATAACACAGAAAAATAAGATCAGTCAATATCTGGTTACAAAAGATACATATAAAATGGGCAAATTTAAACATGCTGTGTCTTGACTAGATGATGATCTAAGTTTGGGCATCATTATCATTATTGTGATATATTACCTCACATTACATCACACAATGCTCCATCTCTCAAGGTTCGTAAAGAAGACTGACTATCAGCATGTGTTATTATAAAGAGAGCGTAATTAGTCCTGTTTAACTGGATTTAGTGCAGCACAACACATAAAACACCCACCCCTTTTGATGATCCATTTACTACGATTGGATCACAGTGATCGGATGTTAATACCAAGTGCAAACAGGGCCTTCAGAAAATGGTTTATCAGAAACTCACCTCAGTGAACTTGTTGACTACTTGCTCCTTCCCACACTCTCCTTTGGATGACATCAGCATCAGCTTGTTTTGTAGCTCCAGTAATTCATCCAGGCTGTATGTCTTGTCCTTTTCATTGTTTGGCACTTTCACATATAAGACGCTGCCCAGACATTTCTAAACATCGGTAACACAAGGACACTCAGACATCCACACCGTAGCTCACAAAGAACACAGAGGAGTTCATAGGAATCCATGTTCTACTGCAGTGCCTGATCAGTGCTGGTCCACTCACCTTTTCAGAAGAGTCTGCTGGCCACTCTACATGGTAAACACCGCTTGTATTGATAGCTGAGGCCAACGAAAGAGAGGACTGCTCAACAGAGCCATGAGTATCCCTCACACTTTTCAGCCAGTCCAGCCAGCGACAAGAGTCTTTCTGTACAATACAAGGTAATACAAGGCAGTGAGTGTGGCAGCTACTTTTATTGGTTTATTTCTTTTTTTCACATGGCTATTTCTTTATTGTGTATTTCAACTATGCTAGATGAAGGCCTGAAATGCTTTGGTTTGAAGTCTAGAGTTCTCCAGTCAACAAGTGTTGCTGGATTTATTTCCTTTAGAGTCTTTATACAGACAGGACACACTGTCAACACCAGGGATGTCCAACTGCATCCCAAAAGGAGTCAGTGTGGTTGCAAGTTTTCATTCCAAATAAGCAGGAGCACACCTGATTCCACATGTTTAAACAGTTCAGTGAAAAATCTATTTTCTTCAATTTTACCCACAATTTACCCCAGATGTAGCTGACTCTCCAAGAGATGTTTGAGTCAGTCTGTTTTTTCTCTTTTGTTTACAACTTGAGCAGTGAGACTAACATGGCTAACCAGCACTAGAACTCAGTAGTCACCCAAATCGCCCAAATCATTTTTGTTAACCATACATCACCAAAACTTCTTTCAACCCACTGAAATTGCTTCCAGGTTTTCATTAAGATTGCACAGACTTTTCAGTGTGGTTAAGGACCACTTTGAATAACAGGAGCTGTATTCAAAAACCATCTCAAAAGCAGGAGTGCTGGTCTAGAATCAGTATTTGTGACAATAACTGTCTTAAATATGGAGGAATCTGATCCAAGATCAGTCCTGTGTTGTAAATACCAGCCCTGGTGTTGTCTGAAATGGTTGCCTGTAGTGGTGAAATTTTGCTTATTTTTATAGTCCGGAGTAAGTCATACTGTGCTCTAAACTACGTCGACAAGTTTATGCAACCTTAAAGAAGACTTGGACGATGCAGTTTAAACGGGTTCAGGAAAGTTTTGTCAAATTACTTTTACGGACTATTTGGGTGACTACTGAGCCCTAGTGTTTGTTAGCAATGTTAGCCTCACAGCTCCATTTCTAAACTAAAGAAGAATAATCTGGATTCCACACATGACTCAGCTGATTGACTACATCAAGGGTTAGAATGATTGGGGATCATATTGGACACCCCAGTTAACACCTTGCATATGCACAGTACTGTTATGTTAACAATGTTAACACAGTAGTGTTATAGTACTCGTGTCTGGTCTTGGTCTTGACCTTGTCTCAGTCTCAGGGTAAACAGGACAGATAATTTCAGTACAGCTATATAAAACCAGAAGCAGCAACAGTGGCTAAACATACAAAAACACTTACCAATTTTTCTGTAAGTTTCTCATCTTTTTGAAGATTGTCCCAAATTTGCTGAGCACAGGCAATGAACTCTTTAAAGCCTGCCTCCAGAGGTAGGGAGTACAAAAAAGGGCTGTAGCCTGCGACAGCATCACGAAAACTGGCCAGTCTGTCAATGTCAGCATCACTCTCCCCAGCCAAGTTCATAAAGAACTTCAGCTCACTTAGATCTGTTCAGGGTTCAGACACCAGTTACAGGAAGAATCAAATAATTAAATAGGCAAGTTGAATTAAAATGATTTCAGGCTTTACAGGTCAACTTCAATTTTAACAAAAACATTTTTACACAATGTTTGAAACAGTTCCTTAGTGAACAGAGCTGATAATCAGTAACTCACTCTCAATGCAGGTCTTAACCCAGCGGATTAGCTTTTCACTCTCCAAGAACGCTTCCAGACAGGCTGTGTGCTGATGTTTGACGTCCGACAGCCTTTCCTTGGCACTGATGAGGTCATTACTCAAAGATTTTAGAGTCTTCTGTTTGAATGAGTCATCTCTCTGCACAACAATATAGTATTGCTTTCAATCATCTAAACAAATGCAGACAAACGTGATAACTCAAACAGTTCAAAATCAATTTACTGTGAGAATAGATTTCTCTTACCAGCTCAGTAAGGCTGTATATGGGGCTGAAGTCTCCTCGCAGGCCTAGTCTGTCTCTTATCCTCAGTATTGCGCTGGCGGCCTCAGCTGCGTGGTGAAGCTGTCTGTACTCCTGGATCTGAATGAACCTCAGTCGAGGCCAGTTTTTCTCCAGGCCTTGATAACTCTCCAGCTCAGTGGCCATAAGATGCAGCTCCTTTTTGATCTTAGTGCCGTCACCCTCATCTCCGCACCCATCCACAACCTTGTCAACTTCTTCAAAAGTAGCAAGGCCTTGTGCAATCCTAATGCCTAACTTATTAAAGTTACAAACAGATGGCTGCCAGATTTCAGAAATGACTTGTGTCAGTTTCAGTGACACAGGGCCAGAACCAGTGTTCATAGATGCCAGTGCAGTTGCTCTGTCCACCCAGGAGCTGAGAAGAAGGTTACTCTCTCTAAATTCATGCATCTGCCTTGCTGTGTCCAGCACTAGCAGATCAGCATTGTAGTACAGGACTCGCCCTGTTGAGATTTCTCTCAGATCTTCCTTGGAGAAGCACGGCTGTACTGCTAGCAGCTCGTTCAAGCTCAGTGCCTGAAGATCGATCTTGTGTTTATCCTCAAGCAAGGAAATCTCAGGTACTGTTGGAAAGGCATTTTTAGACATATCTCAGGACAAATATCAATTTGGAATAAGAAACACAACATAAATAAAGCCTTTGCCAGTGGATTTACAATCTCTTGCAGGAGAGCCAAACTCACCATGGATCATCTCTGAGATTTTCCCAATCATCTTTATAAGGACATCCATATGTTCCCTCTGTTCCTTCAGGGCTAGGAGGTCTTTCTCTCTTTGTGCAAGCAGCTCCTCTGCATCAATGGGAATGTTATCCAGTTTGCCATGTTTCATACCTAAAGATGAAGACAACAAGGCGGCTCACTTATTGGTTAAATGTGACAAGTCTAAATATGTTTCAACAAGTAAATTAGATCTCTAGAATTCAAGAAAGACATTCAGTAAATAAATATTTTTTGGCTGACAAAAATGAACAAAATACAAACACATTCCAAAAAATCTGAAACAGTGTGTAAAACGCAAATGATAAAAAAAGAAAGCAGACCTTTGACCCATATTTAAATTCAATGGTACAAAGACAAGATATTCACTGGTTTACCTGATCAATGTCAATGTTGTTGTTTTTTACATATATATATATACATATATACATATATATATATATATATATATATATATATATATATATACACATATATACATATGGTTATATGTATATATATATATATATATATATATATATCGTAAAACTATGCCTGCAACATGTTAAGAAAAAAAGGACGGGGCAACTTAAAACTAGGAATGTTGTGAAACAGATGTTACATTCTCCAGGCCAGAGGAGAAAAGGACCATCCAAGTTGCTACCAGTGTAAAGTTCAAAAAACCAGGGTCTGCTATGGTATGGGGGGTATAATGGTACCCAAGGCATGGCTTTCACACCTGTGAAGGCACCATTAACACTGAACAGTATAGCCATAAGCAAATGTTTGGGCCCCCGGGCACATGTTTTGTTGAGTTTCTAAATGAAAATAAGTTACCATAAGGGTCCATGGGGGTCCTGACCACTGAAGAACAGGGTAAAAGGGGGCTAACAAAGTATGCAGAGAAACAGATGGACTACAGTCTGTAATTGTAGAACTACAAAGTGCACCTATATAGTGAGTGGAGCTGATAAAATGGACAATGAGCGTAGAAACAAGGCGGTGGTCATAATGTTGTGCCTGATCAGTGTATGCTGCCTTCTAGACTATGTCTTTTTCAGAAATGTCCAAGCTTATTTTAGCATGACCACACCTAAGCCATAACCTGCATGTGTTACAACAGCATGGAATGTGTAATCAGAGAGTGCAGGTGGTAGACTGATCTGCCTGTCTCGCATTGAAAATGTATGGAACATTATAGAGCACAAAATACGACAACGTACGACAAGGCCTCATACAGTGCGCAGCTGAACACTTGCATAACAAAAGGACATCAAAAAATTCCACTTTTAAAACTGGATCAATTGGTGTCTTCAGTCCTGAAATGAATTTCAATTTCATATAGGTCACATTCCATTTGACCTATATTAAATTAAACACAGTACCAAAAAGTTGGGACAGGAGCATATTTAACACTGTGCCTTTAATGACGCTAAATATAGGTCAAATAGAATTTACTAATCACTGTTTTGTGTTTATATTTTCATGTCAAATAATGACTCAACTTTTTTGTAATTGAGATTTGTAATTAATTGCAATTAATCACATCATTTTGTGTAGTTTTACAGTTGATTAGTTTGTGTAGTTTAATAATAGTGGGGATAAAAGCAATTTGGTGCACTTACAGTTTTTGTACATCTTTTGAAAGTTGTTCTGATTTTTCAGGACAGTCCGCAGGTGGCTGAGTGGAATGTTACCCTGGCAAAGAGAAATGACCAGAGAACCCAGGATAGATTGACACTTCTGCATGACATGACAGGCATCCTCTTCTATCTTCCACTGATTCCAGTCACCTAAACATATGAAAAACAGTGTTGCTGTTATTAGTATTATAATTAGTATTAGGACAAAAGAGCATATAGGTTAGTGACTTATTAGAAGAATTTTTTCCATGGTCATTCAGTCAAAATGTAGCAAAAAATATTCTTTTTATGTCAGCACACTAACCTCTATGAGCTCATTCTGTTACCTTTTTTGCTTAACTTAGAGATTATCATCAACTGAATCCACAGATATTGGTTTTATGTTTTCATGATAACTGGCAGTCTGTGACACTACATTCAGCGATCAAGCTTCAAACCAGAAAAAGTGTATATTCTAGTCATTTTGGCCAAAATAACAGGCCTGGAAAAATCACACTTGCACTTTTTCTATCATTAAGACTTAGGTAGAGTAAATCGTTCAGCCCTTGGCTGGGAGTCTTGAACAAAAGGATGTCAATCAAAAATGTTAAGACTACATGTATACAGTTTTCAGATAGATCTAATCAGAAAATTCAGCTGTTTTTTGAGCAGAGTTCCATTGATGTTTACTGTAACAGTCAAGTTTAGTATCAACAAATATTTTCTAATGCTATAATTTAATTTAATCTAAAGATCTAATCTTTCATTTAATTTAATCATTTCATTTTATATTCCTGGGAATGTAAGACCTGTATGAGGTCAAGTGTTAGAAGAGATTGAAGTACTGCCAAAACATTCACTGTGCCAAACTGGATGAGCTGGCTTCGCCAGGTATGATGCTGCCCAATAAAGAGTTTCACAGTGCTTTAAAGTGCCACTGGCAGACTGGCAGACTGCATTGGAAACAGATAGCAGATATTTTGAAAGCTGTGTCCAGTACGTGTTGTGTTGCCATCAAAAATTATTTCGTCACTTTAACCAATGGCAAAAGTTAATAAAGTTCTTTGGGTTACTTCATAAAATGCTTACCAAAATCATATTTGTTTCAGAGAAAAACACTTAGCACAACATCAAACTGATGGTAGACTCTTTGTGCGGAGAAACCCTGAAGAAGAATTCCAAAGAATTTCAAAGAAGCAAATATTAACCAGACTGCAGTGAGATTACTGTAAAACTCCTAGGTGGAAATGTCTGGGGCTGTTTTTCAATAATGTTGGTGAGCTTATGTGCACTGATTGGATCATGAAGTTTACAAAGCCATTTTGTATGCAAACTTGCAGACGCCTGCAAAGAAACTTCACAAATGATAATGTTCTCAATGAAATGATCCTCTTTCTTAATGAAATTTTCCAGCTGCCTTTTGAAAGAACACTTTGCCAAACAGAAAATCGGAATGGTTGGTTTTATAATAACTGCAGTTTGGTTTGACAATTTGTTTCCTAACAGAATGAGCTGCATACATTTTTAAGTATGGCACAAATGTCCAAATACTTTTTGGAGCCAGTGTAAGTACAGTTTATTTGCTGAACTGATAAGCGGTAAATGATAAACGGTACCCTGAGACAGGAGGATGTGGACAGCAGATTGAGCATCCAGTAGCTGGGTCACAGTGTCTTCTCCAAAACGAGCCGCTGATTCCACTACGATGGAGGACAAGATGGAAGAGTGAAGAGACTTTGGGTCTGACAACAGAGTCTGCAGAAGATCCCCTTCTTTCCCTGCCTAGATGTGAAATATACAGTGAAGGAAAGTTACAAATGGATAGAGAGAAATTTGAACACACAGTCATTTATCTATACAGTGAGTAGAGAAACAGATAATAACTGCAGCAAACACAACATAGTGTCCAGTACATTTGAGTAGACTGACACTGACCTGGCATATACTTTTTATTGCAGACAGACACACGTCTTGAAAACAAGTCTGAACAGCTCTATGGCTTTTCGCTATCGCCTTTGCTGAAGATTCCACACAGCAGACCTGTATCTTCCGCACATCAGTGAGCTTTGGAACAAACAGAAAAGTCTATGTTGAACACGCAATGTAAACCGAATAACTAGAGCAGATAATATTTACAAAATGTACAGTACTGTGCACCCTGTATTTATTTAATTTACAGTCAAAATGACCATCATGTCCACGTTATTCATTTTTCAGGGGGTTATTCTGGGGAGATTAGATACACAATATTCCACTTGCATATATGTTTTATCACCTGTCTGTAAAGCACTTTGAGCTGCCACCGGCATGAAAAGTGCTATATAAATAAAATTATTATTATTATTATTATTATCATTATTATTATACAAGGGAAAAGTCAAAGGATAATAAGTGAAAAAACATCCATCCATCCATCCATCCATCATCTAAACCGCTTATCCTTCTGGGTCGCGGTGGGGTGCTGGAGCCTATCCCAGCTGTCATTGGGCGGAAGGCAGGGTACACCCTGGACAGGTCGCCAGTCCATCGCAGGGCAGACAGACAGACATACACATTCACACACTCACTCACACCTAGGGGCAATTTAGCACATCACAATTGGCCAAGCGAAAAAACAGTAATTTCCAAAATTGGAGTTCAGAAAATTATACAGAGAAACTGGGACTCCTAACAACCGTGCAAGGCCTGGTAGACAACAAAACTGTTCCTGACAGATAACACTACACAGAAAAGCTTTCATCTTTCAGAGAGAAAATCAAGCCCCACTCTTGCTTCAGATCTGAAAGATTCCACAGGTGTTTCTGTCCATCCTCCCACTGTGAGAAGACAACTCAGCGCTATGAGTCTGAAAGGAAGTGTAGCTGTCAAGAAACCTCACTGAGAAAAGGAGACAAATCAAAAAAGAGACAAAGAAGCTGCTGGTGCCCTCAGAACAATGGACTGACCATTTCAGAGTCCAGGCCTCAGCGTCACTGAATGTGTTTGGATTAGTTGGATTGTGAGAAGCAGAAAATACAACCAACGTCTAAGACTGACAAACCTTGGAGATGTGGAAAAATGTTGTTTGAAAGAATGATGATTCATTTCATCCTGAAATGAATGAAAGCTATAATAAAGGTAGAGAGTGATCACACTACTGTCACAATACTGAAAAAAATCATATTTAGTTGTTGAGTCTTCTGTTTAATTATCTGTTAAATATAGGTTTTCTGCTTTTTTCCTGACTTTTCTTGTATTTAACGGTCAGTCTGACTGGAAATGAAATAAATGAATGGTGGTCTCTGATTTCATGCACTGCATGTATTCTTTTGTGCTTTTACCTCAGTGATCCTCTTTCTTAGGTCAGTCTCCAAACTGTGTAACCACTGCTCTGTGACGCGCTCTATCGAAGACTCCAGTCCAAAGAAAGCATCCCAGAGCTACGGAAAGGAATGTATGACATTGTTGGTTTATACATCGCCTCTGCCTTTGACAACACAGTAACAACTGCCTTGATATTTCTTTAAGGTACCTCTATTTCATTGGGGTAAGACAGCGTGGACTGGTGGAGCAGAGGCTTGCGAAGCAGTCCATCCCTCCACTGACTGAACTCTTTCTGCATTTGTTCAAGCTGTGAGAAAAGACGCTTTTTCTCCTGATCTTTCTCCTCTCCATTCTGAAAATATAACCCAGTGATTACTGTGTTGTGAAGACTGCCCAAGAGCACAGTGAAATATTAGTGTAGCTGTAAGACGTGGTACCTTTGAAAGTACTTCATACTGAATTTCAGCCAATTTCAGCACCAACTGGAAAGATAACACTGCTGCCTTGAACATCTGGATGTCTTGTCGAGCTATTCTACAAGCACTCCTATGAACACTTCTGCAACACTCAAGTACGGCATCCAATCTTTTAGAGGCTGTGATTCTGGAAATTAAACATTATGTATATATTAATACGACACATTAATAGACATATCATTAAAATAAGAAAAAAGCATAACAATAACATAGACTGGATTCATAATTAACATGCAATATGTCTTAACCTTACAGCAACAAGTTAAGACTAGTTAAGTCAGTTAAATGTAAATGTTGCCTTTCTTCATCTAAACTATAATTAGCTTTGCATTTGATTGTTCAGCTGAATTCAGCCGAATAAAGCCAGTTAAATTGCTTACTATTGCATGAAGTCTATTTTTCAATGTGTACCTTTTTAGGTCCTGCTCATTCCACTTCATAACACATCTCAGGATCTCTTCAGTGATCTGTAAAAACATTAACGTTAATGAAACACCTTGCCTTTGTGCAAAATCCACAACTTTAGCTATGAAAAAGCCATCTTGCATTATGTACCTGCAGGTTCTGTGAACTGATAGAAGCAGTGTTATGAATGCACAGTTCAAACTCTTTCAGTCTGTACATCAGGCTCTGAATCAGATATTCAGGCACAATGTCTGTCAGTTTGGCAAACTCCGTAATATCTTCAAATGCCATCATGGACAGCCAGCTGGTCAAAATCCGAGGCTTCTCCTTGACCAGTGATTTGTGATCTTGGACCATCTGGAGCATCATCCTGGAAAGATGTCAGCAGAGGGGTGAAAAGGATTGATTAAGTTTCAGTTTCATTTCAGCCAAAGCCTCAAATAAGAGTGTTTTGAAACTGTCTTTTTTTTACCCTTTTACAACTTTTTATAACTGCAACTTTTCTTGCATAACAATATATTTGGAAGATATGGAGGCAACAATGTCATCTTTGCTCCGAACAGATTGATAAAACTCAGGATTCATTTACACCTTCAAATAATTCTTCTTAAAAATCTTTTTTCACACAATCTACCTCACCTAAGTCTATCAACTGAGTAGATCAGCGAATTTATGTATTATTTACTTGAGATTTTAATGTTATTTTTAAAGCCATTTTTAAAAAAAATGCGTTATAACAAACCTCCTTTTGTCAGGGTGTCTCCGTATCTTCTCTCTGAATGAACGAAATTCCACATAGTGCAGCCCGGTCCAGTCCGTCTCTTCCACAGTCGGTCCAAGCCGGCCTGAGTCTGCCCCTGGCTGCCTCAGAGTGTGGAGGAGAGGAACCAGCAGCACCAGCTCTGAGACCAGGCTCCGAGCACAGCGGTTCATCAGACCCAACACTGTGCTGCATCAAATCAAACAATAATAATCAAATGTGTAATATTTATGCTGCTGGATAGCCTAGTGGCTAACACCATGGATCTACACATGGAAGACCAAAGGATCAAATTCCCCGTACAAGCAGGTACACCAATGCACTGCCATACTAAAAAGTACTTGGGCAAAACTCCTAATATTACATTCAAATATCATTGTCTACAAAATACATAGATAATAAGGCAGTGTGACGGCCGCGAGAGAAGGTGGGACTCGAACTCCGAGCCCCACTTCCTGGGCATCGCAGCGCAGTGCAGCCACTTTATTTTGGCTCACGTTTGACCCTGGCGGCTGTCACCAGGGCCCAGGGGACATACTGCCTTTTTAAATTACTACACTGTAACACTTGAATTCTGCTACATACCATTAACATAACCATTCCAGAAACATGTTATAGCAGATGCCATATGCAGTCATGAGCTGTCAAGATAGATTTTTTTAAATAATATAACAGTGTCATATTACAGTTACTGGTAATTGTCACAACAGATACCGTAATCTTTGTTCTTATGACAGCTTATCTCATAGGCTATTTTTTGATAAGTGTACTCTACTTAGCCATGATGACATTACATTATGACATTTGTCATGACAATTAAGGGTAACGGTAACATGTCACTGTTATATTACTGGACAGCAGGGTTCAAGTAAAGAGTTACTAACTACACTGTGATAGTTAACAGCATTATAATATATACACTTAGTGACCACTTTATTAAAAATGTAGCACCACCTTGCTGGTGCATAGTTGGATACTGTAGCCTATCAATGCACAATTTGTTTTATTCATCTTCTGGCCCTTCATCAGTGGTCAGTTTTTGACCATAGAGCTGCTCTTGGCAGGATATTTTACGGTTGCTGAACACTTTTAACTTAGCAGTGACTTTTATGTGTGTAAAAACCCCACTAACAGCACTGTATCTGATACACTTGTACCAGCACCACACACACTACCATGATACGATCATGTCAGTGTCACTGCTGTGCTGAGAATGGACCAATAAAATCTGATCAACAACAGTACTGTGGTCAGAAACTGCTCCATAATGAACAGGATGGAGTGTGTTTGATAGGCTGTGCATAACAACAGAAAAACTACAGTCTGCAGCAATATATCCATGTAGTGGACCTCCAAAGCAGGTAGAGCTAAAAAAGTGATCAGTGAAGTACAAGGTGCTCCTAATTATGTGGAATAAAGCATATAATTGTTGTTCATTATTATCATTTAGCCCTTATTTAAAAAAAAACTGAAGACATATTTGTAAATATAAATCTTGGTGTGAAATAATTCTACACAATACAGCTCCATAATCTAAGGCTTGTTACACCTCTTTGTTTATGTACTTACTGCTGTAATGCTGGAGAGGCATTCTGAATTTCTTCTACTTGTCCGAGAGCAGGACCAGAGGAGACCAGCTGACAGATTTTGCCCCAGTCTTTAATTCCGAGCTCAATATGACAGGCACAGCACACCTGGAACACTGAGAGGCCCAGTGTCAGAGGACTGACATCAGCTGAGCCCTCTGAAGTTCTTCCTCCTCCTTCTCCATTCAGTAACTTCACCAGTTTCTTCGCTATCAGTTCCGACACCTAAAACACAGAGTCATGATTTGATGTTGTGTAGCAGTTCTTCAAAGCTCCAGGTAAGTCGCACTGAATCAGAGGTTTTCACTCACCTTCACAAAAGGAGTAGGCACATTGTCATAGTAATACACTCGCTCTCTGGCAGCCTGAAAACCACTCATATAGCTGTTTAAGAGTTGTGTGAATGTCCGAACGCTCTCCTGACTTGATGGGTCCCATTTCTCAAACAATCTGTCCAGTAGAAAATGTGCAGAATTCTCCCAAGCCTCAGATATGACTCTATCTGCAGACTTAATCCAGCTCCTCAGCCAGTCTTTGAATGATCCCCGGAGACTCATGTGGGCTTCAAAAAGGTGCATTTCTAGACAAGAAATACAACAACAAACATAACAACAATCACACAGAACTCTAACTTACAAACACAGCAAACTGGAACAATCCAGAGACTCATCTGAATACTGATGCAAGACACCAGTTTCCTTACCTTTGATAGAGTGATAAATAGGGATCTGGTGGGATCTTGTGGCAATTTCCTCTATTACCTTCTGTCGCTGCATCACTGCGTACCTATATGACATTACGCTGCCCCTTTGCAAAATACTTTCATCAACTGAGAACTTTGCCTCGATCAGATAGCCTTTCTCACGCAAGCCCCTAGCATTTGAGGAGAGAAACAGGAAAAAAAATGTATATGAACATGCACCAAGCCCACTGATGTTTAATAAATCATTTAAAATCATTCCATAAACATGTGAAATACTATGTGACTGTCAGTGGCCAAACAGTGCCTATTAGAGCTAGGCCTTCTGGCCCAGTTCTGGCGTTAAGTTCTAGTTCTGGGTCATAAATGTCAAAACTTGTCAAAATAGTAGGAAAAAACCCACTTCAGTGTTAATGCTAAATTCTTTTAGTGCCCCTATGGGATTCTGGTAGTGCGTTAGCATTAAGCTAGTAGCAATGCATGTGCTAGATGAAAAACAGACATTTGAAGCTTATAACAGATACAATAGCATATATATATTTACATTGTATGAAAGCTTAGCAGTGACTCAGTAAAGAGCCCTTGCCTAAAGTCAGAGCCCTGGCCAGAGTTGCTGCCACTGTTTTCCATTTTTTTTCCAACTAACTAAAACCTGGTTAGACTACAGCTCATATTCAAAGTCAGTGATGTATCTAGGACTTCCAGAACGTCAAGGGTGATGTTTTTTTCTAAAAAAAACACTGGACCTTCCTATTGGAAATTGAAAATCAAAACATGGCTGGCTGATGTCTCTGGCATTTCCTAATCACGTTGGCGGTAGTTAGTCTAAGGTCCTCAGTTTAGCACCTGATGGCCTAACCACAGGGAGAGCTCACTTAACTCACTTAAAAAACAAAACACCAAACAAAATCTGGGCAATTTTTACATTTGGTGTTTCAAATTAACCATTTCTGCTTCCAAAAAAAAATAATAATAATTTCCTAGAAATCATTAGGCCTAGAAGACACTAAATATTCCCCTCTGGTGACGGTGACTGTGGACTGCTGCATGATAATAAAGGGGTCTCTAGATCTAATTTTAATTTTGCACAGTTTCATATTTCACCTGACCCTAAAAGGCCAGAGTCAACTGATGAAACGGCCCATCGACTTATTTACGTAAAACACAAAACAGCTGCGTTCTTTTTCCTGGTAAGACTGGATTGGCTGCTTAATTAATCACAAAATGTAACGAAATGTATAACCAACAGATGTGGAAATAAATAAACTCACTTGAAATGGGTGATTTCCAATTCAGCAGATCCACCTGCATGACAGAGCAGAAGTTTGTCTTCGTCTCTATTAAACCTGAACTTCTTGTCCACCACTATGTACACATAAAAGGTGAACGCTGGCTGCACAGTCGGTGCTCTCACTGGGGACGTTTTTCTGTGGAGATACAAATGTAAAAGAAATGTTAGATCAATGTCTCTTACACATCACTTTTTAGAAAGAGTCTTAAAGTCGTAAAAGGAGCAATGCCAAAGTAGAAGCAAATTTTTGTTTCCTAAAGCAGTGGATCTCAAACCGGTCCTCGGGGATCCCTAGATGGTCCAGATATTTGCTCTGTACTATGTGTTGCAAGTGAGGTTGAAGCAAAAATCTGGACCATCTGGGGGTCCCTGAGGACCAATTTGTGAACCATTGTCTTTAAGAACTTTTCAGTGCCTCATTTTTATAGACTTAGTTTATAAATGAAAAGAGTATGAAGAACATTTTTTTTTAATTTGGAGAATCTCCACATACACTCTTAAAGAAAATTCTAGATATTTAAAAAAAAACATAGTTAATTTGCTAAGATGTTGCTAAGAGGTCTTTCAGAATGGTTTGATGTGAAACGCTTCATTCTCGAGACACTTAGCAAGTCAGAATAGTTCACGGTGGTGGTAGAGGTAAAGACATCTGAAGAGTTTAATGCCTCTAAAAGCTCCCTCACAGAAAGATATCAAAATCAGGTGCTATATAAATAAAAATGATGATGATTATGAGAAAATTACAAATACATTTCCTGATTTCTAAAACCTAAAACGCCTTTAAAAGACATTAATGGTGAAGAGGTACTTGCAGTTCACTGTAAGGTAAACCAATCCTCAAAGAAAACAGATTTACAACTTTTATTTTACAATTAACTCAGACGACTTGTGCAGGTTTACTGGTAATTTTAGATAATAAATTAAATGGCTATATTTGAGTTGTAGGCATCCAGTACCTCTGGTTCCCTACAATAAACCACACCAAACCACTTTAAATGACTGTTTACATCACAATCACTGATTTAAAGAGAAATTTTGAAAAGTCAGTGGAATTCCCCTTTAACAAAAACATAGGGTCGCTGATGCAAAGCACTGCTTTAATGAAGCACGAAAGCTATTTGAGTACTACTAGCACCCCCTGGTGGAGAATCTTCAGACTGCTAAACATGAATCACCGAGTGAATGAGACAGTGAGGCAAGGCACGTTCTTCCTGCAACCTTCACATTATGTTTAGGTTCTTTGAACTTTAAAAAGGTTCCTCACACTCACACAACTCATTTACAAAACTGGTTCTCTAAAGAATCATCCATGGAAAGGGAAACAAGTGGTTCTTTTACAGCATTGCATACAGAAACATTTTTGGCACGTTTATTTTTAAAGTCATAATGTAACCGTTTTACACCAATTAAAGGTTTATCCAAAAACCAAACGTCCAAACCAAGAGCCACTTCTTTTTTTAAGAGCGTAGACCACAAATGGGCCAAAGACAATACTAATAAAACGTGACCTACCTCTGTTCTCCTTTGCTGTGAGTTCTGCCCTCCTGTCCCACTGCTGTCTGAACGCTCCGCTCCTTTGAGTCTTTGATGTGTTCAGTGGCTGATGCTGCAGCAGCATATGACTTTGGTCCACTATCTGCTGAGGACTGGTCAGAGGAATTCTGTGGATCTTCTCCTGACCTTCCTACTGTCTTGTTCTTATTACTCTTCTTCTCCTTTTCTGCATCACGATGGGGCACATTTTCCCCTGAGAGTGCACTCTCTCCTCTCTTCTCGTCAGGAGATCTAGACTCTTTCATGGAGCCTTTGGTACCTTTTCCTTCATTCTTCTCATTTTCTGCATTCCCTCTGTCCAGCTGTGTCGGTTCCCACTCCATAGTGTCCTCTGCTGGCTCAAGCTGTGTCGGCTGCCATGCTAAATCTGTTTGTGTGTGACGAGAATTTTGATTGACAGGCTCAGTTTGGGTCACTTCGTCTCTGACCTCTAGTCTGATTGTTTGAGTTTGAGCCTCTGCTTTGCCTGTCTCAGGCACGGCCCTGTTACAGCCCTGATCAGACTCCTGGTGTTCAGCCTGGTCTCTTGGCCTGGTTGAGGTGTCTTCAGGCTGCTTCTGGGCTGGATTCGACGTACTGCTACCAGTCTCTGATCTTTTGGTCTTCGTCTTCCGTCCACTTTCCTTGAGACTGTCATTGTTCCCACCTGCTTTGTCTGCTCCTTTCTTTCTCCCCTTGTTGTGCCTTTTCCTCTTCATCTTTATTTTTAAGTTCTTTTCAGTTTTATGCCCATTTAGGGACCAAATGTAACTAATAGTTACATTAAGAGTGAAACAAAACTGATCTTAATTGATATCAAAGTGAAATGGAATTTAAAATGCAAACACACTGTTTCAGTGCATTTGTTTTATCTTAGTAATGCAGCAATGCGCAGAGAACAGCATCTGTCAAGACAAAGCACAAGCTAAAATAAGTCAAATCTTTCAGTAAAATAATAATAATAATAAAATAAATAATAACAATAATAATAATAATAATAATAGCATTGGTCCATGTTGTATACAGTGCACACAAATGAAATAGGCCAAGCATAATTAAAAAAAAAAATACAAGTAAACAAATATATTACCACTCAAAAGTTTGGATATTATTATTTTATATATAATAATAACAAAATAACAGTTTGAAATATGAAGCATTCTAGCTATTATAAGACTCATACCCTACATTTTTCTCATATTGTATTTTTGAGGTCCAAGTATGATGGTTGTGTGGTTTTAAGTACCAAAATAGTCATAATTCATTTTTTACCTGACAATTTTCAAACCTCTTTTTATCCCTAAGAAATGAACAGGCTGTTCCATTAACACTGATATATGTAAATGGACTCTGTTCTGATTGCCCTGGATTTTGTCTCATTAAAAAAGCAGCCCAGGCTGAAACAGTCCTTATAATGTCACTGTAAGTGGGCGTGGCTAAACTGCTGTAGGCTGAATAGATACAAATATGTAAATGCGCTGGTTTTTGTGACATCACAAAATATTCACATACTTCATCAAGAAATGAAGAAATTTTGGTTTTCCATGATATGGGCCGTTTAGGATCTGATCTGGAATTATGGTCAAAAGTGATCAACCAAGTAGAGCTTTAAACCAAGTAAGTTCGACATTAGAAGAGACAGGCAACCAGTGTACAAGTCTGTATTTTGCACAAGGTGTAACGTCCGAAGTCCTTTCACATAATGCAGTAGTCCAGATGAGAGACGGCAACAACATGAACTTCTGAGTTCACTTCTGAGTTTCTGACTGCATTGCAGTCTGATTGTTAGATCTAAATTGAGATGTTTCTTGAGGTGGAAGAAGAATGCGTGACTACTGTGTGATTAAATAAAACATCTTCACTGAATTCTGGCCTTCAAGTCTTTCTCTTAACTTAAAGAGGAATTCCATAAATTTTTCAAAATTTTTCCTTAATTGAGTGGTTGGTCACTTAGAGTGGTTGGATGTGGAATAGCTCATTGTGAAGAAAGCAGATTCCTAACCATTTCATGTCATAGCTTTATGTGAGGGAGCTTTTAGAGACATTAAACACTTCAGACGTCTGGTTCCTATCACCACCACTGTGATCAGTTCTGACTCTGAGTTTCTATATAATGAAGCATTTCACATCAAACCACTCTGAATGACTGTTTACATCTCAACCATTTAATTATGCAGAAAATTCCCCTTTAAGTAGGCTGTGTAAACTTTCTCCAGGGAAATGTTTAGATGGAAAGGGAAAAAATATCCATAACCATAAACTGAGTTTAAGACATTGGGATTCATCTTTTATTTTTGTCAGTATAAATTTTACAGCTTAAAACAAATCCCTTCAGCATTCAGCTCGAGACGTTTTATGGGAGCGATTACTGTTTTATACAACCAGATATCCAAAATCACTTTAGTGCTCTTTCTCTTGATGACAATGTCATTGAACGCCCTGGTATACGAAATGCAAAATCACTTAGCCTTGGTTTTCTCAGTGCCTAAGAACCTGTTAAGAGAAAGAAGAACACAGAGACATGCATTTGTGTGGTCTGAGAAATCTGTTCTTCTAAACAGTGAGAATCTACGAAGCCCTGCTGGTGACATCCTGTATAAATAACAACAACGTGTGGCCACGACTTAGTGGACGCGAGAACGAGAGAATTAAGTTGGGGCCACGACTTAGTAAGGTGTAGGGATGAGACCCTTAATGTGTGGCTAAGACTTACTAAGGCGTGTGAACGAGATAACTAAGTCTGGGCCACAACTTAGTAAGCCTTGGGGACGAGACCCTTATGTGTGGCCAAGACTTAGTAAGGCAAGGAAACAAGACAATTAAGTCGGGGCCACAACTTAGTAAGATGTAGGGATGAAACCCTTAATGTGTGGCCAAGACTTAGTAAGGTGTGGGAACAAAATAACGAACTCTGGGCCACGACTTAGTAAGGCGTGGGGGCGAGACCCTAATGTGTGGCCAAGACTTAGTATGGCGTGAAAACGAGATAATTAAGTCGGGAGCCAAAAGCTTAATAACAATCCCATGCCTTACTAAGTCATGACCACATGTTAGGATCTCATTCCAACGCATTAATATGGCGTGGCCACACATATTTTTATTTATATGGGGCGTCAACAGCAGGGCTCCGTATTATGGAGCCCTGCTGATGACATCCTGTATAAATAAAAATAATGCCACGTTGTATTAACGAGTGGGAACGAGATCCTAATGCGTGGCCAAGGTATGGGAATGAGATAATTACGTTGTGCCCATGATTTAGTGAGACGAGGGAACAACATAATTCAGCTTAATAAGGCATGCTGTCCTTCCCACGCATTACTAAGTCTTGACCACGCATTAGGCTCTCGTTTCCCACGCGTTGATACGGCGTGGCCACGCATTATTTTTATTTATACAGGATGTCACCAGCAGAACTCCGTAAGTTTCTGATGGTTCCAGATGGTGTCCAGTAGCCTTTAATGGTACTTAGTGTTTTCCTGATGGGCTGGTCTCATTCTGATGTTTTAACAGTGATCACGCAACTGATCCCAGATGCATTTGATGATTTTCTAAAGTGATCTAAAGGTGTCCTACAGGTAACTAGTGGTCTCTAGTGGTAACCATTAAGCCAGTTCCCGTGAAAAAGCGCAACTTTCAGGTATCCTAATGGTGTTCTTCCTGCAGGCTCGCAGCGCAGACTCTGCTCCAGAGTTTCCTCTTAGGTTTCGTTTTCGCGTCACAGGCTGATGGGCTCGTTCTGCTGCTGTAAAATCACTCTGCTGTCTATCTGCGTGGGTTTAATCGATGAATTATCGTGAACTTCAAACAACTCAGACCGTCTATGCACCAGTTATTGTTAATATTACAGCGTGCTGAGGTCAAATAAGGTTCAAGTTGTCTCACAAGCCCAATGATCCGTTCCACCTTAAATGGTGCAGCAGTGACTGCGGACACTGTCAAAGTGGCACGTCTTCAAAGACTTGACCACACTTGAGTTCACCGTGGATTGATTTGATATGAAGCAGCATTTAGAAGCTGCTGACTGAGAAACTAAACTAACTACACTTCAAATCAATCAATCAATAACTGACAAGTCTTCGTCAGACTCACCACTTTGGCAACGCCAGCAGTTACTGCTGCACCATTTGTTGATGATGCCAGACTAATAACAAACTCTCAGGATTAATAACCGTCGTAATAAACCTCTCAGCCTACCTCGATCCCGGTCGCTGTGAGAAGCACTTCTGAACAAGAGGCTGCAGCTCTCGGCTCTCACTGCACACTTTCAGTTTCGTTTCATCGTCACGAGAAGACCTGGAAGCACAGCTTTCAGCGCAGTGAGTCCCAAGCCGGACTGGAAACGCCCGGACTTGGATTAAGACCAGTACTGGACTGTATTGCAGTACTAATGGTGCTTTAGCTCTGAACATCCGAGTCTAAATTAATGACTAGATTAACACAACCAGCGGTGAATGAGCCAGTTAACACACTGAAGAAGTGCCTGCTGTGGTTGGAAAGGCGTGCAAACATGTTCTGTTTTAGTTTCTTTAGTATCTTTTAGTATTTTATGTTATTTTATTTGTGTTTATATTCACTGTGAATTTTATATTGTAATGTGGTGTAAATGTTTAAATGTTGCACGACAGCTCCACCTAGCGACCAAAGAAAACAATCACCACAGACGTGCCACATCCTTCAGAACTCTTGGTAAACATGGACACATTAAGGCTATGTATAATGGTTTTGCTTCATGTTAGTTTCATGTCACCCAGGGCGTCACTGATTTCTCAAAACTGCAGTAGTAACTGAACAGAAGTCTTAGGGAAAATTAGAAAACTATATGTAAACCATTTCTGGGCAGTAAGCACTGATTTGTTGATGGATAGATAGATAGATAGATAGATAGATAGATAGATAGATAGATAGATAGATAGATAGATACACAGACAGACAGACAGATAGATTTGTATATAGACAGACAGACAGACAGGTAGATAGATAGATAGATGCACAGACAGACAGACAGATAGATGCACAGATAGACAGACAGATAGATTTGCATATAGACAGACAGACAGACAGACAGATAGATGCACAGATAGACAGACAGATAGATTTGCATATAGACAGACAGACAGGTAGATAGACAGATAGAAGCACAGACAGACAGACAGATAGGTAGATAGATAGATAGATGCACAGACAGACAGACAGATATGCATATAGACAGACAGACAGACAGACAGACAGACAGACAGAGAGACAGACAGACAGATAGATAGTACATTGTTGTTTTCTGTGCATGTTAACCATTCCAAAGCTCTCCACGAGAAAGTCCAGTTTTTATAGTTACTGTCCAATACCTAGTTTACAGTCATAAACACTGGTTTGATACATAAAAATCACTTTATAAGAAAAATAATGTACACAAAACAGGTTGGATATGGGTCGCACATGACGGAACGGATCAGTAGTGAAAGTAATCATGCTGAACTGCAAAATGCTCACACAAACTCATCTCCAGCAAGATGAATAAAAATGTTCCTAATTGTTGCTAACAACTGCTATAGCTAGGAAGTAATGCTAATAAAAGCTAATCAGTGAAACTTTAGTGAATCATTTTATGTCTTTATCATGACAATCTAACTAATGAATATTTCTGAGGCAGTATGCTAAAGTTTCAGGTTCAGGGCGGATTTCTTACCACAAAGGTCATACTTTACCCTTTCACTTCAAGAGAAAATGTCTTTTTTTCCCTCTCAAAACCAAATGTACCCATAACCACACGTTAAACAACTTAATATGTAGTACAACTTAATATAGAGGCATAGTTTGCTACTATCCTGTGAGGTATCGTATCTGATGACGCTGACAGGTTTAATGCTGACTGATGGAGAAGTTTAATGATGGTTTGCAATGCAAACAAAGTCATTCAGAATGGTTTGATGTAAAATGGTCCACTGTAGAGAAAATTACAGATTTCTTTACAGTGGTGGTGACAGGAACCAGGGGTCACCACGTCTATAACACACATATAGCCATTTTATTTGCTACCCAAAACCACCAGTGAACCTATACTTGTCTTTTATGTTAATAATTGCAAAAGAGTGGAAAATCTAAGAAAATACACTTTATTTGGGGACCATTTTCGTGTGCTAACGTTGTGAAGTAGACTTTAGAGGCATTAAACTCTTCAGACGTCTGGTTTCTATCATCACCACTGTGAACAATTCCAACTCATTAAGTTTCTCTAGAACTGAGCATTTCACATCAAACCACTCTGAATGACTTCGTTTACATCTTAACCATTTAATTATGTTGAAATTTGAAAAATTGGTGGAGTTTCCCTTTAACACTATAGAGGAGGGCTCACTATTTGGCAAGCAACAGGAGATCTAATTAATAACCATTAATAAACTAATGTAAAACCATTCATAAACGTTTTATAGCACGGTCTCACTGTAAAGTGGTACCTAAAGAGAAAACTACAAGGATTCTTTCTAACAGCGCAGCCAAGATAAAAGTCCCTTCAGGGTCCTCATCGTGGGTCTAGATACAGATATCGAGCTTTACTCCATAAAATATATCTGTGACTATGAGAACAGCATCGCAAAAAGCAACCCTCAGTCTTTCCATAATTAACACTGAATCATCGTCTACACTTGTGGGCTCTCTAGCTTCTTCACTTTTCTCAGCACCACTCTGCTTCTGCGTCTCGGTGTGGCCTCAGGCTCGCTTCCTCCTTCCGCTGGTGGAGGGCGTTGCTCTCTGGGGGCTGAGAGGCTCCTGCCTGCCCGAACGTCATCCACAAATGATTCCACTGACTCAAATTTGGAGCTGAGCTCGCCCAGGCGCTCCTTCAGCGCATTAAACTCCTTATACAGATCACTGAGGGCTTCGGACAGGGGCTGAATCCTACAAGAACATTACAATGTGAAGTCAAATATCAGATTTAATTTAAAGTTTGATGTTGATTGATTTGCTGTTTATATATATATATATATATGTGTTGTATATCCAAAAGTATTCAGAGCCTCCTTCTACTACTAATACTTCTAATTCAGCTACTTTAAAGTGCACGCATTACAGACACAGGTGTTCAGAGCTTGTATAACCTCTATAAAAAAAGCAGAGACTCAGTTCCCCCAGCATTGGGCTGTGGAGCAGTGGAACTGTGTTCTCCGAAGTGATGGAGCTCCATCTAATACCTTTGGAGTTGGAGTGGTGTTTGTGATCCAGAACTAATCATCCAGTATAGTAGCTATCATCATATCAGTAGCTGACCTCACTAATGCTCTTGTGGCTGCAATCAAATCCTTACAACATGTTCCAACCTCTAGTATAAAGTCTTCCCAGAAGAGTAGAGGCTGTTATTGCAGCAAAGGACTGAAACTTTCTATGAATACCCTTCGTTTCAGATATACATACACACGATATATACACACACACATACATACATACATATATATATATACACATATATATATATATATATATATATATACACATATATATATATATATATATATATATATATATATATACATACATACATATATATATATATATATATATATATGTATGTGTGTGTGTGTGTGTATAAACCAAAAACCAGCAAGTCAATAAGTCAATATTTTTGTTTAGTTTTAACTTAGAAAAAAGTTCTAAATACACACACAAAGAGCCACTGAGGAACACAGAACTAACCTTCCATAATCTGGCAGCACAGTGCTGTGGTCATTGAGGAGCAGGTCTTTCACCTGGGTCATAATGGCATACTTCCAGTTGTCCAGCACTAAGGTGAGGTTAGCACATCCTCTGGTGTTCACCTTCTCAGCTGCAATCAAAAACATTCAGCCTCTCTTTATGAGTAAACATGCAGAGTCTTAATTGTCTCTTAGGAACCAAAATCAGAAAACAAACAGACAAAAGAAATAATGACCCCATATATAAACACCCCCTATCCCACAGTTTTACCCTCAGCTCTGTAGTCCCACTCAGCGTTTTGTCTTCTGCTTTTCTGTGCAGCTCCCAGAGAGAACATAACCAGCAATGACAGAAGAATCTGCATTTTCTACATACATGCAAAGATAAATAAAAAGCATTAAGAAGCAGAATTATTAACTGTATTAAATCATACACTCATGTAGTGCTCTCTTATAAAAAAAAAAAACAGATTTAAAACAGATTAAAAACAGATTTAAAAGCAAATGCTGCAATGAGTCAGATGCCATTAAGGTTGTCATATTTCAGTATTGACAGGTAAATGCTTACCTGAAGTGGGTTTGCCAAAACTTGCCCTTAAATTTCAAGCTCATAAAACGCATTGACTGCCCAGAACACCTCTCCTGGTGTTTATATCCGTCTAACTCTAATCCCGCCCACTCTTTGGAGAAGCTCATGAGAGAGAAGTGGAGAGCTTCACATTGCCTTTTTTTTTCCACAGCAGATACTGAAGGACAAGTATGAACACTTTAATTCACATTTCATGCCCCTTTTTCCAGAGAGACCAGGTTAAACTAATGGTACAATCATGTGAAAAAGTAAATATACCCAATTAAATGTTTCTCTTTTTTGACATATATGAACAAATCAGTATTTGATCTTCAGTTAAACAGCATGTACAGATAAACATTATGTAACAGACCAATGAAAGTGGAAATTTGACTTTGCAATAGTTTATTAAGAAAAAACATAACTGAGATGTCATTTTTGTCTGTTGAAAAAGTAAGTACACCCCTGGCTTCACGAACTGGTACTGCTCCCTTTGACAGAAACAACTTTGTGTGGGTCTTTACTGTAAGCAAATGTAAATAAAAACAAAAGGCAATGATGTGCAAATCATTTAAACTTTATATTTAATTGTTTAAATTTAATTTCATTGATACTATTTAAAATAGTAAAAAGACAACATTCAAATGTTCAAACTGAGAAATTGTATTTGTTTTTTGAAAAATATGTGCCCATTTTGAATTTGATGCCAGCAACACATTTCAAATAAGTTGCAATGAGGAAACAAAAGACTGGTGAAGGGGTTCACCACTCTGTGAAAGACTCCATGGGCAAATAGTGCAACAATTCAAGAATGTTTGTCAACATAAAAATAATAAAGAACTTAGAGATTTCATCATCTACATTACATAATATCATTAGAAGATTATGAGAACATGGAGAAATCTCTAAATGCGAGGGACAAGGCCGTATTGTCTGGCCATGATCTTTGCATCTCTGCATTAAAGACAGATACGATTCTGTAGAGTAAATCACTGCATGGGCTCAGAAACACTTCTGAAAAACACTGTCTGTGAAAACAGTTTATCGCTGCATCCACAAATGCAAGTTACAAATCTACTATGCAAAGAAGAAACCATATTTAAACAGGATCCAGAAACGCCACCGTCTTCTCTGGGTCCTAGCTGATTTAAGATGGGCTGAGATGAAGTGGAAAAGTGTCCTGTGGTCCAACGAATCAAAATTTGAAATTCTTTTTGGAAATCATGAACGCCATGTCCTCCAGGCTAAAGAGGAAAGGGATCATTTGGCTTGTTATCAGCATACAGTTCAAAATGCAGCATCCATAATGCAACACGGCATGGGTGACTTGCACATCTGTGAAGGCACCATGAATGCTGAATGATATGTACAGGTTTTGGAGCAACATATGCTGCCAACATCTGTTTTCAGGGAAGGCCTTACTTATTTCAGCAAGACAATGACAAACCTCATTCTCCACATATTACAACAGCATGGCTCTGTAGTAAAAGAGTCCTGTTGGCTAACTGGCCTGCCTGCAGTCCAGACCTGTCTTTGTGCTATTTTCAATTAAATACAGGGTTTAAATGATTTGCATTGCATTCTGTTTTTATTTACATTTTGCACAGCGTCCCAACTTTTTTGGAAATGGGGTTGAATGTTTAGGAGCATTATCCTGCTGGAAGGTCCACCTCTTCTGCTTCAGCCTTTTTACAGATGGTCTAACATTCTTCTTAAGCACTCTCTGGTGTCAATGGGATTTCATAGTCGATTCTATGATTGCAAGTTGCCCAGTCCCTGGGGAAGCAAAGCAGCCCCAATCATAACATGTCCACCAACATGCTTTGCAGTTGGTATGAGGTTCTTCTGATCGAATGCTGTCTTTGGTCTTCACCAAACAACTCTCTTTTACTCGCTGGTCCACAGTACATTGTTCGAAGACTGGTCCTTGCTTAGATGTTCATTAGCAACTTTTAGATGTCCTTTTTAGGCAGCAAAGGCTTTCTCCTGGCATACCTATTATCTAGGTCAAATTTATGCAGTCTTTTTCTGATGGTAGATGCATGCACTTTTACATTAATAGTGGCAAGAGCTACTTGCAGATCCTGTGATAAAATTGTGGGGTTCTTAGAGACTTCTTTTAGCGTCTTATGGTCTGCTCTCGGGTTAAATTCGCTGGGACGGCCTGGCCTGGAAAAGTTGACAGTGGTTGTAAATCTTCTCCACTTGCAGATGATCTTCCGGACAGTGGAATGATTGATTTCCAATATTTTAGATATCATCTTAAACCCCTTTCCAGACTCATAGGCATCTACAACTTTCTTTCTGAAGGACTCAGAGAGCTCTTTTCATCTAGGCATGATGACACCACACACTCCAGTAACAAAGAGCAAACCAGACAACATATCTGAGGTTTAAATAAGACAAGTTCCTCCAACATATTCTCCAACGCTGTTCTTATTATTAGCACCTGATTTCAATTTAGTGATGTGCTGGGGTGTACTTACTTATCCCACATAGGAAAACTTAATTTCAATTATATTAAGGATGACAAATGTTTATTAAAAATGTCACGTTAAATTATATCACTTATCTATCAACACTTCAAATGAAGACTTGCTATCTGTATCTCCACGCATGTTGACAGGGTCTATACTTTTCATGGAGTGTACTTCTTCACCTGACTGTATATACAACACTAAAGATTATACATATCCAAAACTACAATGTGTTTAACATTAAATATATCTCCCACAGACATATGGATCATGGTAGGTGGGTGGAGAAAACCAGATGGGTTAATAGCAGGGTCTACTGTGTCTACCCTCATTCCATAACTCCCATGAGGAAACCAGGAGGCAGAAAATAGCAGTGCTGGAAGTATGTTTCCATTTTGGCCGCAGCCAAGACTAATATTGAAAACATGAAGCTCTAATGTATTCTCTGTGGAAATGATGTAAAATGGCTAACGTTTCATCTACCTTCATCAAAATGACGTCTCAATTTCAACATTGCACTCAGAAAAGTCATATGGCTTAGAAAAATAGCTTTTTGTAAGCAAACCTATTCCAAAGTGCACAGGTCTACATCAAAAGAGGGGTTACAGACAGGGTCTCTCTGGGGTTCAGGTTGAAAGTGTTTGATGTTGACAGCTCACCTCCAAATCAGCATTCCTGGACATCATCTGCAACACATCTGGGAAGTGGTAGAGGCCCAGGTCTAGGCCCTCTACAGTTGTGTCACTACCAGACCATCCACAGATAACAGACAGGGATCAAAGAAGGCTTTCTCTCAATCAAACAAACCTAAAGATGATGACACAAACGCATTGAAGCAAAGGGAGGAGAAAGAAGGTCCCTTGATTATCAGTGGGGAGGCACAATATCGCAATCGTATCAGCATCGGACAGATGATTAGATTGGACCAATTATTTAAACCGATATTTAATAATGCATTTTTGAGCAGAATTTCAAGACACTTTACTGCTTTTTTCGATCACCCCCCCACTGACAAGTGTTGCATTTCTCTGTAAAGCTAATCCAAGTGGATTTAGTCCTAATTGCTATGTCCTAATATGTGTATATAGCAGCACCTGCAGATATGTATACAAAGAAAGTCGGATGTCGGCAACGACCGAAAATTGCAATATCACTGCATCGCTAATGATTAGGCCCAAATATTAGCCCTCAAATATTGACTCTTGTTGACATTAAGAGTCAAAACTGTTAAACCTACAGGAGGCGGAGCAATAGGTGTCCCGCGCGTCTTCACTCAGTGGTGAGAATTTTACTTCCTTTTTTTTTATTTATTTAAAAAAAAATATATCAACTTGGATCATAAAAATGGCAAAATTTTAAATTTTCAACTGACACAGGAGAGCAGCGAGAGTAGTTCAGTAGGTCAGTCGTTTAAAACTTTTCTTATCCCTGAAATTTAGACTGTTGAAGGACGGAAACAATAAACTTGCGCCACTCTTTTCTAGTACCTGCATTTCAAACTGCATGCTCAAAGGTAAACACACCCCTTTGGAGTGTTGGGGCATTACCTGAGAGCGTCTAGCAGCTGGCTGACACAATGCATTGTGAAGCTGTTCATTTCAAAAACAAAGCTCTTGGAAACGTCACCAGGAATAAATACGTGAGCTTCATTGGGCTGTGGTGGGACAATCTGAATCACTTGTCCGACTCGTTGTCCGGGAGACTAAATGTTTAAATTGGATATATCTGATCAGTGGTGAAGCAGAGAGTTAATCAAGGCTTTAGTGCTTAAATCAAATCACTTTTGATGATAGGGGTCAAGTCCCAACAGGTAAATTCTAATCACTGCTTTCTTAGATATAACATTTGCTTTCAGTTGGATTTGAATGTCATTTTCAATGTGCTATATATATATATATATATATCTATATATATATATATATATATATACATACACACACACAATATTTATAAATGAAAAAGGCAGAGAAAGCACTACATTCAAATGAACAGGTTTTTATTGTTGAACTGTTATTTCTGCATTTCATTCTCCAAACCTGGCCTACAGCATGGAGCCACTGGCCTCCTTCAGACTTCATCGTAAAGGACTGGTATACGCTAGATTTCAGCTGGGAGGAAGATAAGAGGTAGGAGTTGAATTGGATTTGGGTTGGGGGGGGGTTGATGTATTGGAATCCAGCTTGATCACAATAACATTGTAAATGCCATAACTTACAAACCCACCACACCAAAATGCTAGTCCTCTACAATTTGCTGGAAAATCTCAATTTAAAAGGAAAATCTGATTAAATGCAAAATGTCCAAACATTTTTGGACTGAGTTAAGGTGCAAGGAGCTGGATGTTTTAATATTAAAACAGCAGTAGTTACTTAAAAAGCTACCAATTAACAATCAAATAACAACCTTTTGTCACCATAGCTGCTCTTCATGTTCCTGAAGTAGATTTTTAAAGGTTTCATCTCTGTACTATCATGTCACGTTTATGATTATGTTAAAAAAATAAAATGAACGTAATGGTCAGATTCTATTTGAGTGTGAGCTCCACGGCCAGTGACTTAGGCGAAAACTGAGAAACTTTTGAAGTGAAACCCTGCAAAATCCACTTTAATCAAAGACAGTAATAAATTCACTTAGGAAAAAAGGGAACAAGTCTAGTCTCTCAATTATTTCTAGCAAGATCCATGTCTAAAGATTCTTCTGAAAAAGAAGATCAAAGAAGAACTCAAATATGCACCATACTCAGCTTAGGATGTGAACTGCTTGTTAGTTTCAAAAAGATCAAGAAGGCAGCTTTGTTTTCGATGATAGATGCAAATACAAAATTTGCCTTTGGCTCCATTTTTAAAAAAATGAAACGTGACTAATTATATGTGATTAAATATCCAATTCAACACTGCCAATGTTGTTTCTTCTTCCTCCTTGTTGTTCTCTCTCTCTGTCTCTCTCTCTCTCTCATCCAGGTGTGGGACACATTGGGCCAGATGGAAAGGAGCAGTGTCAAGAGTGTTCAGAGCAGTTCCTGGCTGAAGCCTTTGAAGGTTATAATGATGGAGTTTAGGGCAGCAGGCTATGCAAACATTCTCCACACTTCCAAACCTTTGGACTGGCGCCAAGAAATGAGAGACAGAGAGAAGTAATGAAAGGACAATGTCTGAAGTGGAGAAAGCACCACAAAGTGAAGTGCTCAGAAACTACACTTTGCTGAGCGCTTTGGTTGACACGCTCCATTCGTAGCAGTAAGTACTCTGAAAGCAAAGATACTAAGCCAAAGAAGAACATTCAGTGGCTTTGTGGTAGAAGCTGAAATCCGTTATTGAACCATGTGATGAAGTCTGGCAAAAATACCCCAAAACCACCTGTAACACTACAATCCTGAAAGCTGGCTAAAAAAAGAAAAGGGTGTATTTTGATTTTGAGGAACAAGGCCTGTGCAATCTTTAATAGGCGTCACATTTAAAGCTCCTTTGAGGAAACCAGCAATCAAAGTGAGCTGAAAGGGCCAGTGTGCGGGCCAACTGGTGCATTTTGATGCAGTTTGATGCAGTAACCATGTGAAAATCCACCAAGTGCTTATTCAGCTTCATAGTTTTCTGAAAACGGGATTGTATTAAATTCTATTAATATACATATAGCTATGATCCAAAAAAAAAGCCTTACTGAAATTAAATAACAGTATCAATCCTTATCTGCATACTATTTACACAATACATCTCCAGGCTGTGAGAGCAGAAGGAGCAGAAGATTGCTTCCACAAACAAATTCAGCAAGTTTCATCAAGTCCAGGAAGCAATGTTGCCACCAGGTCAATTTGGACCGCAGAGAGGGAGGAGCCTTGGCCAAGTGCTTTACCTAAAATCAGTCCCAGCAAGCCGTGCGGCCACTGCAGAGAGGCTACAGGAACACACAATCATCTTTAGCTCTGTTTGCTCAACTGGCCACGCAGGCCAGCGCACCACTGGCATTCGCATAGCAACCCAGCCCAGTCAGTGAGGGAGTGAGCGGAGTTTGGAATGGGGTGGAGCAAGTGTGTAAGAGGGTGGGGCTTTGGGGTACACACCCACTCCTGCTGCTGTCTCCCGGCGCAGTGGTGTGCTCACAGCACGAAATGCGGCACTTTTAACTGCGGGGCAGCCTGCACATCTCGCAGTGCTCCGTTCCTGGCTGGTTCATGAAGGTGCAGTGGAGGCAAGACCACATGGCAGAGGAGGATGCTGGGATAGATGGACCACCCATGGCGTAATCCAGAGAGCCTGCCTGCTGCCCTCCCACTGTGCCTAAGAGAGGAAGTAGATGATTTAAAACACAGGAATGGGGGGATCTTTGGTCACTTCCAGCATAAAAAAAAACAACAACATCTATTTACTATTTTTTCTATTTATTAGCTACATTTATACAGCTCGAGCAACTCAAGTAGAACCGCAGCAAACACTAACCAAATATTTGCCAATTTTGATTGACCAAAAACACACTTTGCCTCAGGTCATGAGTCAAATTCTCTGGCTTTTTCCATTTTTGAAGTTATAAACTTTTAAGTTTTACAGCCCATTTCAAATAAATTCTGAAGCCCAGATTGGTCAGTATCGACAGAAACCACCACAATCTGTAAGCGGCTTGTTTTACACTGTAATGAAATTGAAGATCCAAATCAGAAAACAACAGATTCAGATGGTAGGGTGATCGGTTTGGTGCTGGAATCTTTAAACCGTACAATCTAAAATCTTTCCAAATCTCCAGTATTAGCCAGAAATCCACTCACTACAGAGCTGCTCGATGGTAGCCCATTGCTCAGATTTCTTCCAGGTTTGTGCCAGCTCCTCATTTGAGGTCTTAACAGCATCCAGCAAGAGCCCAATACTGTCCTGTAAACAAGAAAGAACATGCAAAATTTTGTGCCTAGTTAACTTTAAGCTGACCAATGGAACTTGTGTCAGTGGAAGTCATGGGTCCATGAAAAATGTAAACTCAGCACTAAAAAAAAAACATTAAATATATTCACTGGCCAGATAACCTCATGGCCTGCTTTCACCAGGGCCATTGGGGAAGGGGGAGGGGGGGCGCGGGGGGCAACATACGCAAGCCAGTTTTGCAGAGAAAAGAGCCTGCCACCATCTGATTCATTAAAATCACTTATGTCGCTGAACTGAATATGCCCAAAAAAAGTCCTAAGCAGGTCCATCGTAACTAAAAACTACGCATTGCGCACACACACACACACACACACACACACACACACACACACACACACACACACACATACACACATAAATAAAGTTAAAAGTAAAACTACTAATTTAAATATATATCACTCATTTGTACACACAAAGAAAATGTTCTGTAACCTGGGACATTAACTACTCACATACTGTAAAAATATGGACATCATGTAAACTTATTTTGCAAAAAACTCACCTGCAAAGGCATGACCTCATTGGTGACGAGAAAGATGAGCAAGTGGAAGTCAGAGACAATGTCCAGGAAGGGCGAGGAAGAGGAACACTGGGACAGATAGGTAGCTAGACTGTGGAAGTCCTGAAACAAATACATTTAAATGATTTATAAAAAGTTCAGCTTACATGTGGCCAATAGTTGTTAGAAAATGCACTGCTTTTGCATTTGCAAAGAGAATTTACTCATTTTAGTTTATAATGTTAATGTATTTAAAGTAAGTGAGCGTACCTGCGTCTCCCCCAGTGCGTCTCTGTTCTCAATGGGAAAGCGAAGCGTGGAGGAGAAGGTGAAAACAGGGTCCTTAGGGAAGGTGGTGGTGATCTGTACAACACAGGAATTAACTCTATTAACTATAAATACTCTAATGCACACACAGTTGAGGTTCTCTCTTAAAGTAATCTACAAAATTACCATATCTATGTAAAACATTTGGCATACTGTGCCTGATTTATAACTGTCATTAAGAATAGAGGTCATCTACGCCAGCAGGAAAACAAATCTAGTTTGTTTGCTCAGCAGAAATCCATCCTCCACGCAAGAAATAATCCATCATCTCTATACGCAGCTCTAACATCATATACTGTCATAGAACAAAACGGACAAAAGTACAAACAAAATTTGGGCTTTTTAGGGTTCATACTACTGGTTTTATCTTTGTAATGTACTTTTCTTTATTTTCATAAACAACAGTATGTCAGAGTCAAAGAACAAATAGGCAAATCTTTGATGTAATGATTCAGGTATGCAGTTTGCATGACAGTTTTGTTTTTAATTTTATTTCTTTCTTCATTTTAAGTCTAAAATGTCTGCAGTTACTGCAAAACCTAAGTGACCCTTCCCAAATGACCCTGGATGGCGAGTCAACATAATGTAGATCATAAATGTCAATGACATATTTTAGAAATAAAAGGAAATGCATGTTGTCTCAGCATTCAAATAACCCATAGAGAGAACATTTACCAAAATAATTAAAACTGGACGATTTCATTTCCTGTGGCACATTAAGGTTTAAGATTCAAGATTCTTTGTCATTGCACAGGGGGCAACGAAATTGGGTAGCAATCCTGACATTGCATAAATAAAAAAGCCTAAACTAGGAATAAAAATATATATATATAGATATATTTTATGCAATGACAAAGAATCTTGAATCTTAAATCTAATGTGCCATGGGAAATGAAATGTCCAGTTTTTATATATATATATATATATATATATATATATATATATATATATATATATATATATATATATATATATATATAAAATTTTAAATAAAAATATAAAAAAGTAAAATAAGCCAAATAAAAAATGGTGGATATAAAACTGTAGCAGCTATGCTTTTACACATGAGTGTTTCTATTTACAAATGGTGCAGTTTAATAATAAATACAAAGTGCAAAAGAATGTAAAAATCTTTTAATATCCCTTGAGTATGTTTTGGAAAGGTGGTTGCAGACAATCTATTCCTGTGTTGTTAGTGCCTGGATGGCAGTGTAGGTACTCACATCAATGATAAGATACTCCACAGGTAGAGGCCGGGCTAAGTATGTGATGTCATTACCAAATTTGTCTTTATCCTGTACATAAAAGAAGTACAAAGGGAAAAACACAAAGAATGATTAAAAAAAAATTACCATCATAGCAGAAAAAGAAAGAAACAAACACACTCCGTCAAAAATTCAACTTCACAAAGTGTGAATTTCACACACTGTCATGATTGTTCTTTGACAACGCATCATTTTGAAATGAGTGGCAAGAGATGCATGTTTAATGGATACAAAAACACCTATGTGAATGTAACCCAAGCATGGTGTTTGGTGGTGTCCCAGAACTGCCCATCACAGGGAACAACTGGGAATTAACCAAAACCAGCATCCAAAACTCGGTGATGTACTGTACTAGCAAAAGTGCACTTGAAAGCTACAGCATGGATTTGCGTGACTGTGGAACACTTTGAACATACTGCACTGTCACATGAAGTGAAGGTCTTGGTAAGAAACATTATAACACCTTATAGAAGACATATGGTTCTGGGTGTGGACCTCCTGACATGATTGCATGCATATGTACCTAAATGACAAAACCTGTGTATGACCATGTGTAGAGTGCGCGTCATGTGGAAAAGATAAAGAGCATGACCGGTAAAAGCATGTACGTTTACAAATGCACAGCGTATGTATAATTTATAGGTTACACACACAAACGTTCTGCTTGCTGTGGCCTGGGGAACAGCTAGAAGTAATTTACACAATATTTTCTAGTTAAAAAAAAATCATGATTATTAATTATACTAAACCCCCTCTGCTCCCCCAACCCTTAACAATACATGCTGTTCACTGCGCTTTGGCCTAATTTCTATTCTAGCTTTAATTTTTCTTTTGATTATTAACTGTCTTAATGAAAAATCTTTAGAAAAAACAACTCACAGTGAAGCAGCCTGAAGATCCAAAGCATGTCAGCATTTATTTTCTATTTCATGTATGCAAATTAATCTTAAGGTAAAGTTTAAAAAAAAAAAAAAAAAAAGAAAAAAAGAAGTAAAAGGGAAACAAAAAAAAAAAAAACTTGAATATGAACCCCAACTTCGCAACATGTTTAGCAAGCTGTTTATCGGAAATTAAGTCCTTTCCAGTTTGCCCCCTGGTTCTCGGTCAGTTTTCCAACACGGCAATTATCGCCTTTTAAGTACAGTTATCAGATTACTTATCAATCATTGACAACATCCAGTTATACTGCCTTATCACCCAAGCCTAGCTTGGTGCATATTTTGTACCCTTGATTTAAAAAAATAAAAATAAAAAATAAATCAATAATGTGGTGATGTTAAAGATCTGCCTGCATTATTCTGACCACAATAATTTATTTTGTTCGATAACATTATAAAAAAAAACACCCACAGAAATACTCATCAGGCACTATGATTGTTCAGGACACTCAGGATCACTTTTTTGGAAATTTCTGTACTGCAAATAACAAACAGATGTACTGAGCAGCCCTCGATGGTATGAATGCTGGGATGAAGGTTTTTTATGTGTATGTACCTTATAGAAGACATCAGGGACGTACTGCTCACTGCTGGACTCTTTGGCATAGCCCAGTTCAGGAGCATCTCTGCAGGGCAGCAGGCACTCATCCCTCACCAGAGCCATGCACTGGTTAGACACTTGATACCCCTCAAAATGCACCTGGTTATCTGGACCACCTGCACAGACACATATCAGTGTTAGGCCTAAGGGATAAATAGCAAAGTGGACTATATTAAACACATAAAAAGGAACAGGAGGTTATATGTGTTGTTGGTGTTTAATATTACTGGGCCCATATAATGAAAAAAAATGTAAAGGATAAAGAGAGGCAGGAAAATAGTTGGTACGCTGTGCACCTGTTGCTACTACAGTGACAAATTTTGATCCAAAATGTCCATCAGGAGAGAGCCGGCAAGGATTGGCGTGCTGGTTCTGGAAATGTCCAGCGGTGATGCACTCCTCAGCGCTCAGGAAATACGAGTCCTGTAGAGGAAACACAACACATACTGAGATTCACACAAACTCATTGAAGAGCTACCAGGTGTGCAAAACAAGTACAATACAAACAAGGCTAAGTAAAACCAATCCATGGACATTTTCCTGTAATCAGGCACTACATCTTACCTTGTTTCTAGTGTAACGCACTGTGCCTATTCTGGTATCCTCTGATAGCAAGTCAGTGAAGATCCACCCCACCTTAAAAAATAAAAAAAGGAAAAAAATACATATGTAAGAATCCATTTACTCCTTTTAGCTCACACAAGACTGAGGAAACAAGATAATGAAATTAATGAAATACATCACACTTTTAAGTGTGACACTTCCTGTCACAGGCTCATTTTGCTGTGCCTAAGTCGACTGTTTTGCTCCAGGCATAGATGCTTTGAAATATGGCACAAATGCTTGCCAGCTACCTAGTTAAATAACTAAATGAATAAAATAAGCAAACCAATAAGGTTCCTAGAGGCTAATAGTCCAGAATACACAAGAAGAGTGAGGGAGTGGGAGCGAAAGACAGAGAGAGAGAGAGCGCGAGATGGAGGAATTTACCTTGCGAAGACCCAGTTTAGCAGCAATTTCTTCCACTGCTGCAGCTCTCGGATCCTCTATTAGCTCGAGACTGTTCTGAGTGCCAATCTGAAACCAAACAAAGAGGAACTGTTACCACAGGTCTGTTTGAAATGGTGAAACATAAAAGGAAGAATGAGTTCCACAGCCCTGCATATTTTTCATTAGCTTTTCTTCTTCTTTCTTATCAAGACTATGGAATCACTGGAACAAAGAAGGCGATAAAGCTTAAAAACCACATGCTCAGTGAGAACAGCCAGTCCTTAATCACTGCTAACAAAGAGACGGAGCTGCATTCCTCTTTCTACAGCATATGAATGGGTGCAGCTGTGGAAAATTTCACCATATAAATTACTATGTACAACTTTTTTCCCACACAAACAACAGGAACAATAGCAACAATATTATCTTCCAATTCTTGTATGTTACAAAACTTCAGTACGAGTGTCCCTCGGAAAAGAATGTGAGAACCCAAGCTGTGCTTTGACAGTTCTTAAAATTAACCCCTCTTTCGCCCTCTTGTGGTCATGTTTTTGACCTTCATTTTGCCGCAAGAATGACTGCAGCAGACCAGTGGAATGTGGTTGAGCCAGATTTTTCCGCTGTTAAACGTTTCATAGGTAATAAGACTAGACTGAATGAAGAAAGTAAGTCATTGAAGATTATCAGACTTCTGCTGCAGCCAGTCACTGTGGATCATTCAACACAGCCGATTCCAGAGACAAGAGAAGCATGTTTTAGGACACACCCAGAGTCAGTGATGAGAATAATCACCCCTAGCTAGATGAAGAAGCCAGCTGGAGTACTGAATACTTAAAATATCTTAATAAAAAATGAGAACAAACACATCATATTGTCTCATTCGAATCATGTTAGCTGACCAGGGACGTGCATGAGCGCTCAAGTACTCTGTTAGCTGTTAAACGGCCATATCTGGGTAAAACCTATATCTGGGTATTCATTAGGTTTCATCACAGTAATATACAGGCTAATAATTCAGTGAAATGCCAATTTTGTGTTTTAAAAAGACTGTACGAAACGTGCCGTATTGGCAATTTCCAGGAACCCTTATTTTTGGTGTATTGAAAAACCTATCGTATTAAGACATGCTGTTTGTCTAATTATCCCCTTGAAGCACTCACTTGTGGTGGTTCGTAGATGGCGGCCACCTCAGCTCGGATTCCCAGTGGGATGTCCTTATGCTCAGTGTAACGGCCGTACAGGTAGCCCATCCGCTGGTTTCCTGTCTTCCTCCAGAAGTCCAAGAAACGGTCTGCGATGGTGTGGTTCTCAAACATGATGTTATCCACATGTCTGTATTTCTATATTGCAAAGCAAGACAAACCATTGATCACAAAATGCTACAAGACTCCCGTAGCTGTCCACCAGCCAGTGCGGCAGAAGAAAAGAGGAAATTTAGATTAGGTCAACGCTTAGCAGGAAATTCCAAACGGTTTGGCAATGTCAACTATAACATTTACTCTGAGAAACACAGGTGTTTTTAAAAGAGCAACTTACCCAAAAATACTGTGCTATCAATGAAGAAGTTAACAAAATACTAACTGACTCCAAAGATTGGGGGTGACATCTATGTACAACCCCATTTCAAAAAAAGTTGGGATGCTGTGCAAAATGTAAATAAAAACAGAATGCAGTGATGTGCAAATCATTTAAACCCCATATTTACTTGAAAATAGTACAAAAACAACATATCAAAATGTTGAAACAGAAATTTTATTGTTTTTTGAAAAATACATGCCCATATTAAATTTGATGTTTTAAAAAAGCCGGGACAGAGGCGTTTACTACCGTGCTGCATCACCTCTTCTTTTAACAACACTGTAAGCGCTCGGGAACTAAGGGGACAAATAGCTGTAGCTCTGAAAGTGAAATGTTTTCCTATTCTTGCTTGATATAGGATTTAGGCTCAACAGTTCTGGGTCTCCTTCGTCATATTTTTCGTTTCACAATACATCAAACGTTTTCAATGGGTGACAGATCTGGATTGCAGGCAGACTAGTTTATCACCTGAACTCTTTAGCAATGGAGCCATTCTGTTGTAATTCATGCAAAATGTGGTTTGTCATTGTCTTGCTAAAATAAAAAAAGAATCCATATGGACGGCAGCATACGGTGTCCCAAAACCTTGTATACATCGTTCAGCATAACAGTGCCTTTACAGATGTGCACTAATGCCCCCCCGGACCAACACGGATGCTGGATTTTGAACTGCGTGCTGATAACAAGCCGAATGGTCCCTCTCCTCTTTAGTCCGGGGGAGGCAGCGCCCATGATTTAATTCGATGGACCACAGGACCCTCTCTGGGATGCTCTTTTTATATACAATCATGTTCCTGATCTGTTGCCAATTAACTGAACTAATTGCAAGATGTCCAACTGTTTTTTTTTTTTATTGAAGCACTACACAAATTTAACAGTCTCTTATTGGCTCATCCCAACTTTCTTGAACTGTGTTCGTGGCATCAAATTCAAAATGTGCATATATTTTCCTAAAAACAACAAAAATTCTCAGTTTTGCCATTTAATATGCTGTCCTTATACTTGCAATAATTGCAATTGGTTTTCTTTTACATTTTGCACAGCGTCCTAACTTTTTTGGAAACAAGGTTGTAATGCTACATAGCTTTTGAGATGTCCGCTCCAGAGCTGAAACAAACTTCAAAGCAGTAGCTGCTGGTACAAGAAGGCTGAGGGTTGAAGTAAACCTGTCAACTGAGGCTATGGAACTAGTAGGGAAACTACAGCATACCTGTCTGTTAAGGGTGATCGCACTGGGCTGGCATTTAGTGCAGATGCCCTCTGGCCAGGGCAGATGACCCTCACAGCCAGATTTGATTTTACAGCTGATGTTCTCCAATGCCACAAACTTTCCTCTGAGAAGAAGAGAAGAATAAGAAACTTGTTTCCTCCAAAGGCCTTGAATCAGTGATATTTCCCCCGAAAAGGTCAAAGGCTTTAGGAATACTCACTTGTCCGCTCCACCCGTCAGTTTGCGGATGTAAGCATGAAACGACATGTGTTTGACAGGCGGATCAAGATGATTCAGGTAGTCTTCATCAAAAGGCTGTTGAACAAAAGAAGCACTCTAAATCAAGAAATCTTTGTATGCCATGCACCATGACTCAGATTCAGCTTGCTGAGAGTTTCTGAACTTTTTCTTCTGGGTCACATTCACGTGCGTACAAAAGCTCTCCCAACATATATCTGAATAAAGAAATGCTCTCTGGTCTCACCTCTAAAGGCACACAGTGCACACATTTCCCCATGGGTCCATGCCGGCATCTAAAACACATACGGACACACTTTATCACAGGCCATTCTCCTGCCTACATTTTCTATTGTTCAGTCTAGGTAAAAACAAGGGTCTCAACACAAAACACTCACAGCTGGGGGTCTCTGTTTCTGTAGATCTTGCCCTCTTGCTTGGATAGATATTGGTCAATCTCATCCTCTGGAATCTGTGGAGCCGAGTGTGAACGAGACAGGGAGGAGGAGGATGAAGAGGAGGAGGAGGAAGAGGAGTGGGGCTGTGTGTCCATGGTCTCACTTGAGGGACCAGCAGATGATGGGAAGAGAAACAGCATATCTCCATGCCTAGAAAGAGAGAAACAGAGAGATGGAGGCCAAGAGAAAGAGTGGTGAGGTAAGAGAAAGAAACATAGGGGGAAAGAAACAAAGACAGTCACTGTAATCAGCATATTAATATTCTGTGTGTGCTTCAAAGCCTCTAAATTAATTCATTCCCAAAATCTGCTTGCTCACAAGTGCATGGAGACTTACTTGATTTTAAGCAGACTGAGAGTCTTGTTTTGAGAAAGAATCTCTCCAGTTTTGTTGCGGTTCAGGTAAACAGAAAATCCATTGGAGTTGAAACCAAACTCTTTAGCAACCTAGATAGATAGATAGATAGATAGATAGATAGATAGATAGAGAGAGAGAGAGAGAGAGAGAGAGAGAGAGAGAGAGAGAGAATATGATCTCCTTTGAGGTTTCACTTTCAAAGTGAATATTCTAGTGCTAATTATACATTCATGCAAGAATAAAATTACAAAGAAGAAAGGGCTAGCAAGGATATTTTTAGTGTAACAAATCTGGCTGTCATGTCTGCCTAAGATTTTTAGTTGTTGAGAAACATTTCTGCAGCTCAGAATACAAAGGCACATTTGTGGTCCAGTATTGAGAAGGACAAGGAGGTGGAGGAGCAAACAGAAAGAATAAAAAGGGTGCTCACAAGAAGAGGGAATGAAAGACAACTGACTAAAAATACAGTAGAGCAGTTTTGAGACACTGACCCTTCATACTTAAACTCAAGGAGTTCACTACACACAACTCACATGTACATCACTGCTGTCGGGACAAAACCTCATATCTCCAACGTTTTTCCTCGTCCTGTAAAGTTACCTTTTTGTAGATACGAGGTTTTGTTCCAACAGCAGCGACTTGCTAAAGAGCAAACTGTGAAATATGCTGAATCCTTAACAGTCGCAGCTTTAACGGCAGACAGACTGAGTCAAATAAAGAAGGCCAAACACTGCAACTAGACCTGACCATTAAATTTGAAATCAGTATCAGATTAATCCATGAACAAAGTTATGCCTTGGATACACTACGCAAACGAATTAGGATTGATCTGTATGGCGATCCGCAGGCTGTAAATCCTAATCAATATTTTCAAAAGAGTATTCGAATTCTAAAATCACCCTTAAAAGCAATTATGTTTATGTTAAATGGTTGACCATACCATAAGTCAGTGCATTACTACTATATCCAATAGGTGACAGTGTATTAGGAGTCAGGCTGAAGCCCAGCTGCTTGCACTGTATGTGGCTACAGAAGCTGCTACTGAAACCCTCGCCTTCAAACACAGCTTTTATGAGTAATGTCTACTCACTAATTTAAAAGTGCAACAAATTAGACTTATTTATTACCATCACAGTTTCAGTTTCAGTTCAATTTAGTCAGAAACATAATTTATTACGTTAATAAGCATCACTTTATCATTGAAAGCAGAGGCAGAGTTGAGCTTGCTCATTACTGAGTTACAGAGAGTGGAGTGAGGAGACTGTGAAGCTACAAGCTCACGTGAACATGAGGACTGGCTCGGCAGACACAAGTGTGAAAAAGGCAGACTTTTTCCACAGTTTTTACTGCAGTGCAACCAGTGTGAACTGAAACACTGATTAACCTGGAAGCTTCTGTTCTTTTAGATGGCCAAAAAAAAAAAACAACTGAAACATTGTTTTAGGGATTATTTTGAGAACGACTCGTTCAGGACTATCAACAAGTACTTGAAGCTTGGAAAAAGCTGCCCAAGCATTAGCTGCAAGCCTGGCTTTGCACTCACCATGTAGCTATCTGAAGCATTTAGAAAGACATTTAGAAAATCAATGATAATATAATTAAGATTAGAATACAGATCCTGAAAGGGTGGTACAGAAGTTAGCAGTAAGTGAAGATATGCTGCCAGGACACATTTAGCAAAGGCTGATTTCATCAGCAGTACTTTTAGCCCACAGCTATCACTCAAAACAGCCATTTAAACCCGACCGGACATCGTGCCAAGCACTGATGCTATACTTCTAACGATGCTCTAAATAGATCCAGTTTAAACTGGACCAGGTGAGTGAGAACATGTTTTTGTGGCTGTACAACACATGCACACAGAGCCCTTACTGGTAGTTCAGGGCTGCCAGACCTGTGTCACTCACCCTGACTCGACCTCTACTGGAAAAACAGCTCAGCGTCAGATTGAACAAGAGCTCTGCATTGATCTGCAGCTTCACACTCGTTCCCAAGCAAGTCATGATTCTTTAATGGGGTAATGCGGCTCTGATTTGTGCTAATAATCCACCTGATGTCTTCTCTACTATTTTTGCACCAGATTTGCAATGAAAATCCAAAGCTTATTTAGAAATAATACGAGACACCGTGTGAATGAGAATAATGTGAATTCGGTATTCTGTGGCAGCACCGCATTCTGCGTAACTGCGCACTTGTTGCTCTAACCGCCAAACACGTCTCACGATGGCCGTCCTGAACTATGAAAGAGGTCTTGAGTGCATCCTCATCATCATCAGGGCTCTTCCAGACGTTCTTCAGTGGCTGATTTAGAGCGTCTATCCGTGCTGTGAGGATTTCATTGCATTTAGCCACAGTGAGGTCAGGCACTGACGCTGGATGATTAGTTCTGGACCACAAACACCACTCCAACTCTCTAATATCCTAAAGGTATTGTAAGGAGCTCCATCCCTCCAGGGTTGGGCCGAAAGACGATGCCATCGTCCATCACTGATGGCGAACAGACATCACGATGTTGAGCCAGCATTGTGATGCCACACCCACCCACACCGACAGCGGGGGCGCTTTAGTTAGAGAGTCCTGTTAACAGCGTAATGTTACATCAATTATTCACACTAATGAAGTCATTTCATTTAAACTTCTAATTGTTTACATTGTTGTACAGGCAGAGAAACCATAAAAATCTCTCTCTCTCTTTAAACCAGCATTTCAAAAACGCTTCTTGTATTTTCACCATGGCAGTTAGGTATATTAGCTATATCTAGTGGGGTTGGCTCAGCGCTATTTGGGATTCTTATATGAGCTCTGGTTTAAATATGGGCATTTTCACCTTGTAACAGGCATGTAAATTACACCCCTTACTTTGTATGTCTCCATTTTTAAGTTGCACTTTATTTAAAGTCTTTTTATTATTGTAGCGTTCGCCTGTTAGACAGCTAGCTGTCTGTCCAGCCTGCTAGTGAATATAGCAGAATATAGCCAGTTATTAAGAAAATATAATGTGTAAAAAAAAATAATAATAATAAAAAGCGAGTTGTTAAGAGCAAACAGTGATGTTCAATTGACAGTTCATCATCTGGTCATATTTAATATAAACAGATTTCAACACTAACAACTGTTTTTTTTTCCTGAGTCATTATGAAGCCACTTTAACTTTAATCTGCTGAAGCTCTGTGCTGTTTATGCTTGTGGCACTGATGTTCTTGCCGTAATTTCACTTTCACTCGGCTGTACTGACAGCTGCAAACGACGCGTTGTCCCAGAATGACTCTGAGACATTTAATTAGACAAAACAATTAAGAAATGATCACGCTTTCTTTGACTTAGCTAAAAATAATACTGAATGACACTTCCGTTCCCCAACCTAATATTTCAGCCATAATCACAAAACACAGAGGTCATGTGAATAATGACGTGGATATGGAGGAAACATGGAGAAAAAGTAGGGAAAGACCGCATGAGTAGGGAAGGACTGGCTGGGAATGGGATGCTATAGAGATCATGCAAGCTGTGTGCGCACAACTGAACTCTGTCAGCAACTGGAGCCCCTTAAAGTAGCTGAATTCATGAATTAGAAGTGGTGTGTGGATACCTTTAGACATGTAAAGCTTCCTATATTGAGAAAGCCACAACTAACGGTATTCTGTCAGTTGTGCTCGGACGGGCTGTCCACACATCCATGAGATGGTTTTTGGAGATGGAGATCCATTGAGAGGTTTAATTTGTTCAATGCCAAACATACCTTTTCAAACATTTAGCTGTGACAAACTTAAGCATTTCAGCACAAGATATAGTTGCTGGGATGAAAAAAATGTGGTGTTCACAGCATCAGGTCTGGCTTGTGAGACTAGGCAGTGGCTGGAAGCAGCAGCACTCCACCGATCCCCTTGCTGAGGGAGTTCGTACGTATGAGGCCAGAGCTGGACTTCCTCGGTCCAGCTGAGCTAGGAGAGCGGCGCATGGCGGTGGAGTGTGGAGCCTGTCTCCATTTTTAGCTGAGCCTCATCAATAAATCAGAAGTGTGCATGGCCAGGAAGGACCGCAGCTTCAATACTGGTACTGGACACCCTACACAGCAGGTCCCAGCTCAGATGTCAGAGTTGTTCAAAGTGTCAGTATCTTTGTTCAAATTAGAAAACTATGATAAATGTCCCAAAAAGAACTAAGAAATGAATGATTAGCAAGGTAGAAGATTCTGCAGTAGCCTTTGAATTTGGGAAAAGCCACCATGACTGTGCTGCTGACAAGCAAACATGCAAGCATCCATTACTGATTTAAGATCTTCTTGTTTATGTTTTAAATACTGACATTACATGCAGGGCCGCTACATTCAGCTAACAGATCTTTTGTCGCACAAAGGGACAGAAATATTTAAGTGGTTAAAGGTGAAAGACCAGCCAGTCCTGAAGAGAGTGAAGAAGAAGGGGTTGAAACAGAAAGCAGTGTGGCTAAATAAAGAAATGCAGAATATAGAAACTGTGTACTTTCAGGTATGAATATGCATTAGGGTTGTCACAATCCAGCTCCTTTTCCCCACCAATCCAATGCAAGTACCTCAATACTGAGTATCAGCCAAACCCAATGTGGTATTTGAATTATTATAAATAACACAGACAAAGTTCAGATATGCTAGTCAGCCAATTACAATATGTTAGTCTGCTAATTAATAATAAAGCAGCATGTGTATAAAGTCAAAGTCTGGACTGATATTTTTTGTGTTTTTCTTCTTCTAATGACCACAATGTGACTAATAATACAGATTCTGGTCCAATTTGACTGGTATCCATGTTAATTCGGCTAACAGATTGTCCAGGATATATTTCGGTTTTTCCATCTGAATTTACACGCCCAAATCGTAAGGTAAATTATTCAGTAACTGCATGAAATAAATAAGTGTTGGGTTTTTTTTTTTGTAAAAGCTCCCCTCAAATGAACAGAAAATGTGTTTCATGATCACACATATTGCTATATGCTTACAATTCACTGCTGAAAGCCAAAAATCTTAGACGCTCTTTGTATTTTTTTATAAAATTATTTTTTTACAGTGCAGATCACTGAAGAGACGCCATCTGAGATCCAGTTTATAGCTCAGATTTGTGGAAAAATGGGCCGACTTTCAGTAGACAAAAAAAAAAAAAATTGTTCAGCTTCTTTTATTACAAAGTTTTAAATTACACTGCCCATCTATTTGACTGGAGAGAAGACAGTTACAGCTCTCATATGACGCCCACTTTTTGCATGTAGCTCATGAAAAATGAAAGTTATGAAGTAAAGAATTTGACGAAGTGCGTTTTGGAACCACCGGTTGTTCCACAGAGTTAAAGAGGTTAAGAACGCTGCAGAAAATCACTCCATTTTTAAAATGTACACAGTTTGACACACTCTGAACCGACAGCTTCCATTTGTGTTGTGGACTATTTATGGGAAACAACCATTGAGATTATGCTACATGCTGCGAATGCACATCACATACTTTCATGTCATTTTAAATGTAACGTAAAACAGTGGTTTTAAACCAGAAGCAGCACAGCCATCAGTAAAACACAGGGCTTACACAACAGTTCAGTTTTTAAAACAGCCCTGATGCAAACTGGTTGCATGCTACTCACAGTTATTAGAGGGAAACTGACTTGAAGCATAACAGACGCGCACTTAATTTTATATGCCAATATTTAGAGGAAAGGGGTCTAGCTCAAAACACACTGAAAACACTGGCACTGCAGATCTTACAAGTTTTCATTTTCCACTGTAAAACAGCTCCACACTGTAGACAACTAAACTGCTTTATCTTCTGAAACCATGCCTCACTGTTGCAGGTAATGTTCACTCTATGACAGTGCCGATCCATTAAAAATACGCCTGTAGTGGCACCGATCCTGAGTGATACTGGATCATATTGGGACATCCCTAGTATACATGTGCATTTTAAGCGTTCCTTCATACCTTCTTCAGAAAAGCTGCCGCTGTCTCGCGCTTAGTTGAGGAGATTTTTTTCATCCCCTCTGGAGACTGGACACGAATGATCTACGAACAGAATGACATAAGAAGCATGTTAAGTTACATCATAATATCATGTAAATCCATCATATAACATTAATCAATACTTTTCAGCAAAACTTGATCTACCAGCTACTGGTGTAACCGGTGTTTACAGCTCCTTTGATTAACACATCACTGACCATAAGTGAGCTAAACATATTTCAGTTTAGTTCAGAGTACTTTATTAATCCCAAAAAGGGCAATTCATTTGCGGATTTCCCGCCCATAAGCACAACTACATAAACATATATATATGTAGTTATATACTAAGTCTATCTATCTATCTATCTATCTATATATATATATATATATATATATATATATATATATATATATATATATATATATATATATATATATACACACACAGCGATTTGTTCTACTGAGGGGCGCGATGCAACGCCGACCTGACGGCATTACAGTGAATTCGCTGGACAAAATATGCTCAGATTGAGTGATTTGAAATTCCTTTTGCTTTCCGAGCCACTTGTTTCTCCCACAGGGAGCCCAGGTCTCTCTGCTGGAATCCAATTATCTTTGGACAGATTTTTACAACACCATTCAGGCTATTCTTGTCCCTCATCGACAGCCCATTAAACCAACAAATAAATGCAAAGGTTAAAACACTTTCAATAAATGACCGATAAAAACTGCACAACACCGTATTACAAACATGAAAAGAATTCAGCTCATGCAGTAAATGAGTTCTTCGTTGACCCCCCTTACATTTGAACTAACAGTAGCAAAGACAGTGTTTTAAGCAACTACTTTAAAAATGAGGACACATTAGTCCATAATAATGAGATAAATGGGGTATCAGTTAACAAAACGGTTCACCAGAAAAACCCTAATTTACATAATTCCCACGAACACAGTCGATCGGCCGAGACATGTTCGGCGCCTGGAGTTTGCTTTCATTAGTTCTGCACTGGAGCTACGAGGCTAATAACTTTAATGCACCTCCCAACCTCTAGTCTACTAAGTCTGAGTCTGGTATGCAAAATCCATCAGGTTTACGACTCCAAGGTCGGTCTAAGGCAAAGGGCTGACTCAATACTCACATTTACATAAACTGAGTGTTTACATAATCAACTGACAGCAAGACAGGCCAGGATGGGTAGAGAATTTCACAACACAACTGGTGATCTGGTGACCAAATAACGTGTCATACTTCCAGGCTGGAACATCAGCTGTCTATATGAACAGCCAGCAGGACGGATGAATGTTAGCTAACCTGCTGGAGGACATATTTCAGTAAAAAAGCAAACATACTCTACTCTTTACCTATTACTCCTCTACCTGCATTTCATTTACTGTTTATCAGCCCACCACATGTTGACTGAGGTTTACCGGATATGCTCTTAAAAAAGATGGTTCTTCAAGGGTTCTTCAGTAGAGTGAAAGGATCTATTGAGAACCATAAGTTCTGTATAAAATCATTTCATGCTTAAATGGTTCTTTGCATGGTGAAATGGTTCTTCACAGTGATGGGTTCTTCTATTGCTACGATGCCAGACTTGCAAAAGAAACCCTTTGGTACTTAAAAATATATACACTTTTATTCCTACTCCCTTATACTTCAACTTATGTCTAATGTCTGTTTTTTGTCTATTTTTTTATTTCTGCCAAACTTCTGTCTATTTTTATGTCGTTTTTTTTTTATTTTCTGCATAGTATATGTACGTTTATGTGGAATTATACAACGATAACATTATGACCTCCTTGTTTCTACACTCATTGTCCATGTTATCAGCTCCACTTACTATATAGGTGCACTTTGTAGTTCTACAGATACAGACTGTAGTCCATCTGTTTCTCTGCATACTTTGTTAGCCCCCTTTTACCCTGTTCTTCAGTGGTCAGGACCCCCATGGACCCTCACAGAGCAGGTACTATTTGGGTGGTGGATCATTCACAGCACTGCAGTAACACTGATGTGATGGTGGTGTGTTAGTGTGTGTTGCACTGGTCTGAGTGGATCAGACACAGCAGTGCTGCTGGAAACACCTTAGTGTCACTGCTGGACTGAGAATAGTCCACCAACCAAAAATATCCAGCCAACAGCGTCCTGTGGGCAGCGTCCTGTGACCACTGATGAAGCACTAGAGGATGACCAACACAAACTGTGCAGCAGCAGATGAGCTATCGTCTCTGACTTTACATCTACAAGGTGGACTGACAAGGTAGGAGTGTCTAATAGAGTGGACAGTGAGTGGACACAGTGTTTAAAAACTCCAGCAGCACTGCTGCGTCTGATCCACTCAGACCAGCACAACACACACTAACACACCACCACCACGTCAGTGTTACTGCAGTGCTGAGAATGATCCACCACCCAAATAGTACCTGCTCTGTGAGGGTCCATGGGGGTCCTGACCACTGAAGAACAGGGTAAAAGGGGGCTAACAAAGTATGCAGAGAAACAGATGGACTACAGGCTGTATCTGTAGAACTACAAAGTGCACCTATATAGTAAGTGAACCATTTAAGCCCGAAATGGTTCTATACGGAATTGACGGTTCTAAACAGAACCGTTACCTTTAATAAAGACCCCCTGAAGAACTGTAACTGTATTGTTCAGTGTAGGTGCGTTAGTGAGCTCGCTAGCTGTTCATAAACAGTAACTCAACAGTTTCAATTCAGTTAAAACTGAGGTAACGTAATTCACGTTATCGACAACGCCAGTTTGGCAGAACGTCTGGCTAAATAGCAATAAACAATGCAAAAGTGTCTGTAGTCAATAATGAACATTATAATAATAAAAACAAACGTTAGGTTAGTTAACTAGCTAGTTAGTTAGCTAGCTACGTTAGCTTTCTTTCAAGCTCCAACTGGACTTTACAGCATTTTGTGGTCAGGCCGCTAAAATGAACTCAGCTATGGAAGAAAACAAGCAATATTTTTTGTCAACTTAAGCCGTAAAGTTTGTTATCGTTATCTGATAATCGTATTAACCTCAGTATCATCACAGGTTAACGTTAGCTAACTTAGCCACCTCTCGTTTGGGTTAACGAGCTGCCAAATCCGTTCAGCGAGCAGCAACCAGGCGAATATTCTGGAAAAAGTAGTCGAGAATGTGTTTTTAACGCCTGTAACTGCTCCGTATCTCAACTGAATAACGTTATTTTGAATAACAAGGGTCACTTTCTGCCGTTAGCTGGCTCCGTTTCTCTTTGTCATGCGGAATTTTCCACACACCACCAACCACGAAGCCGAAGTTGGCTTCTCATTCGAATTTCCCCGTTCCACCTTAAATGGTGCAGCAGTTACATTCTGGCAGCTCAGGCGTCAGCATGCAACTGCTGCACCATTTAAGGTGGAACGGGAATTTTGGAATAAGAAGACAAGTTGTAGCCTCGTGTATTTGCCAGGCACAGTGACTCGGCACAAGCTCGGAAACACTGAATTCGTGCTCGTACTGCGTGTCTACGTTAAGTTTGAGTAGTCTTCCTCAGACACGGCTCCGCTGTGTTTTCATTCCCGTGTTTTATTTTCTCCACGTCCCGATTATTTTCGGGGCCCTCTGTGTTTAGCTGGTTAGCTTCGAGCTAACGATTCTGCTGCCTCATCACTCAGAGTGGAGCTCAGCTACGGCTACCACTCCGTCGGTTCAGCTGTCCATAAACATAAGGGAAGATCTGGGATAAAACAGTGCACAAACGTATACTTACAATGTTTTCTGCCATATTTATCGGGTATGCGGTCCCCGATTCCTGACACGGTCGCAAAACTTTCCGAGACCAGCTTCAACCCTCAACGCTACAGGACCGTGAACAGAGCAGACTGCGCCAGACAAAACTCCATAACTCAGTTCGGCGCCGTGGCTGCGTCACAATTTGCGCACTGGGGGCCTAACTAGGGCGCCTAGCGAGTGCGTACAATCCTACTAATAAACCATTTTATTTACCACACTGAATGACTTTGTTTACATCTTAACGATTTAATTACGCAGAAATAATAATAATAATAAAAAAAAATCCGTGGAGCTGCCCTTTAACTGGAACGTCGGCGTTCCAGTATGTACACGAACACCTTGTCTTAAGCCTTCAGGATGGCTGCGCTGTGATGGTCGAGTCTGTATATCAAATAAAAGTATAAACGAACTACAGACCTTATAATCAAATAATAATAATGACTTCAACTGCAACACCCAAAATAAATGAGTATCCTAACCAACAGGTGAGTATGCTAGCCAACAGGTGAGTATGCTAGCTGACAGGTGAGTATGCTAGCTAACAGCTGAGTATCCTAGCCAACAGGTGAGTGTCCTAGCCAACAGGTGAGCATGCTAGCTAACAGGTGAGTATGTTAGCTGACGGGTGAGTATCCTAGCCAACAGGTGAGTATGCTAGCTGACGGGTGAGTATCCTAACCAACAGGTGAGTATGCTAGCTGACAGGTGAGTATGCTAGCTAACAGGTGAGTATGCTAGCTGACAGGTGAGTATCCTAGCCAACAGGTGAGTCTGCTAGCTGAAAGGTGAGTATCCTAACCAGCAGGTGAGTATCCTAGCCAACAGGCGAGTATGCTGGCTAACAGGTAAGTTTGCTAGCTGTCAGGTGAGTATCCTAGCCAGCAGGTGAGTGTGCTAGCTAACTGGTGAGTATCCTAGCCAACAGGTGAGTATGCTAGCTAACAGGTAAGTATGCTAGCTGTCAGGTGAGTATCCTAGCCAGCAGGTGAGTGTGCTAGCTAACTGCTGAGTATCCTAGCCAACTGGTGAGTATGCTAGCTAACTGCTGAGTATCCTAGCCAACAGGTGAGTATGCTAGCTAACTGGTGAGTATCCTAGCCAACAGGTGAGTATGCTAGCTAACTGGTGAGTGTCCTAGCCAACAGGTGAGTATGCTAGCTAACAGGTGAGTATCCTAACCAGCAGGTCAGTGTGCTAGCTGACGGGTGAGTATCCTAGCCAACAGGTGAGTATGCTAGCTGACAGGTGAGTATCCTAGCCAACAGGTGAGTATGCTAGCTGACGGGTGAGTATCCTAGCCAACAGGTGAGTATGCTAGCTAACAGGTGAGTATCCTAACCAGCAGGTGAGTGTGCTAGCTGACGGGTGAGTATCCTAGCCAACAGGCGAGTATGCTGGCTAGCAGGTAAGTTTGCTAGCTGTCAGGTGAGTATCCTAGCCACAGGTGAGTGTGCTAGCTAACTGGTGAGTATCCTAGCCAACAGGTGAGTATGCTAGCTAACAGGTAAGTATGCTAGCTGTCAGGTGAGTATCCTAGCCAACAGGTGAGTCTGCTAGCTGACAGGTGAGTATCCTAGCCAACAGGTGAGTATGCTAGCTGACAGGTGAGTATCCTAGCCAGCAGGTGAGTATGCTAGCTAACAGGTGAGTATCCTAACCAGCAGGTCAGTGTGCTAGCTGACGGGTGAGTATCCTAGCCAACAGGTGAGTATGCTAGCTAACTGGTGAGTATCCTAGCCAACAGGTGAGTATGCTAGCTAAGTGGTGAGTATCCTAGCCAACAGGTGAGTGTGCTAGCTAACTGGTGAGTATCCTAGCCAACAGGTGAGTATGCTAGCTAACAGGTGAGTATCCTAACCAGCAGATGAGTGTGCTAGCTAACGGGTGAGTATCCTTGCTAAATTATATTTTAAAATTGAGCCACAAATTTAAACGCCGTATCAGTAAAGTTAGTGTTCTAGCTAGAACGGTTCTGTTTAAATATGCTTTGGTGTTCTGACCCGAAAAGGTTTGCGTTTTAATATGCATACTTGATTTCTAACTAATTCGGTGTTACTGTGGGTTTCTAGAATGACTGCAGTCCGATATGCATGCTTGTGTTGTAACACTTAGGTAGTGCATAGAATCCTATGTGGCTGCGCTCCAATATATGGTGCGCTAACTACGGTAGCCCGTGGGTAGAACGCTGTGCCACTGAGTTCAGATATGAGTTCTGGTGTTCTGACTAGAGTGCCTGTGGTTGTGTTGCTATAAGCAAACGGTTCCAGTTCGGCACTGTGGCTGTGCTGTAGGTTGGGTACTTGCTACTCTTAGACTGCTTATCTAGTGCGCACGGTTCTGGCTGCCTATAAGATGTGTACTTGTGTTCTCTTTGGAACACTTGCTTGACAGTCAGGCTGAACAGATTTGTTTAGTTGTGTAAAGGCGCAAAGTGCGAAATGATCGCCTGCTTACTCAGAACAGGACAGCACATTTCTGCTGGTTACCCAGGCAGAGGCTGGGGTGGAGAGGAGGAACAAAGACAGAAAGACAGGTTAAAAAGCATAACTGGAACAGAGGCCGATCGGTTTAACACTAGCGAGGCATTCTCGGTAGGACACAAGGTGCATATTGTAACGCAGCCCATGAACCTGCGAGGGTTAAAGTAGCGACAGTATAGGGCGGGATTTCCGACGCTGCTTCGGGCAGTCGTTTTCAAAATAAAAGTCCCGAAGCCGCGTCTGTGTGGAAAGCGTGCAATAAATTAATAGACATAATATAGCACTTTATCACTGATATGGCCTACATAACCTTACTCAAAATAGGCAAGGTTCTTTAGTTTATCTTTAACGTTTTTTCTTTTGTTGTTTTTTTTTCAAATTAGGAATTAACAAATGAACAAAACCTTCACTGATGTCCTGTTGAAGTTTTTCAAGCATCAAAGTAAGTCCTGTAATTACATCCCACATACACTTAAAGTGTCCATATCCTATAATTTTCTTGTATTTAATTTTTTCTCCTCAGGCCCTGTTATGACGTTTGTATGGTTTTATATTACAGTAATACGTAATACGTACTTTTTACATGAACATTTCTCAAACTCATTTTATCCTTTAGAAATATGCAGGCTGTACTTTTTCCTGGAGCCCTTGAGACTGATAAATCCAAATGATATATCTATCTGAATGTTCTGATTGGCTCTCTTGTATTGTGCCTTATTCAAAAAGCAGTCCAGGCACTCTCGTATGACTTCAGTGTGAGTAGGCGGGGCTAAACTGCAGTAGGCTGGATAAGTGAATATATCGTCTGTCCAATGAAACGTATGTATCTCCATTTTTGTGATTTTTACTTCTCTGCATCGTTTGAGCTCAGCAGCTGTCCTTTACATTGTGCGAAAATTTCATGATGATTGGACCAATAGAAATGCTCCAAAACTGCTTAAAATAAAATCTCTTTCCATTAACTTACATTGAAAGTAAAGAGTGTTTTTGCTCCCTCCTGTAATGTTACTGTTTTGGAGATACTTTTTTTTTCTTTGGACAGTGGCGATATGTAAATGTGTTTTGACATTGTGAAAACAGTGCACTCAAAAATGGGCTGTTATTTCCAGTGTGCTACGTTACATCAAACTTAATACCAAAAAGTGAAGAAGATTAATTTTCCACCATATGGGCCCTTTAAGTCCACTATTAGGCCCTTAAACACCAAAACTGGTTCTAGATAAACACAATAAGTGATATAAAAGTTAGTAGTTTTAGTACTAACAGTGACTCATTATAAAGCATTGTGGCATGAATCAAAGCAAACCTTTAATTTGTTTGATTGAGGGTGGAGAAGAGGTGGCAAACTCCCAGGCCTGACTATTTGTAGACGACACATAAAGGCCGATCAAATGAAACAGATTTATTGAAATTATTTAGCATAGTTTTTTTTAAAAAAATGGAAGGGAAGTGTAGATTTAAAGTCTCTTGCATTGAACACACTATGTATTCTTTTACACTTTTTTTTCCAGCTTTATTTTGATCTCATCCTGTAGAGAAGAAACACCTTCACTTCAGTCACTGATTACAGACAGTCACGGTGTGCAATGGATTGGTATCTCTCGAGCATAGTGAATGGGTAAAACAGCTGGCCTTTGACCTCTTTCTGCCAACATACCACCAGATCCAGGGAGGATAATGTGGCAGAAACTCCCAAACAACCTTTACATCATCCAGAGGAAGAGGTTTCAGGAGGAAATGGGGTGAAAGTTGACTTGTAATATTCATGTTTGTGCAAACATGCTGTGTTCTCTCACTGCAGACATCACAGCGAGAGTACGCACAGAGGCTTAGCACTGTGTACTATCCAAAAAAAGAAAAAAGAAATAAAGGAACGTGTCTGGATTAAATGTATTAAACGTAGGATGATGGTTCAGCACACATGGGTCATATAGAAGATGAAAAGGGGGGAAAGAGATGTACACGTAACAAATAAACACGGTAAGACAAATACACACGCTGCACAATGCCAGCACACAATGGACGACGTAAAGTAAATTATGGATGGAGCATGCAATTCGGTTTAAGCTCCACATAGTAAATTAGTTCATGATAAACTTACAATGAAATGTAAAAATAAAACACGCAAAGACAATCAACAAGATTTCAATACAATTAAAATACCGATAGAGCACAGTAGAGATATACAGAGAATAGAGTGAAACTACAGAAAGAAAGAGTGATGATGATGATGAGGAGGAGCTGATGAATAACTACGTATTAAAACAAGCATGCAGGTAAAGACAAGGCAGTCTAGCACTGTTTCCCAATCACAGCCACCCAAGACCATTACCAAACAACACACAACAGTGTCTTTGACCACATCTCAGGGTGCCTCACTTTCTACGTCTCTATTTTTGTGTCCTATAAAAATGTAGCCCCTCTCCTCCGTGGTTAGTCTACTAGCCAAAGGTAGTGGACAGTGTGTTTTTTTTTAAGCAAGCATGCAAGAGCAGCCGAGGAAGTGACCAAAAAAGATGACAAAGTTTTCGAGAAGTCCTTACTTTCTAAACATTTTACAAATCCCTGAGTGTATTACCTATGAGGTTTATACATAATAGCACTAGTAAAAAGATAAAGGAAAGGAAGAGAGAGGTTGGCTGGATAACAAGGGAAAGTCAGAAAGCGAATTTCTATGATTTATCAATCATTTATATATAAGGGAATGTTTTTATTTTACTCTTATTTTGGGGGAAGTTTTGAGATTCCTAGTAGATTTTTTTTGTTCAGCGTCGGTCAGCAGGCATCCCACCTCTACAGGACTACGATCTTTTTTTAAAACTCGGCAAAGGTGGACGAACCTCCGAGATGGCGGCGGAGGGGGCCGAGGCACGTGAAACGAGAAGCTGATCATTTCACGGGCGTGTCACTTACACTCACTCTGAGGCTGTCTTGCTTGCATAAGTTTCAAGTTCTGTTCCGAAAGAAAGGGTGATATAGAAAAGAAAGAAGAAACAGAAAGAGAAAAGGGGGACAAGATGGGAGTCTTCCGGCGATACCTCTAAAACGACAACGGAGCACGATCTGTCTGGACAGTGAGTCAAACACAACCCTGCGTTTTGGCCTACAGTATGAGCAGAAAGAATGTGTGTACCTCGGCTGCGGGAAAGAAAGAAACCGGAGGGGGCAGATAGACAGATGGGTTTGTTTGTTTTTTTTTAATTAACAATTTTTCTTTGATTTTTCCATTTTTGTAAATGTTGCTTTTTTATTGAATGTGTTGTGTGATAAGGTGTAAGTATGGTCCCACTGGAGCCCATGGCCAGGGTGGAGGCAGTTGGTTCGGAGGGGGGTCTAAACGGTACAGACGATGATGGGAAGATGGATGGTTCAGATGATGCCGTACTGGGCCAGCTCGTGCAGCTCCAGGTGGTTGAAGGCCTCCCAAGGGCAGATGACAGTGATGTCTGCAGGGAAAGACACAGCAGCGTGAATTCACATGAAGTATTTTTTGGCACTGTGTACACAGTTCAGACTGAACGACAGTGTCAGTGTCCACTCTCTGGTGGAGGACCTTTTCATTCTAACCCAGCCTCGTGCTGGTTTGCTTAAGCAGCTTGCAAGGAGAACAACACTCAAGCCTGTTTAATCTCACTGATACCGTTTTATGACGAGTCATGGCCAATGCGAACAGCTCGTCTGGCATAAACTCTAATACGTGCCCAAGGGCAGCTAAGAATAAACAATGGATGACGCCGACTGAGATGCTACTAAACCACACGTGAGGAGGAGATGAAGGAAAAAAAAAAACGAAAAGATCACTCACCAGTGCCTAAACCTTCCATTCCAGGGATGTCATCTCCAAAGCTGTTGGGCCAAGCGGAAGAACAGATCAGGATATGATTGTAAATAAATGACAGCCCTGATTACGGTCTAACCGCTTTGGAGAACTATTCTTAGTTGTAACAACCTGGGACGTTTGGTAGCCCCAAACCATGCTCTGCTTGAGGGGGCCCACACCCACCCATTGCAATCATAGTGTTTTGTATGCAAGACTAGAACAAGACTTAATAATTCATTAAGTTTAATACAGAAACATTGTAAGTAGTTCATATAACAACAATCAGGGTTGTTTTTGGAGGCTCTAGGCCACATTTTACTGGAGAAGAGCCCCCACACCCCACACACCCCAGTCATATTCAGAATAAGAATTAATACATTATTACTATTGTTAAAGAAACAATATACGACATCTCTGAACTCACTGTGCTTTTTTTGACCAGTAATATTAAATAAAATGTAAAAGGTACATACTCAGGGGCCCCTGGTGGCTCAGGGGCCCTAACTGGACACTTATAGCTAGAAACAATACTAACAACTGAAGTTGAATGAGCTGAAAAGACAAACTTTTCATAAATAGGAGTTGCCAAAAAGGTGCCAGAAAGGTTTCTGTGGTTCTGTGGAGCGATGCTATAGAAGAACCACATTTTTGGCTCCCTCAAAAACTATTAGATGATTCTTTAGATAACTCAGTGGAAGGGTAATTTTAGTGATGCAAAAGTGGTTCTTCTATTGCATCACTCCCAATGACTGTTTTATACACGTACTCTTAAAAGTAAAGATGCTATAGGAGAACCACTGTTGGTATGAGTGTATGAGAACGTTCCCATAATGTAGTCCTTTAACAAGGGTTCCTCGCGCTCGCATGTCTCCTTCTCTAAAAGAAGTCCATTAAAAGGGTCTTTAGGGAACCATAAATGTTTTTTTCTATGACATTAAACCATTTTCGGCACCGTTATTTTTATATATGACCGAAGGGAGGTCACACTTACCCCTGGACACCTTTCTTTGGTGGCTTGCTCTTGAACTGGCGAGTTTGCCTCTGCTTGAACCTGGGTGGGCCTTTGCGTGGTGTGGCTGGGCCACCGCTCACACGGGTGGCTGCCTTGACTTCTGGTTTAGGTGGCTCCAGAACCATAGATGGGGGGGGTGGGGGTACAGCATGTTCAATGTCACCACCGGTCATTTTTGGTGGTTGTTGCGTTCACCGCCTCTGTGTAAGCACTCTCCCTGATGTAGGTTTCTGCATAGTACAGAGAAAGAGTTTGTCATTTGAGTTTAATGGCCTGCCAGTTAGGCTGAAACCATCAGGTGCAAAATAGCATGCAAACCATAAAATTAGTCAGTTTTAAGCGCATCACATTGTCAATGTCGTAAACTTTAATTCTCAGAAAGGAGAGAAAAATGTAAAAATGATATCTTGGCAAATGATCACTTCTAAAGTCTAGTTGATGTGCCTAATATGTCTCATTTTAAGATTGTTGTAAGAATGTTGGGCCTCATTCTCCAATATCTTCTTAATTTTTTTCTTAAATTTGTTCTTGAGAAAAGTCCCAAGAAAAAGTCTACGTCAGATTCATGACGTTTTCTTAAACCGCAGAAGTGATCCCACCTTTGTGCTCTTGAGTGTGTGCAGATTCTGTTCTTGCCTACGAACAAATCCCAGATAAGAAAACATTGCTGTATGTCAGAATCTTCGTAAAAACTGCGGAAGTGAATTTTAAGAAGAAATTTCTTCTTAAGAACAGATGGTGAATGAGGCCCAGTGTTAGATTATTTAACTCATTTGTAGACATTTCTACTTGTTTGAAGTTATTGTAATTTTCTAGTGAAATTGTCTAAATGATCAAGTAAAAAACATCTAGAAATAATATTATAATATTTCACAATAAACTCATAATGAGAAATATTATATATTGAGAAGATTTATTTTTCACTTAAAAGGCTTTACTTGTCAAGATATCACTTTTGTAGTATTTTAATATACAATACTGTGCAAATTTAAAAAGCTGTTTGTCAGGGCAGTAAGTGTTCATTTGCTCATAATAACACTAAACTTAGAATAAATACAAATAATCGAATAATAGAAAAACGTAGCGATTTTAATTTGTCAGTATGTTAATTTTATCATTTCCAAACCTCTCTTTGTGGCAGCCCTTTATTATTTGTAATCTTCCAATCAACCAGCCACATTAGACAAAATCTGGTTTGGCTAATAAATACTAAAAAGGTTTGGCTCATAAAAACCAGCTCCCAAGATATCAACCTTTTTTTGAAAACATTTTCATTTTTACATCAATTTTCATTTTTACATTCAGGTTCATTTTTACTGCATTAATGTTTTTTACACTTGTTTCTAATGTGATCCGGTGTTTTTACAAGCAAAAAACAATTACTGCTGAAATGATTTTAAATGACTAGCTAATGCGCGTAACACTTTAGCACAGTTCTATATAACAACATATAACACAAATACACAAATAACCTTTCAAGTAACCACTAAAATGGGATGTAATATAATTGAATTGGTTTTCAGAGCAATTCCAAATGAATAAAGCTAAACTAGAATGACCCCCACACTGGTAACCCCTGCCCTCACCCAGGCATATATTAATGGCCTGTAAGCTGTCCTGTCCTCTCCTATCTCCCCACCACCTCAGAGCAATGGGCCTGTATCCATATAATCCTCTTTCTGATGAGCAACACACAGATCTACAGCCATGTTGAGTGGAGAAGCACGGCGGCTGTGGTCTGTGTCTGAGACCCTGTGGAGGAGCTCAACACAACAGTGCTGCCAAGGGTGACCCAATTCGCATAATCCTGGGCTCAAGTTAATAAGTGCACCCCTATCGCAGTAAATAGCAATCGGGACCTGAGTTAATCTCATTAGCGAGAGGACAACAGCGAACATGCTGAGCTCACAGAAAAGTAGAGTAGAAAAAATATGTCCTTTGGTGATCTCCTTCAATGACAAACGCCCAGACTGAATCTGTGATATGGTGCACGACAATGGATAGTAATGACGATAAGTGGGGCCCTTTGTTGGAAGCCACTTTGGTTTCAGTTTGTACAGGTAAAACAGGTTTTAGGCCCATATAAGGCCTAAATAACTGCTGAGTTGAATTTCAAACCTCTGTTGCTTTTGCTTCTCATGCATAAACCAAAACAAATGTTTTGAATTATTCCCCAAAATTAAATACCCATCAAAATTCCTCCCAGAACTTAATTAGTTTAGCATGATTCATCCATATTTCTGATGTCCATTTGATCCTTCCTCCATTCTCCATTCTCTCAAGTGTTGCAGTGTCTGAGAGAAACTTATTGTTACGTACAAATCTCCCTCTAATTTTCTGTTTACCAAATAAATGGATTTGTTCTCAATCTTTATCTCTCTTTCATGGTACATGCATTTTCTCCAATGGTGTCAGGTTCTCACATCTTAGACCGACCTTGAGCACAACCCTAACCCAACTATCCCATCACCAAACGCTTCACCAGAAAAGCGTGTTTCCCTCCACAGGTACCACACGGAATCGTAGAACTTCATGACTTGCAGCTCTTCCGATGATTCCATATTCCACAAAGTTCTACAGCTCTACTCACCATTCCATATTCCATAGAGTTCTGGAGTTCACTCACCATTCCATATTCCATAGAGTTCTGGAGTTCACTCACCATTCAATTTTCTACAAAGTTCTACAGCTCTACTTACCATTCCATATTCCATATTCCAGTTCTATGCTGCGTTCCGAACAGTTCACTCATTAACTCATTCACTATTCACTACAGTTCTATGGTGAACTGACTGGAGAATGACAGTGAAACAGCTGAAAGGTTTACTGTTGAGAATCTGAACAGCACTACAACACGGCTGTAACGGAGCAATACAGCTCCACATTTCTCAGAGTCCTAGGATTCGATTCGCCTTTCCATCTTCCATAGGGATACAGAACTCTACTGCCATCCCACATTCTAGAACGTTACTTATAATTCCATAGAGTTCTACTCACTGCCGCAGCTGATTGACAGCTATATGGCTTTGTGTGGATTCCATATTCCACAAAGTTCTAGAGCTCTACTCACCATTCCATACCCCATACAGTTCTGGACTCCTACTCACCATTCCATATTCCATAATGAGTAATGTTATATAAGTTCTATGTTACAGAGATCTATGCTGCGTTCGGAACGGTTCACTCATTCACTTATTCACTATTCACCAGCTATATAGTGAACTGACTGGAGAATAACACTGAAACAGATGAAAGATATTTGAATTGCGCTACAACACGGCTGGAACAGGGAAGCTCCACATTTCTCAGCGTCCTAGAATTCGATTAACCCTTACATCTTCCATAGGCATACAGAACTCTACTCATCATCCCACATTCTATGCAGTTCTAGAATTTTACTTAGAATTCCATAGAGTTCTACTCACTGCTGTGGCTGGTTGACAGCTATATGGCTCCGTGTGGGCGCAGCACCGCTCTTTCTTTATGCCCTGCTGGCTGGTGGAGGATTGGGTGTCTACGCTGAGCTTTCTCTGGGAGAGGCAAAGGGACCGATGGGGCTTTTATACCCTCTGACCCCTGGGCAGATTAGGAGAGGGACGCCTACCGCCCCTGATCCCATATCAGTGTGCTGGATGCATGTGTGTATGTGTGTTAGTGTATGTGTGTACATTTTTTTGGCTACAAATACAGATTTTATGTTTGCTGACACAGCATATTTCAGTGGCGTGAACATGGGCAGTCTGTCCTCATCTGTTGGATACACAGAATATAAGGCACATAAACATATACACACAAACAAACACATTTTGAGCTTGGAGATACATGAAATTTGGAGATGTATGATACATAATCTTCAGATATAAAGTAGTATGTTGTATAATGGGCTATGAAGTAAAACATACTCATATATTCCACCGTACTAGTGCCAATAAAAACACTGTGCAGACGTTTGCCTTACACTGACATTAAGCATTAAGAAAAACGAACATTTCTCGAAGGTTGTGTATGTTGAAAGTGACATGGTGATGAGAAGTGAAGGAGATGACAGAATGGCAGTTTATGGGCCAATAGAGGCCGGTCATTTCTCCAGCAGCTGCACTGAACATGGAGGTTAGCCTAGTTCCTATTCTGATGTCATTAAAGGCAGCCATGTTTTGTAGTGAGTTGATAATGAGAATAGCAACCGAAACATTAAAGCTCAGTTAGTATAAAACGCTGCCCTATAAATATATCTGTATCAAGATTTGGGAGTCTGCATGCCCATAGGCTTATTATTAAAATGTGCATTAAGTGAAGGAGGTATTCATTCTTACATTATATTCTTCTATCATTGAAAGATCTTGTGAAATTTATATACATCATCTTGTTGTGCCCAAATGTTGATTAAATATGTTAAATATGATGCTTTTTTATTTATTTTAGTGCACAGTTTGTATTTATTTGCTGAGTTTATCATATTGGAAAAAAATATAACAAAAACGAAGCCGTAAAATATATATAATTATATAAAATATTATTATCTGTGCTTCTGCACAGCATATTTTATGTTTTAATTTTTCCAATATGTTAAATTCAGCATATAAGTAATTGTGCATTAAAATGTGCAGAAGTGTGTTTTCTGTAGATGTGTTGGCTTATTTTCTATCAACAACATACGTGACCAGGGGCAACCAAACTTTTTATACAGTTCGTTAAAGGGGAATTTCACTTATTGTTTCGAATGTGTGCAGAATTGAATCGGGGTGCGAACAAAGTCATTCAGAGTGGTTTGATGTGAAATGGTTCATTGTAGGGAAACTTATTGATTCAGATTTCTTTACAGTGGTGGTGATAGGAACCAGGGGTCACAATGTCTACAATACAAATATAGCTATGTTGTTTACGATCCAAAACTACCAGTGAACGTTCATGTGCCTTCTGAGTTTTTACGTGTTTTACATGTAATGCTAACAAAGGGTAAATCTGAAAAATACACTTTCTTTGGGGATTGTAACTCCCTACATGCACCTCTAGGCCAAAACTTTCTCTCAAAACCATCAGAAAACAACGTCTCAGGCATCAGGCAGCGTATTGGTGAACATTTCATGTTATGGCTTTTCAAATCACCACCTCTCTGGACAATTCTGACTCTGTACATTTCTCTACAACAGAGCATTTCACACGTGGCCATGCATACCCTCTTAACCATCTAATTATGCAGACATTTTGAAAATTCTTGAATTTCCCTTGAAAAGAAATAAGAATTATTTCATGCTAAATACAAAATTCTAAGTGTACCATAATGCAAGGTAAAGCTCAGTCTGAAATCAGTTGATGCTTACTCTGCATTTACACAGTGAATACAATGCAAATCCAAAATGATGTATATAACCAGCATGAAAAAACTATAACTATATAATTATCAATATGCACAAACCAAAGACATAAGCTTATGATTAATATCATGCTTTTCTAGAATCACTCTGCTTGAGATTAGACCTGCATTGCTAGAATAAGCCAATCAAAGGATGAAACAGCAGAAACTTGCACTAGTTTATACACCCTGTAGATCAGGAACCTTCCAGTTCATGTTCATTGTTCTGCAGCATTCTGTGGCCTGTTATGCGACAGCCCCATCTGTCAAGATGTGTAGCATTACCGGCAAAGGCAACCGCACATCCTTCAATCCTGAGCACTTTGTAAGATAAGCAGTAATTCAACAATGTGTGCTACTCAATATATGGATTACCCCTCTGATAACAGCATACAAAACATCCAGTACCTTGCAAATCTATTTTACTTGTGTCATTGTTTATTTTAAAAGATTCACCCTCAAAGTGAATTACAGGGTGTCCCAAAAAAACTGACATCATTTCGTAGTCTAATAACCATCAAATGATCTCAAATTTTAACTAAGTGTGTAAAAACTAACCAAGTTTAATTTTTAATGTCAGGTTGAAGAATGGCGTTCACTAGAAATGAAAAGGCATTTTGTGTGTTAGAATATGCTCAAACACAGTCAAACAAGAGTGTGCAGTGTGCATTTTCGAGAAAATTCAATAAAAATGCACCAACTGGAAAGCAGATTTAGATATGGCACAAAAAATTCAAAGAGGAAGGCTGTCTGTGCCGGGCAAAGGGATCTGGACGACCAGGGGTATCGGAAGATATTACATTTGTGAAGCTGTGAAATCGGTTATAAAATCTACATCCCTCTGAATTTCTTGTCAGAATTTTGATAAATTAATCTTGTATTGTTCAACATGAAGCCTATTTAATTTTGTTTGCCAGGACATGTAGTTACTCAGATATTCACATCCCAAATGAGGTAAAATTTTTTGGGACACCCTGTACTTTAAAGTGACATTGGTTTTACAAATGAAAATATTCTGTGGCAAAAATGACTAACTAGAAAATGCTTAAGTCTGCATAAGTAATTGTGGAAGCCCAAAGTTTATACAAATGAAAGATATTTCCCAAACAAGGAAGGACACATTTGGCCTACAATTGGACTATACTTGTGAATCATTAAAACGTTTTCTGGATAACAGCCCTCTTAATTCAAGTACCATTGATAAGTGAATCTGACGAAAAGCTGTAAAATTAAGGGTAAAGAACATTCTAAGGAAATTAGAAATAAGTTATAGACATGCACAAGATAGGAAAAGGCTACAAAATAATATCCAAATGTTTAGATGGCCCAGTGAGCAATCCAGGATCGATTTGTGAGGAAATGGAAACTGCATCATACCACCCAAGCACTGCCCAGACAAGGCCGTCCCTCAAAACTCAGCATCAGAGCCAAGAAGGGGTCTTGTGAAGGAAGCCACCAACAGACAATCACTCTGAATGAGCTGCAGAGTTCAGTGACTGAGACTGGAGTGAAGGTGCACTATTCAACAATTTCACAAGCTTTTCATACAACTGGCCTGTATGGAATGGTGGCTAGAAAAATAGCCATTACTGAAGAAAAAACACATCAATGCACATCTGGAGTTTGTCAGAAAGCATCAGAGTGACTCAGCTAATATTTGGGAAAAGGTTTTGTGGTAAATGAGACAATAATGGTGCCAAAAATTCAAAACGCTACGTGTTGTGGGGATGCTATTCTTCAGTGGGGACTTTTTGTTGTTAAAACTAAAAGATGGATGGGGCAAAATAAAAGGAGATGCTGCAAGACAACCTGCCTCAGTCTGCTAAAAAACACTAAAGCTTGGGAGAAATGAGCCTGAGCTCATTTAAAATGGACTGAGGGGAAGTGGAAAAGTGTCCTGTGGTCCAACAAATCAACATGTGAAATACTTTTTGGAAATCATGGACACTGTGTCTTCCGGGCTAAAGGCCGCTCAGCTTGTTATCAGTACACAGTTCAAAAGTCAGTATTCATGATGGTATAGGGGGGCATTAGTGCACATGACATGGGTAACGTGCACATCTGTGAAGGCACCATTTATGCTGAACGATATATACGTTTTGGCAACATATGCTGCCATCCAGACGACGTCTTTTTCAGGGAAGGCCTTGATTATTTCAGCAAGACAATGACAAACCACATTCTGCATGCATTACAGCAGCATGGCTCCGTATTAAAAGAGTCCAGGTGCTTAACTGGCCTGCCTGCAGTCCAGACCTGTAACCCAATGAAAATATTTGGAGGGTTATGAAATGAAAAATATAATAAACGAGACCCCAAACTGTTGAGCAACTGAAATCCTATATCAATCAAGAATGGGAAAACATTTTACTTTCAGAACTACAGCAATTGGCCCTCCTCAGTTCCCAAACGCTTACAGTGTTGTTAAAAGAAGAGATGATGAAACACAGTGGTAAACAGGCCCCCGTCCCAACTTCTTTGGAATGTGTCGTTGGCATCACATTTAAAATGGGCATATATTCTTCCAAAAACAATAAAATTTCTCAGTTTCAACATTTGATATGTTCTCTTGATATGTTGTCTTGGTATTACCTTTAAAAATGATTTGCATATCATTGTATTCTATTTTTATTTACATTCTGGACACCGTCCCAACTTTTTGGAAACGGGGTTGTAGCTAACACATAATAGAATCTTATGGCCACCAGTTTTACTGGGCAAAGTACATGCACTTAAATCATCTCACACTTGCCTCAAACTGTGTCGGGCTGTTAAGTAATCTCAAATAGACATGTCGTTTTTGATACTATATGACAGCTATTGTAATTGATATTATCTAATATAATAATTTAAATGAGTGCTGATACGCTAATCACCATTCTTTTCTTCTCTAGCACATTTTTTATTGTTTCACCTGTACTTAACAATTCCCATTCTAATCTTAGTTCAAAAATGTAAACAACAGATGTTATTAATATCTAATAGTATTGCAGTTAACTAGGCTATACAATAAGCTACACAAACAGAATATCAACTAATTAAATGCTAATTAAATAGACACCCATACAGAACTTGGAAAAAAATAGATTTTCAGTCTGGCCAAAAAATTCTGAAGTTCGTGCACATGAAACAAAGAAAGCTCGGTCCAGAAAGTAGATCATCCAGTATAAGGGTGCTAGCATGCCAGTTTTGCAATTTTGGTTTCCAACCAAAGGAACACAGAGAACCACTGGGCAGTTATGTGCTGTCTATGCAGCAATATAGTTATCTTTCAAAATTATTAATAATAAATAATTAAGTAACCCTAGAAGCTAGCCCAGTTGGTAGTTATCAATTTGCAAAATAATGATTGATGCCCCAGTATTGTGAATGATGCTGACAGTAAATAAAGCTATAGCCATACAAAACTTTTACATTTTGTTTCATCTTGCGAAGAAAGAAATCCTCCATGTTGGTGCAGTTAGCAAGCTAGCTACTTCATTGATCTTAAATAATAACAACACAACAATGAACATACTCATGTCAGATAATTATATAGGTGGTATATATTACTGGTGTGTTTGTTGGCCGTGGGGTGACTTGTGTGCAGCTGCGGTTAGCCATAGAGATAACACTGCAGTTAGTAAGCTTGCTAACTTGGCTAAATCAAACAGCTAAACCACAAAATGTAAACACAATAATATGGTCTCCTGACTGACTGCATGTCATACAGTCTATATTTCATGTGTTGACTTATAACCAGTGGGGAAGAAATGGTAAAAGGGTCATGTTAGACACTGGTTAAATTAGCGTTACTCCCGTTTTGGAGGTTCAGCGCTACCAAGCCCCACCTTCATTGGTCAACACAGCCAGAAAAGTAGCGCTAGTGCTATAGGATGCAAATTCATAGTAGCTAAACTTACCGTAAAATCGATTCGCTCTGGAAGTCTTCAATGTGAAATTACACAATGTGCCAAATTCCATTGAAGTGATTGTAATTTTGCTCACAAAGATTCACTGGCAAGCGCAAGTGTGACTGAAACTTTAATCAAAATGAATTAAGAGACAAGTGTCTGATGATTTAGGCCTGCAGTTAGGTGGCCTATCAGCTTCCATTGCTTGCTAAAGCTACATTAGCCTTGTAGCTCCAGTGCAAAACTAAAGCCGAGCTGTCTTGGCTGAATGGCTAATATTTCGTTTTTGGCATTTTGCTTAAAGACACAGGAAAGCAAACAGATCCTAACAGAACGTTGCTAATGCCATTTCTACATATCTGTCTATGGGGATCATGCGTTCAACTCTGCTTGCTGTCTACATGAGCCTCTATCCTCATAATGCATCACGTCACTGACTGTAGGTCATCCAGCTCAAGTCTAATCCCTGCAAGCAGCTGGATCACAGCCCTGCTTTCTGGCTGCAGCTCGACTCAGCCCTGCACATCCAGCCCCGGTCTGCTGACTCAGAGTACACGGATCAGCGTCGCTGTCGTCAAGGAAACCGCTCATGCCACAAATTGCCATGTCAACAAACATTCAGTGCTGCTGGGCAACTCTGACTGCTGACCTGAGGTTCTGCTGCCATGAAAAGAAGACCAATGTCTTTTGAATCACTGCATTTGGAAAAATAGCAATTGCATGCACAGATGTCTATTAAATGGATGTATGACGACAGGAAATACTGCATTTAAGAATCAGTTAGGAGATTTTAAAGGCGAAAACTTCATTAATATCAGACACACGCAGAGTGTAGCATGCGCCTGTCCCCCAGGCCCCGATGACGGGCGCTTGAAATGGACACAGAGAAATGGAATTCATTGTAATATTATTTGTATAGTGCTTTTTATAACATTATAAGAAGGCAGTTTTATAGAAAACTGTCTCTGGGCACTGATGAGGGTTGACCAGAAAAACGTCTTTATCTTTGGGCCACACTACGTCTTTGTGTCCATATCTTTGCACAATGCCTATGAAGAACCACTTTTGCTTCCCTAAAGAACGTTTCAGTGGACGATTCTTTGGAGAACCATTTTTGTAAATGAGATATCTGAACTTTTTAAAGTGTAACTTTTTAAACAGCACATAATGTAAAGGTTCTACGAAAAATTCTTAAATCCATTTGCATTAGGTTAAGGTTCTTTAGGCCTCAAAAGGTTCCTCACACTCACATCTACTTTTCAAACACAGATCTTTAGGGAACCAAAAGTGGTTCTTCTAGGACATCACTCAAAGAGCACCTTTTTATAAAGAGTGTAAAGTTTTTAAATGGGTCTTGGCTTGGATGTAAGATTTTAGGTACAACCTTTAATAAACCTTTAAAAGGTTCTTTTCTAGCACATCTCACACAAAGATGATTCTTTAAAAGAAGCATCCACTGAAAGGTTCTTTAGGGAAACAAAAGAGTGTAGTCAGAGATGAAGGTTACATTAGAGATGATTGGATTGTATAGCGGAAAGATCAGTGGTATAGGCCAGTGACCCCTGTATTTTAGTTTATGAGAGTCTGGAGCATCTGGGGCAGGTTACTGAAGGCTGCTGATCGTCTCAACAGGGAGCTGAGCAGCAGATGTAAATGGCTAAACAATGTCCAGAAAGGTCCAGTAAGCTAAAGAAGCAAGAGCAGGATCTCACACTGGTGTCACACCAGAGAGCGCTAGCACTAAAGCAATGATGGGCATGCCAGATGATACAGAAATACAGTACAGGGTGATTCAAAAAGATTTGTCTGAATTCAAAGCACCATATTTTCACTACTGTGAGGCGCCTAGGAACCAATCACATACCAATTGAAAGAGGGGGTCATAGAGTTTATGACTGTCACCAGAAGATGGCTCCCTTCAGTCTGAGAGGAGATGAGACCCCTGAGCAGAAAGCGTTCTGCGTTCTCCACTTCAATAAGAGTGAATCCGTCATAATTGTAAGACGTGATTTTCGTCGGCAGTGAACCTCCAACAGCTCAGAGCGTTCGTCGTTGGTTCCACAACACTGGATGATCTTCGAAATCGCATTGAAAGAGCCGTGAGTGCAGCGACACCCGACATGCTCAATCGAGTATGGGATGAATTTGACTGTGGCATTGATGTTGTCCGTACAGCTGGAGGAAGTTCATATTGAGCACTTGTAAAACTACATAATAAACTTTATGCTCATTTAAACCATTTACAGTTTACTGCATAGTTCTGTAATGATTTACAAGTGAAATAAATCATTTTGAAATCGGATGAATCTTTTTGAATCACCCTGTATTTCAGTATGAAGTTGAGCAGCATCAGCCATTTAGGAAAACGTACAATTCCAGCAATGAACTGGTCACCTTCTCAAAAAGAATATGGGTCAATAACAAATTAAGGCTTTCAAAATAAGAACGGAAAACAATCTTTTTAAAAAGAGGATGGGCATTTTTGTGTAGAATCTGGTATTTGTTTCATTTTAATGGTATAATTCATTCTTAAACAGGATCATCCATTTTGCTACCCAGATAGGTGGATCAACAACACACTGCTTATTAATTATTATATTATATTTTTATTATTATATTTTCAAGTTATTTACCACTACTAAAATGTGTATGAACTATCCTTTGTACTTGGACACCTGTATAAACCTTTGTTCTTGAGTGTCTGTGCATACATTTTGTTTTACAAGTAAATAAATAAATGTAATAATGACACATTTTCCTGGTTTTCCTGGAGTCACACCACCTGACTTGCTAAACTGTACAGGCCTAACTCCAACGCTACTTCATTCATTCCTCCTGACCAACTGCGGGCCTACACCTCTCTTTAAAATGACTCAAATTACGGACCTATTCTGCTGCTTTCAGGTGCCGACGTTTCGTCGTTCCCCTCCTTCCTCCCCACCACCACCAGTTTGGTCCCTATCCGGTTGTCCAGAGGGTAGTCTCTGCCCCTGCCATCTTGATCCAGCAGGATCTGTGAGGGTCTTGATGCTCCAAAACCTGGACCAAGGATTGGATCTACACCAAACACGCTTAAATTTCTACCTGAATTGTTATCCTTCAACTCAAGGACTAAAATAGTCTTCCTTCACTCCTGCCTCCTTAGTCTTCCTGGTAGAACGGTTGGACGGTTGCACCACCTGACATTTTTAGACTCTGGGAGGCATAAATGTCTAAAATAATTTGTATTTTAATGAAAATCTATTCACATAAAGGAGTGTTAGATGATGTAATACATGTTATTGTATTGTATATGTATTTACTAAACTATTTCATAAGAAAACAATAACAAAAAGACTTTAGCCATCTCATAAATTCATAAAGCAATAAAAGCAATTTCTGGGTACTGCTGTATTTTGTTATGTCTTTTGGGAACTGTCCCCTTGATACAGTTAAGTTTATGGGACTGTACTTTCCAACTATTTATTTGTTACATGGCAAACAGATATATTGCAATAATTTGTTATATATATCATGAACTTAAAAATAAAAACATGTTCTAAAAATGGCTTTTACAACACAAGTATGTTTGTAACCGTATTAGAATTATTTGTATTAGAAGTATTTGTATTTGTTCACTGACAAATCAGGCACAAAGTATCGTTTTGTGGTGTATCTATACTTCCTCACCAAGTTCAAGTCCACAAATCAACAGCAAGGTCAGACAGGTCAGTCAGCTAAGCTCTTCTCCACTTTGTTGATGACAGACTCCCTCTACAGGCAGAAGGAAGTATTACACTTTATTTTACTCGCATTGATATTTGTATCGTCACTTCAATCGAATCACATCCAAGTTACAATAAATAAATACAATTTGTAACTAACATTAAAAATTGTGCGTTTCTTTCATCCGTGCAAAAGAACATGTAACTGTGGATGTTCCTCTGTTCTGGTGAGCTGAGATCAGATGTTCAGTTTCCCCTGATACGCCGATCAGACATAACATTATGACCACCTCCTTGTTTCTATGCTCATTGTCCATTTTATCTGCTCCACTTACTATATAGGTGCACTTTGTAGTTCTACAATTACAGACTGTAGTCCATCTGTTTCTCTGCATACTTTGTTAGCCCCCTTTTACCCTGTTCTTCAGTGGTCAGGACCCCCCATGGACCCTCACAGAGCAGGTACTATTCGGGTGGTGGATAATTCTCAGCACTGCAGTAACACTGATGTGGTGGTGGTGTGTTAGTGTGTGTTGTGCTGGTCTGAGTGGATCAGACACAGCAGTGTTACTGGAGTTTTTAGACACCTCAGTGTCACTGCTGGACTGAGAATAGTCCACCAACCAAAAATATCCAGCCAACAGCGTCCTGTGGGCAGCGCCTTGTGACCACTGATGAAGCACTAGAGGATGACCAACACAAACTGTGCAGCAGCAGATGAGCTATCGTCTCTAACTTTACATCAACAAGGTGGACTGACAAGGTAGGAGTGTCTAATAGAGTGGACAGTGAGTGGACACAATGTTTAAAAACTCCAGCAGGACTGCTGTGTCTGATCCACTCAGACCAGCACAACACACACTAACACACCACCACCATGTCAGTGTTACTGCAGTGCTGAGAATGATCCACCACACAAATAGTACCTGCTCTGTGAGGGTCCATGGGGGTCCTGACCACTGAAGAACAGGGTAAAGGGGGCTAACAAAGTATACAGAGAAACAGATGGACTACAGTCTGTAATTGTAGAACTACAAAGTGCACCTATATAGTAAGTGGAGCTGATAAAATGGACAATGAGTGTAGAAACAAGGAGGTGCTCATAATAACAAAAAGACTAAAATATATATATTCTGCTTCAAAGACGTTTAGCCATCTCATAAATTCATAAAGCAATAAAAGCAGTTTCTGGGTACTCATAATGTTATGCCTGATCGGTGTAAGTAGTGGATTTGAGTATAGGAAGTGAATCAGTATAGTATGTGTGAAGTTAGTCATCATAAAAGTATTAAACCATATATAAATTAAAAATAAAAAAAAAGTGCTTTGAGGTTTTCTTAAAGGAGGAAAAAGCTTGTGTGTCCACCGCCTATGACCATGCGGCATATAAGGGCTTCTTATCATGGGTGCGGGCTGACTGCTGTTTTGGTTCCACCCATTTCCCTGAGACATTATCCATTCATGATTCATCCAAGTATGCATGACTGCTTTCTTTCACCAATGACAACTCTTCTCTGGAGTGTAACTGTACAGGAGCACATGAACGGACTTAATACTGAAATGCTTACAGACCACATGGACTTACAGGGTTTATAACTATATTAGAAGTAATATGAACCAGACAAAGGGGTTTCAATGGAGAAACTCCATTAGCAGATGTCCACCCTAGGATTATATGTCTGCACAAAACTTATTTATGTTCAAATGTACTCAGAAAACCCTTCTAATGAGTGAATTCAGCCACTTTAAGGAGCACCCACTGCTGATGCACTGCCTAAGGTCACCATGCCCAATGCCAAGCATCAGAGGGGTATAAGGCCCACCCAGTGCTGGGCTGTGCAGCAGTGGAACTGTGTTCAATCAAATACCTTTGGGATAAGCTGGAGTAGAGTTTGTGACCCAGAACTAAACATCCAACATCAGTACCTGACCTGACTACTGCTCTTGAGGCTGAACGCAATCAAATCCTCATAGTAATGGTCCAACATCTAGTGTAAAGCTTTCACACAAAAGTAGAGGCTGTTACTGGAGCAAAGGGGGAGTAAACTCCCTTTTAAGCAAATTATTCCACAAAAAAAACATTTCACTTATTCCAGATGTAATCAATCAGCCAAGACGTTAGGTGTTCAAATTTTGCTTCTTTAGTTTAGCACTGGAGCAACAAAACTAACATTGCTAACACTAGAAGTCAATAGTCACCCAAATCTTGTCCAAAAATACATCCCCAAAACTCTCAAACCGCAGCCGAACGCTGGGGGCAACCATTTTAAACAGGTGCTGTGCTGAATTTTGACTCCCCTTTGTATGCATGTACATCATACAGACGTATCGATATTAGATAACATTTGTTATTTCTGTTGTTTCTATCTTCATTTAAAAAAATTCATGATCACCAGCTATTTGTAAATAGAAGCAAAAGAAATACCAAACATAATCTGTAGCATCCATACGCCTGTGACTGTGATGGGGAGGCAGAATTTGGCACATCATGTCTCTAAAACGTCTGACCCCACTGTTTGGCAAATCTTGAAGTTTTGTTAAATTTTATAGTTCACAGTAAGTCATACTGTGTTCTGAACAACATTGACAAACCTGTGTGACCTCTGTGTGACCTTAATGAAGAACTGGATGTGGTTTGAGAGAGAGGTTTTGTGCAAATCACTCATTATCTAAGCCGCTGGTCCTCCTGAGTCATGGGGGTTGCTGGAGCCTAACCCTGCGTTCTCTGGGCCTCATTCATCGTTTCTGTAGTTTTCTGATTATTCAAATGGTCATGTAAACAGCATATTTCTATTTCTTAGGAGAGTAAGGTCTAGAAATCCGATTAGGAAATCTGATAAAGAGAGCTGGATTTTAGCTCAGTAATTAGATTTCTCAATGCATGTAAACTGTTACTCAGATTTTTTTCAGATTTCTCAGTCTGAGCATGTGTGAAAACAGACCACGGTACCGGAAATAAGCAAGCAGTATTGCAGTGAGACAAAACAAAACACTTTTGGAGTGATAACAACTGAAAACAACTACAGCTTGATGAAATAAAGGATTTAAATATTCTTCATCTTCTAGATGACGTATGTTCATATTTTCAGGTAAAGTGGCGCAATGTTTTTTAACAAATAAGGCCACAGCATGAAGTTTGAGTTTTACATTACGTTTACATCACGTCTTCTTCTGTGAGTTTATTTGCTGGTTGCAAAGCAGAAATCTGACCCATTATCTGATTACTCAAGTGCATATAAACGCACTGATCGGATTACTAACAAAATCTGATTTTCTGCAGTTATCAGATTATTAAGTGCATTTAAATGTACTCAATGTGTTCTTATTTGGGATTTGCTCTTAGATAGCAACAGAATCTGCACACACTTAAGAGCACGAAGCTGCAAACAACTATGCAGTTTAAGAACACATCATGAATCTGATGTAGACTTTTTCTTAGGATCTTTCTCAAGAACAATTTTAAGAAAAACCTAGGAAGATACTGGTGAATGAGGCCCATTGTGTGGAATTTAGGGCATATATTGACAGAAAAGATTTGGGTGACTGTTGACTTCTAGTGTTTGTTAGCAACTTTAGTCTTGTAGCCAAAGTAAAGCATAAAAAATTTAGATCCCAAATATTTCTTGGCTGATCGACTATGTCTGGGGTGAGTGGAAAACGGTGTCAATTAGTTTTTTTGACGCAACTTTCCTTTAATACCCCTGATTTCTAAAGAAACGTTGGGCGAGCAGGTCCCTACAAACATTTGGACATATAGGGCTGGCTTCCTAGAACCTGATTAAGCCAAGGCTTAGACTAAAATGGTGATTTACCATTGGCACTGCAATTTGGTCCAAGACAACGCTTAATGCATGTTTGGGAAAATTAACCCTAGTGCATAATACAGGCTGGGCCACCTGGAGTGTCAAGATCTCTTGAACTGTAAACTAACTGGATTATTTTATAAATAAAACCTGGTCAGAGTTCCTAAAAGCATGTCTATCCATCCAGGGGGCAGTCATGGAGGTTAGGGAACCAGCCCGGTGACTGGAAGGTTGCCAGTTTGATCCCCTGAGCAGACAGTACATGACTGAGGGCACCTAACCCCCAACTGCTCGATGGGCACTGTGGATAGGGCTGCCCACTGCTTCTGGGCATTTGTGCTCACTGCCCCCTAGTGTGTGTGCATTCACTAGTGTGTGTGTGTGGTGTTTCACTACACGGATAGGTCAAACGCGGAGGTGAAATTTCCCCGTTGTGGGACTAATAAGGGTCACTTAGTCTAATCTAACTCTACAGTACTGTCTTTATATCTAACATGGTCATAGGTGGTCACAAATTCACAAAAGTCGACAGTGCAGCGTTTTAGAAGGTTGCAAAGGCTTTTGACCTCATAAAATTTAAGATCTCACCATCAAAACTGAGCTAACGTGCATACACCTTCTCAAACTATGACAGCATTTTAAAAAGCAGAGAGAATTCAACAGTCTTGTAGGGGTTAAAGGGAAAAAAAATAAAAATCAAGGCCTCTTGAGTAGCCTGATCTCCATTTTAAGGTAAGTCTTGAGGTTCTCATCCTGAATGTTCTCCTCTATGGCAGCCAGAGCTTTCTCTCCACCGTCACTGTAGTATTTCAGCAGCTGCTCAGCGTACTCAATCCAGACACAGTTATGGCAGCCACTCATGCAGCAACAAGTGGGAGGGGGAGGAGGTCCCGGGCGTGCAGGCTCAGAAGGACACTGTCCATTCTCTGCTGTTTTGTCTGTGAATGAACTTGCTGAGGCAGCAGATGTGGCTGGAGTTGGATCGTCCAGGTTTCTGCACTGGAGCTGATGAGTGGCACAGTGTAGAGGTCTGTTTTGGGTGAGCATGGCACTGATGAAGGGCTTCTTTCTTAAGGGGGTCAGGTGTAAGATCTGCAGCTGCGGAGAAAGACAGCATATTTTAGTAAGTTACAGTGACTGATTTCTTCATTCTAGGGATGTTTTAGACTTGGACAATCATCATAATAAACCATAATCAAGCACATTTTATGTTAAACACATTCACTGCTAATAAAAAGGTAATGACAAGCTTATGCAACTCAAAGGTTATCTAACGATGTTGTCACAGGGCATGACAAAAAAAGCCACAAAGGTTGGTGCCACTGCCAGTTATTAAAAATGGAGCACCCACAAGACATTTTGGGCTAAATATGGGTGGGAACAATGAGGATGGATACAAATGGAGTGTGAACACCTAGCCTGTCATTAGTCCATCCATAGAATAATAGAAAAAACAAAACAGAAAAAGCCCCCCATAAAACGCCAAATAAGCACATGGACGTGTGTCGTGTGTGTGGAGGACAAACTGCATGCAGTAAAAAATAAACATTACTTATAGGAAAGTAAAAACAGTTGCACTGTTAGAAGTAAAGGTTCTGTGCAGGTATCTTTTGTTCATCAAGGTCCAAACAATGTAAATGTTCCCCCAAAAGGTACGACAGAGGTTTTAAGGTCCAACTGTGAACCTTAAATAAGCTTTTCCAGGTGAAAGTACAAATTTGTACCTTTTCATAACCTAAATTTTTAAAACATAACAATAAAATAAAAGCCTGGAGACGAGACGGGGTGTGTGGAGTCAACACAACTTAGAAAATATGATTTCAATGAACTATGGTACAGTTATGTTCCCTGACTAAAGGTACTGAGATGGACCCTTGAGGGTTCCACCCCAGTGACAAGAGGGGTCCTGCCCCAGTGACAGTTTCATACCTTTATTCCTGAGAATGTACATTTGCCAACAACCATATTTTGCTTGTGTTATAGACTGTACTCCAGATGGTAAAAGAGCACGGACTAGTGGAGTTTAGGAGCAGGCTTTAGTGAGGATGTACTCTTGTCAGTGTTGGATTGCTTCACAATTTGGCATCAAAAATGTAATAAGTTGCCCCCAGATATTCATTCATGTTATAAGATTACATCTGACCTCATGAGACTAGGCAGTAACGTATTTAAAAGTAGCTCAATTCAACTCAAGAAGGGGTTTCTGGATACTTTTGGACATGTAGTGTATCTGCTACCCTCAATTTTGCCTAATCTACAGCCCACGGCCTCACTAAATACAGTGACTTGCATGTGGATCCACATGGCTAACAGATCAGGCAAAATCAAGGTAAGCAAATAAGAAAAGACAGTTCATTATACTACTAGGATGAAGCCTGTGAGGCCATGAGATGTGGACTGAGTTGTGCTGGTCTGAGTGGATCAGACACAGCAGTGCTGCTGGAGTTTTTAAACACCTCAGCGTCACTGCAGGACTGAGAATACATCTACAAGGTGGACTGACAAGGTAGGAGTGTCTAATAGACTGGACAGTGAGTGGACACAGTGTTTAAAAACTCCAGCAGCACTGCTGTGTCTGATCCACTCAGAACAGCACAACACACACTAACACACCACCACCACGTCAGTGTTACTGCAGTGCTGAGAATGATCCACCACCCAAATAGTACCTGCTCTGTGAGGGTCCATGGGGGTCCTGACCACTGAAGAACAGGGTAAAAGGGGGCTAATAAAGTATGCAGAGAAACAGATGGACTACAGTCTGTAATTGTAGAACTACAAAGTGCACCTATATAGTAAGTGGAGCTGATAAAATGGAGAATCAGCGTAGAAACAAGGAGGTGGTCATAATGTTATGTCTGATCTGTGTGTATCTAGGTAGGATAAATTGCTAACCTAAATCACTTCATCAGAAAATGTTACCAGCAGTAAAAGAACAATTAGGATAATTCAATAGCCTATGTCACCATAATATTAAGCTGAATCTGTACTAAATTAACATTACAACGTGTGAAACACTAAGTTACTGCACCACAGTAATGATATACACATGCTCGGTAGGACAAATAGTCAGAAAATTGGAAAACAGCACACAGTTATTTCCAGAAACATCACACAAATGAAGACAGCTGCTCTGCTGCATCCTTGTTTAGAGCAGTTAGCCATTAGGCTAACCAGCTAAAGACACCCACCCTCTGCAGACACGCCGAAGCTTTCTTCAGAGACATCCTGTAAACAGAGCAGAGCTTAACGAATCTGTCGGAGCTGCTCCATACTGTCATGTCTTTTAAAATACAGCATAGTTGTCCGTAAAGCTGTATTTTAACCTTGTAGAATTAGCCTGACTCGAGCAGGACGCGTCCATTTTTAAACAGAAATGACGTCGGTCTGTGGGGACGGAGAAGATTCGGTTCATTGAATCGACTCTTTCGAACTCTCCGTTTGAACGAACCGCAGAAAACTAGCGATTTACGTTCAGTTTATATTCCACCGTCTATCCACCAGGTGTAAACTGAGATAGGGTAGCTTTCAGCTTCATTTCTGACAGCACGAATCAGCTCTAACATCCATAACTTAAGCTAAGAAAGACAGAAAGACTGATTCAAAACCTTCTACTGTGAAGCTGTTGCTGTGTCGGTTGGCCAAAAACCGTTATTTTCAAAATGCTGCCGCACGTTTGGTCGTCGTGAGGAAACAAACAAACAAACAGACAATGCATGTTTAGTCTTATTCAGATCTTTTTTTAATCCCTTTAACATTTAAAACGTAAAAAGCTCAGATTAACAATGCATGTTTTCATCGGATCCTGATTAATAATTGATTCAAAATTTCTCATCTAATTCCTAAAAACTTCATACACAAACTTTATAAATCTCGAATTCACGCAGGAACGGTGGTTGTTCCATGTAAGCTAAGCCTGCTGGTACTGACCGAGTGTTAACACGCTGCAATGCCAAAGTTTTTACACTAGAGGTCGTAAGAGACTGGGTCCTGCATCTGGCAGGCCAAACACATTGAACTCCACCGATTTTTCAAAATTTCTCTATAATGAAACGGTTAACATGTCAACAAAATAATTCAGAATGCTGAACGACTTTGTTGCGCAATGCTTTGTTTTAGAGAGACATTAAACTCCTCAGACGTCTGGTTTCAAATAATTCCACTGTGAAGTAATAGGAACCAGACGTCAGGGGAGTTTAATGCCTCTAAAAGCTCCCTCACTGAAAGCTGTTACATGAAATGGTTATCAATACGTTCCCGGATGTCTGTGACAGTAGCTTTGTGATAAGCTTTTGATCTATAACGAATTTTAATACATTTATTTTAATTTATTCATGGTGGAGGGATAAATGAAGGGTGTTCTAAGGCAAAATAATCCCCAAAGAAAACTTTTTTTCCCATATTCACTATTTTACTATTATCAGCTTTACATAAAAGCCTCAGAAGACACGTGTAGGTTCACTGGTGGTTTTGGATAGTATATAAAAGGGCTATATTTGCATTGTAGACATCGGGACTCTGGTTCCTATCACCACAACTGTAAAGAAATCTAAATCTGTAAGTTTCTCTGCAAATGAACCACTTCACATCAAACCACTCTGAATGGCTTTGTTTATATTTCAACCACTGCATTATACAGATATTATGAAACATTGGTGGAATTCCCCTTTAATAAAAGGCCAGTTCTCTTACTAGTATTGCATTACGCTGATGAAAAATCACGTAAAGTCTACTGACCTACTGGTCATATCGACCTCTTGTTCCTACTGAAACATAAACATAAGATTTGAGTTGATACTTCCAAAAAAAGAAGTCTAACATTAATTTTTAGGTGATTAACCTATACTGGACCCCTTGCCCCCCTAGGGGCATTGGTGGGCATGGGTTTGTTTCCTACATTCATGCAGAAAGAGAGAGGCAGACACAGCGGTATTCACGCCTACATGTTGGTAGCAAGAAATCTTTTCATTCCCTACACAGTAGTAGTCAAAATATTAATAAAAATATCTGATGTCTGGTACAAAATATATGCATTTTGGAGACTCAAATAGCATTGAAATGCATTTGGACTCAAATGGTTAAAAGATATGTGAAATATCAACATGTTCGCATACCGCAGCAGCAAAATACTTTTAGAAATGCCTTAAAGGGCTTTATTACACATTCCCAACCTAAATCTGTGACTACAGTAAACAACCTCTCTGAAAATAAATTCTGCTGTAATTCTGCCAGTAACATTTTTGGGGATGTTCCAATGTAGAAATTATCCCAGGGTCCTGGGATACTCAACGTCTGATGGATCCCATGATGCTAAATGTAGGGGATGAAGGCATTGTAAACCTAACCGACCTACAGTAAAAATGTAATTCTGGCTCTCCAACCACTCCAACATTACAACCTTCACAGCCTGTGTGTGAAGAGAAGCTGTCTCTATTACTGAATCACTAACCGATGTTAAATGGTGGTTTTTAAATGCCAGCCCTTTTGTCGGAGGTCACTTGTCATACATTTGTGAACGTTTGTGTATGCAGCCAGTCACTTAGCAGCAGCGTATGTTTACCTGTGACCTGGCAAGTTTTCAGGAAGAGTTAAGTGTCCTAAAGACTCTGCCAAAAACTTGAATGAAGCCATCATGAGCTGAGTCTGTTTACCAAATAACAGACAGTCAAATTATACTATTTTAGTCAAAAATAAACAATTCTATTAAAATCTTAAAATCAGTAAACATGTCATTGGTTGAAGGCATTGTGGCTACATTTAAGTAACATTAATTTGATCTGATGTCAGCATATGGATCTTGTTTTTAAGCATTTTCTTAAAATGTTATTTGGTATAAAATGTCTTGAAATGAGAATGTTTGAACAAGCCTGAAGCTCAATACTACTGAAACTTTGAAAAGAGTCTTTAAAGCTGTCTTATCAATTCTCTCATGCTTAAAATAAGATACATTCCTGAAAACACTTCTCAAAATAAGGCATTAAATATTCAAAAAAGAAGACACATATAAAAATTAACTGCTTTATTAATTCCAGTGAGAAGGAACAAACATATGCTCACGTGTTGACGTTGCAAAAGAAAGGAAACGAAATCTTGGCAAGCCAGAAAAGAGGCCTACTTCACATTTTTACACTATACCAGCACATTTCAAAATCCCAAAATCCCAGTCACTCCATTTCTTTCCCTTTTTTAACTCTGTGTTTCACAGTTTCCTGGATTACCATAACAGACTCGGAAGGTTTGAAGCTAATCATGAAACCATCCTGCGCTCAGAGAGAAGCAGTTTAAATCAGCGACTGGTCAGTTTACAATGGAAAGAAAAGCACCATTATGCTCTTTAATAAGGACATAGACTCTCTGAAGTGGCAGGCCTTTGTTAAGTTATGGATGGTGCGGCTTTTTGGTTATCCACCCTGTTAACCCCTCAGTGAAGCATGACAGCGTTTGTGTGTGTGAGCCAGCATGAGAATGGCACTTAGTAACTCCCACAGGTCTGCAGAAGCATGTCCATAGAAACGACACACGGCACCTCAGGAGACCTGCAGGCTGCACCCACGTCAGTTCCTCGTGCTGATGCCTGTAATTTGTGTTCTGCTCTTGAGCCAAGCAGCACAGCTATAGAATTAGAAGCCTAATTATACAGCTGCAAGTTGGCACCCGCATCTCATTTATCCTGGGACAGCACCCTCGACAAAGATGAACCTTCTCACTGACTCTGCTGTTATTAAAGGACTAGTTTTCCCCTTACTCGAATTGTAATCGATTAGCCAAGACATGTTTGGTGTCTGACGGTTTTAGTTTTTCAGTTTTACTGCAGGGCTAATGTAGCTAATGAGTCATGGAAATCAATCAGCATTGTGCAAACTGAAGCTCTAAATCATCACACACTTGCCTCAAACCGTGTCACGTCGTTAAGTAATCTCAAACAGACTTACTTAGGTGGTTTCTGACACTGTATGACATACTGGTATAAATAAAAATGAAGAAATACACATTTAAGGTTGCCAGGTGTCCAGTTTTCACTCCGGGACGGAGTAGAAAATCCAGTCTAGTCTCACTCTGCATTCCATTCGTTGAAGTACATGAAGTCCTAGCTTTGTTCGTGCATCTCACACACATGCACATGCATGCACACACACTCTAGGCTTTTGCTGGTGTATTTTCCACCAATCACAAGTGATCATGTCACCCCATGTAGGGGTTTCCAATTGCGGGTGGTCTGATTCTCAAACTGTTATATCGCTGTTGTCGAAACAAAACCTTGTATCTCCAAAATGATTAACTTACAGGAGAAGGACAAAACCTTCTTTACTCTGAATGTACGTCAATGGAGCCAGACTTTTTTCCAAGTAATGTTTGGCCATTTCTTTTGATTCATTCATCATAAATTTATATAAAATTTAAAGGGCAACAGACATTTTCAAATGATGTCAAAAACTGAAAAACGCCAAAAATGAAGATATGAGGTTTTGTCCCGACAGCAGCGATATGCTGTATGCAACATGTCAAATTAGTGAACCACCAGTGGGGCCTTTTAGAGCTGAGGATTTTAAAAATATTATCAATATTGATATTAATATCTTATAAGGCATTCTTATTCTACATTTTTCTTGTATTTCATTTTTTTCCCTTGAGGTTCATTTATACACTCTCAGAAAAAAAGGTACTAAACTGTCACTGGGGCAGTACCCCTCCTGTCACTGGGGTGGTTCCCTCAAGGGTACACCTCAGTACATTCAGTCAGGGAACATAACTGTACTATAATCCCTTGAAATGATACTGTCCAAGTTGTATTAACTCCACACACCCCGTCTCGTCTCCAGGCTTTTTATTTTATTGATCTGTTTCAAATCATTTGGTTATGAACAGGTACAAATATGTACTTTTCACCTGGAAAAACTTATTTAAGGTTCACAACTGGACCTTAAAACCACTGTTGTACCTTTGTGGCTACATTTACACTGTTTGTACCTTGATGAACGACAAATGTACCTGTGCAGAATCTTTATTTCTAAAAGTGTAACATGTATGAGGTTTATGTAAATATGATGTAAATGAAATGAGAAAAGGTCTGCTTTTGCAACTTAGTTTCCATTTTAGACTGTATGAACTGGGTAGAGATGGACTGGGTAACTGACAATGTTTACATATCACTTCAAGCTCCAAAAAAATGAGGGAAATTAAATTGTCCATGAAAAGGGCCCTTTAAATACTGATTTCTTAACAATCTTTTTCTGATACCGTCTTTTAAACTATAAACAGAATTTGGGTGTAGCTTAAACCACAGATGAGCATGAACTGAGTATTTACTGATTGTAATGGATTACAGACTGCAGAGCTGTGATGCTAATAACGTGTACAGAATGTATTTTAGACAGCCAATCAGCAACATAGATTTTGGTACAAGCATACTTATTGGCTTATGGATGCTAAGGCTGACTACTTAGGTATTAAAATTTGGTATTGAATGGCATAATTTGAAGATTTGAAGAACCTTTGATACCTTATGTTACTGAAATAATTCAGTCGATACCATAAAGGTATTTAATTTCAATACTCAGCTTTAGTGCCGTTACTATTTTCAACATACTATTACGTACAGTGGTATGAGGATCGAGAGAGCACGTGTCAGGGTTCGGGATAAAAAGGAAAGTAAAACTGTTTCTCAGTTACAGCTACTTTCATCTGTTTTGTACGTCTAAACATGACATGGCTTTTGAAATGTTACTCCTAAATTGTTTTTTGCTCTGTTTGTAATTGTTTTAGTTGATTATTTTCAGTCTACTGCTTTTAGTGGTTGGATTTCATTTCTTAATTTTTGGTTTTTATTTGTTTTATTCCATGGCTTTTTTTTATTCTTTTATTGTGTTATTGTTTTGTTTTTTTATCACTGTGTTTTATTGTCTGTTTCTCAATCTGTTATAATCTCATTGCTTTTTACTCCTCTTGTGACACTGTTTTGAAAATGCTAACCCACCCAAGCCTAAATAAAAATATGAGGTGAATCACACAGTGAGTAAACAAACAAAACAGGTTTCTGTGGTTTTATTCTGGTTACACCAGAACGAACAGTACATTTGTATTTGTACATCATTGAAACCCAGAGTGGGGGACATGATGAAGACATATCGGATGCTTGCTGAGCACCCCCTCCAATGACCCCTCGGCCTGCCTGTGTGGTTTTGCCACGGGTGAAATCTGGCAACCCTACGTACGTCACATAGCCAAAAACAGTAGTTGCAGCTATCTTGAAGTCTGAATAGACTATAATGTTCTCTTTTATGTATTGTCTGCAATAGGACAAGCATAATGTACTGTAACCATGACCAGCCAAACAAAAACGTAGATATTAAAACAGCAGATATGCTAATGCTGTAGTTTTTCACATTGCCTGTTCTGACAAAGCAGTGTGGATTAATTTCCCTTCATACTCATGACTGCAGACAGGGAAGCTTATTCCCAATTAAATTGAAGCTCATTGACGTTTTATTAATAAAGGGCTTGTGGACGTTGTGGTTATTTCCTAACACACACACACACACACACACACACACACACACACACACACACACACACACAGAGTTGATTTTTCCACTGCTGTAAAACCTTGCCTGTGTTTAATCAAGGAACGCATTGTGACTGACGTCAGTGTGACTGTCTCCACAGTAAATACACAGTTGTTATCTTTCAATGAATAACAAAGCACATATTCCTGAAACATACTCAGAAATACTGTCACCAGAGTGGTCATAGTGTGGGACTGATATTGCTATAATAATAGAAGTAGGCAGGTGTGTGGACCTCCTATCAGTGTGCTGGGTGTGCCTGATTCCACATTGTATCAGCAGAGAGACTGACGCTGTATAAGTGTGCTCTCACTACGTAGCCAGGTGTGTCACTCTTTAAGATAAGAAGGAAAGCAATCTCATTGCTGCCCTCGCAACAATGAGCTTTTTTTTACAATACAAACAAGAGAAAATTTAACTGATTTAAATGCCACATGTTTGTGGTCCAGTACTTTTACAGTTTCATGATGATACAATGCTCCACATTCTGTTCTCATCACATGCCAGTGGGGAACTCTCAGGGCTCATATTTAAAAGACAAGTGTCGGCCAAAGTGCTGCACAATGATATCAATTAAAATAATCACTACTAACTAAACAAGACGGCACAATACATTCAAAAGGGAAAAAAAACCCCAACATGCATACAAAACAAATCAGGTAAAAACAATAAAACAAAATAGAACAAAATGAAAGAGCTACACTAGCAAGACAGAACCAACCAGAACAAAACAGATACTGAGTGCATAAGACTCAAAAGCCTGAAAAAATAGATGGGTTTTTAGATTTGACTTAAAAACCTCTATAGCAGAGGATTCCTTTATGAAAAGTGGAAGACTGTTTTAGATTTAGATTAGATTAGATTAGATTAGATTAGATTAGATTAGATTAAACGTTATTGTCATTGTGCAGAGTACAGGTACAGAGCCGATGAAATGCAGTTAGCATCTAACCAGAAACGCAAAATACAGTATTATTTACATATAAAGTGCAGAAGGATGGTATAGTGGTAAAAAATATAGATATGCAAACATAAATATTATTTACATATTTACAGAGTGAGTGGAGAGTGTACAATGAGGTAGTATGTCCTGTGAGCAACTACAGAAAAGGCCCGGTTGTCTTTGATTCTCATCTGAGAGCGTGGAAAGGCAAAGAGCAACTGGTTAGAAGATCATAGAACTCGTGAGGTGGAATGGAAGCAGAGGAGGTCTCAGATATAGCTCGGAGCCAAGCCATACAATGCTTTAAAACCAGTAATAAAACTTCAAATTCAATTCTATATTTTACTGGTAACCACTGCAGTGATGAACATACATTCAGTCATACATACAGTCATGCAGAAGTCTAATGATTTCTGTGAAATAAAAAAAAAAACATCTGTCTTTTTCAGTTCATTTATATTTAATATAATCATCATGCATGTTGTATTTAAACCTTGCAAGTATTGTAGTAGTACTTTATTTATTACTCTTTATTTACTTCATTGTTAAGTTTTGGTTGGAAACAAAAGGGTTAAATTCTCGAAATGTCTAACGGAAATTTATCCAATCAGGATTTATTTTAGATACATGCAGCCAAGTGAGCTCTCCCATTGGTCGGACTTCGGGAGCTGAACTGAAGGCCTAATGTTTCATATTAACCACTAGCATAATTAGGAACTGACAGTATAATCAGCTAAACATGTTTTTATTTCCAATAAGTGGGACCAATTTTGTGAGGAAAGAAACGTCACTTTGGGCCTTTTGGAAGTTCTAGATATGTCATTGTCTGGTAGCCTGACCAGTGCATTTCAGTCAGAAATGGAAAACAATGGCAACTCTATGTCAGAGGTCTCTTCAGATAAAGCAAGGATTGTCTTTACAAGCTTCAAATGTCTGTGTCATGTAAATAGCCGTTAGCTCAGCGCTAACATACTACTAGAATCCCATAGGCATGCTAACACAGATTAGCATTATTGCAGAGGGGTTTTTTCTTCGTTTTTCACCAAATTCTGACGTACTCGGGCCCACGTTGATAATAATCACGGTTCACCACTGGTTCACTCTGGGCACTGGAAGCCTTCAGCTTTGGATTTGATTTAAAGCCTCAGCTGGATATCATGGAGACTTTAGTGAACTGAATTGAATCCAATCTTTGGTGTTGTTGCGATGTTGTTGTGCTATCTGATGTCGATCAGAGGAGGATAGGTTTCCTTTTTGAGTCTTGGCTGCTATCAAAGTTTCTTTCTCTTGCTCTTAGGAGTTTTCCTAGCCTATATCTACTTGCCCTATCCATTGAGTGGGCTATTGTGTTTTTAATGTTTATTCAGTGTTTTATACAAACTCAGTTTAATCTTATTATTTGTTTGAATGTCCTAAAAGTGTTCAAAAAATGGTTAACCATCGCCTCAGCTAGCTCTCCCTCACTCTGATAAGGTGATTCAGGCTATCAAAATATCCTACCTGTAGTTTATGTTGGGAGCTATACCAATGCATACGAACTATGGTAGGCAGGGACATGGGAAGGTGTTTAAGGTTGGTGGCACTAAAATTTTTAACAGCATACAGGTGATGCAACATTGTGATGAGATATTAAATACTAAGTGTTTTATTTTTAATTTTTTCATTTGATTTGTTTGGATCACATGAAACAAAATTATATTTGTGGTGAGAGATCACAATACAGACTAGTTTATATGATTGACACCGTAACCGCTGTTGCACCTACATTTGCATTTACAGCATTAGCAGACGCTCTTATCCAGAGCGACTTACAAAAAGTGCTTTGTCTATCTAGAGAAAGTATCTTTGCTGGTTACCAATAGGTTAGAGAGAAAGCCAGTCCTGAGCTCAGATACTGCTAGAAACAGAAGTCCATGTTGATACTCAGAGAAAAAGGAACAGAATTAAACACAGAGCAGTGCAATACAATACATTTCAATAAGTGCTGTACAGCACATTACAATGAATACTTAAATCATTGCTTACGTAAGTGCTATATAAAGAGATGTGTCTTCAGTCTGCGTTTAAAGACCGCAAGAGACTCTGTTGTTTGGACAGCCAGTGGGAGTTCGTTCTACCACCTGGGTGCCAGGACAGAGAAAAGTCTTGATGCTTGTCTTCCATGCATCTTGAAAGATGGCGGGTCAAGCCGAGCTGTGATTGACGCTCGAAGGGCTCGAGGTACAGTTTTCGAGTAGAGTTTTGACCATTGCTATTAGGTTGGGAGGGGCTGGTCCATTTTTGGCCTTGTAGCCATCAGGTATGCAGCTACAGGAAGCCAGTGAAGGGGGCGCAGCAGTGGAGTGATGTGACTGACTCAAACTTGAAGATTGAAGACAAGCCGTGCTGCTGAATACATTGAAGACAAGCACCTCCTGCTGTCTCTCCACTCTCTTGCTGGACCAGCTTTACACACATGAGCTGGGCACTTATGTCCTGTAGTCAAGCTACAGGTGCACATCTAGAAGGAGATTTGTTACAATGGTTGAAACAAAAATGAATGAGAGAGGGAGATAATTATGTTGGCTGAAAATTTGAAGGCTTTTAAAATTAGGCCACACTGAGGCATGTTTTAGTGACACGCCCCCAAAGCAGCCAACAGATGGCACTTTAAAATGCAGCTTAAAGTAAGCTAGTAAAGTTAAACAGTGAATTTGTTCTGTTCTGTTATTGTGTTTTAGCAGCTGCAGTTAAATAATCCTGAAATCTAGGAGGGCTGAGGCACCCCAGCACCCCCACTTCCTGCGTCCCTGATAACAGGACATGGTGCACACTTAAAAAAGATGGTTCTTCAGGGGTTCTTTAGTAAAGGAAATGGTTCTATGTAGAACCATGAACACTCAAAGAACCCTTTGCATGATTAAAGTGTTCTTGGTATCATGAAAGCGTTCTTCAGATTGATGGAGAATGTGCTGTGGATGGTTCTGAAGAACTGAAAAACCTTTTCATGATGCAAAGAACCATTTAATCATGCAAAGAGTTCTTTGAATCTTAATGGTTCTATATAGAACCATTTTCTTTACTAAAGAACCCTTGAGGACCCATCTTTTTATGTGTGTAGGACAAAATGTCAGAACATTGTAACAACACCCATTGTAAAAAGTGCAATGCAAATAAATTTGAATTGACTTGAATAAAAAAGAAAAAAGTGTTTTTATGTCACTTGTAAACCTTTTTATTTGCTCAGTAGATAGTAATTTTATGCATGTCTGAAACTCAGAATCTTTAGTGGTGTTGGTGTAACAGAAACCCAAAATATACGGATTACAATATGGCACAACAGAGGTGAGCCAGCAACCCGAAGGTACAAATCTCCCTTTTAGGGTCAATAACAGCATATCATATACACTGAGCAGGCGTGACATTATGACCACCTCCTTGTTTCTACGCTCATTGTCCATTTTATCAGCTCCACTTACTATATAGGTGCACTTTGTAGTTCTACAATCACAGACTGTAGTCCATCTGTTTCTCTGCATAGTTTGTTATCCCCTTTTTACTGTTCTTCAGTGGTCAGGACCCCCATGGACCCTCACAGCGCAGGTACTATTTGGGTGGTGGATCATTCTCAGCACTGCAGTAACACTGATGTTTTTAAACACTTTGTCCACTCACTGCCCACTCTATTAGACACTCCTACCTTGTCAGTCCACCTTGTAGATGTAAAGTCAGAGATGATAGCTCATCTGCTGCTGCACAGTTTGTGTTGGTCATCCTCTAGTCCTTCATCAGTGGTCACAGGACGCTGCCCACAGGACGCTGTTGGCTGGATATTTTGTGCAACACACACTAACACACCACCACCAAGTCAGTGTTACTGCAGTGCTGAGAATGATCCACCACCCAAACAGTACCTGCTCTGTGAGGGTCCATGGGGGTCCTGACCACTGAAGAACAGGGTAAAAGGGGGCTAACAAAGTATGCAGAGAAACAGATGGACTACAGTCTGTAACTGTAGAACTACAAAGTGCACCTATATAGTAAATGGAGCTGATAAAATGGACAATGAGTGTAGAAACAAGGTCATAATGTTATGCCTGATCAGTGTATACATTAGCAGTAAACATTTATTATTTTTGTATTTTGAATTTGGATATTTACTCCAAAACATCACTTGTCTATCTGAGCAATGTTATTCAACATAAAATCTCACACTGACTCCTCTCTGAGCTGCGAGAAGGCAGACCAAGTGAATCAGTAACTATGTATGGCATGTGGCTGTGTGGAGATTGTGTAGTGTGGAGGCCCTCAACCACTGGCACAGTCACACACACACACAAACAGCAGTTTTCAAAGTCCTTGGCCCCTCGCCGGATTGAGTTTCTCCCACCAACGGTTGCCTTGGAAACCATCCTCAGCTTACCTCAGACAGGTATTTCCCAGAGGGCCAAAGGGCAGACAGACTGGATGTGAATTAGACTGGCAAGTTTAAATGGAGGCAATGTAGCAACACAGCTTTAGCGGCTTTAGTGGAGGGTCTCACATGGAGAAACATAAGCGCCTCATTCATTCAGGCCTAAATTAGACTGGGAGGAATGAGGCTCTTTTAAGACATTAATCCTCGTCATCAATAGAAATGCTCTTTGGCTGGCACACTTTTCGACATGGTCTGCACATTCCTGCCCCGATTCTCTAACGCTGCCCCCACACTGCTGACGGCCTGCAGCGCGGTCACGCCACCAACAAGCTCATACTAGATTACAAATGCTCATGCCTCACAAACAAAAACGCTGCGATTTTAAAGAAATTTGAGTCATTTTAAACTCCAAAAGGAAATCATGCATGTGCAGTGAGAGGCCACATTGAAAATCTGGTTGTAGATTTTTTTTAAAACTTGAAAACAAAGAAATGTTATGAGAAGTAAAATGAAGAAGAACTATTTAAGATTCTGCACTATTTCTAGGTCACTTTTTTAAGGCCGTTGTACTCATTCCTTCCAATGAAGCTCATGTTTAGATATTTCTCAGGTGGATTTCATTTACTTTTGTGCAAATTTGTCCAGCCTGAGGACACACTGTCATTTAAGCAAAATGAGTACAAAGCAAATGCCAAGAAATTCTGAGATCATGTTAAAATTTCAAAGATTCTACTTTTTACTCAGGGCGGCATGGTGGCGCTGTGGGTAGCGCTGTCGCCTCACAGCAAGAATGGCCTGGGTTCGATTCCCGGCCGGGGAGTTTGCATGTTCTCCCCGTGTCTGCGTGGGTTTCCTCCGGGTACTCCGGTTTCCTCCCACAGTCCAAAAACATGCAGTCAGGCTGACTGGACATGCTGAATTGCCCCTAGGTGTGACTGTTTATGTCTGTCTGTCTGCCCTGCGATGGACTGGCAACCTGTCCAGGGTGTATCCTGCCTTCCGCCCAATGACTGCTGGGATAGGCTCCAGCACCCCACCGCGACCCAGAAGGATAAGCGGTTTAGGCTGATAATGTAATGCAAAATAGAAGCATTGTCACTCATAGACTTTTGGACCCCAATGCATGGTCTCTGGATTAATATCACATGACTAGAACAAGGGCACACAGTGTCATTGATGCAAAGCATGAATCTTGAAGCCGTTACACACCAAACCAAGATGCAAAATATTTGGATGTGATTTTGTTTGGAATTTCGCCAAATTGTTTGTACCCCCCCAAAAAAAAAAAAATACTGGCAGAATATCTGTGAGAAGGTCCTTCAGTTCTCACAGAACGAGCAAACTGCGACAGGGTGCAGGATGCTTTCCACTTTTGAAAAGCAAAAGGAGAATGCAAAGTTTCTCCACCTCATTCAGGAGCTAAAACTCTCACTCACAGATCAGATCACTGTAACTCAGTCTGAGCTGATCTTAGAGATGCAGCTGTGGACTGAATGGGCTGAATGTCTTTAAGTGCATTAAGATCTCCTTCACTCCTCACAGATCGAGCTAACGGTGACACAGGGCTACTGTCCATTTTGAAAAAGTGAGTGTAGCATGAAGAGCCTCATTGCTTCATTCAGAAGCTGCTATAATTTAGTTTGTAGTCCAGTTTGTAGCTCAGCTTTTGACTCAAATTGTAAAGCCAGCAGACCCAGACAGGTGTGTGTGTGTGTGTGTGTGTGTGTGTGTGTTGGGGGGTTGGTGAGTGGTCAGCTGAGCAGGTGAGCGTGCACTGAGGGTGAAGGCATTGCTCAGAAGCTCTTGGCCTTCCTCCTGGAGGTCCTTACAGAGGAACGCTAACCTAGCCTCACACAGGTCCAGCTTTGTGTGTCTCCCACAAAGGCCACACTGTTCATCTCCCTTTACAAGGCTGGCAGCCTCAGAATAACACCTTTGTGACATGCTGAGCTGTCCTGTCGTCCTGTAGGAGAGTGGTTGAAGGACAGAGGACGAGGAGACTATGAGTTACACTGAGTTACTTGCACTACAGGCCCAACATATGGAAGTTAATGGAGTGATTTTTATAACTTCAAAAATAGTTTACGATTTAGTCAATTTGTCAACCAATAGAGCACACATTCGTCTAGTTTAACCAAAGACTTCTTCTCAGAATATTCCATAGGTTTGCACTGCAGTGCACTTACTCTTACAGTTTTACAGTGTATTCTATGAGAAAAGTCTATTAGTTGATGACAGTCCCTCACAAGGAGCAGTCTTTAATTATTTTAATGTAATGCAGATCACAGGAGAAAAAAAAAAGTACTTTACTTTCAATGTAAGATAATGTAGCAATTTTATTTTAAGGCATTTTGGACTGTTTGTGTTGGTCTGTTTGTTATGCAAACTTGACACAATGTGAGAATAATTTTTAGTAGTTTTGTTATGACAGCGGCATTTTTTTTATTGCTAACATTAACTTTAAAGGGCCCATATCATGGAAAACTGAATCTTCCTCACTTTTTTAAATGAAAGAGTCTGATGTAATATGGAAACCTTATTAAAGTTTCAAGATATGCAGTTCATGCCCCAATCCATACAGTCCACATATGGAAACTAAACTACAAAAACAGACTCTTTTGAATGAATTGTTTCAGGTGTTCAGGTAGCTCAAATTAAGCACACGGCCTTGCAGTCTCGATAGACAAACACTGACAGTGGAATGGGTCGTACTGATCAGCTCAGTGACTTTAAACATGGCACTGTGACAGGATGCGTGTGAAAGCAGAGCTGCCACTGGACTCTGGAGCACTGGAAACGTATTCTGTGGAGTGATGAATCACACTTCTCTATCTGTCAGTCTGATGGACGAGTCTGGGTTTGACGAATGCCAGGAGAACATTACCTGCCTGACTGCACTGTGCCAACTGTAAAGTTTGGTGGAGGAGGGATGATGATATGGGGTTGTTTTTCAGGGGTTGGCCTAGAACCCTTAGTTCCAGTGAAGGGAAATCTTAATGCTTCATTTTGGACAATTCCATGCTTCTAAATTTTTGGGAACAGTTTAGGGAAAGTCCTTTTCTGTTCCAGCGTGACTGAGCCCCAGTGCATGAAGCAGCTCGATAAAGGCATGGCTGTGAAGGAATTTATTGTTGTGAAATGTACGGTGTTGTGTGCGTATGTGCAGAAGTTGTATTTTAGGCTGCCTATTGTTGTCTTTCTCGTTATATGGTCATGTCTGTCACACCTGTCACTTGTCATGTATAAGCTGGGTCTATTCTTGGCATCAGTCCAGCTATAAAACTGTGTTAGTCCATTGTCTTACGGGCTGGCTGGCTGTCTGGAACCTGTGCGCACAACGAATAAACTTCACTTTGTCCAGACAACAGACCTAGTTCCCTGGTTCGTTGGGGTTTGGATTCTATCAGCTGGGTGAATTTGGTGTGGAAGAACTTGACTGGCCCTCACAGAGCCCTGACCTCAACCCCATCTAACACCTTTGGGATGAACTAAAATGGAGATTGTGAGCCAGGCCTTCTCATCCAACATCAGTGTCTGACCCCACAAATGCTCTTCTGGATGAATGGACAGAAATTCCCACAGACACTCTCCAAAATCTTGCAGAAAGCTTCCCAGAAGAGTGGATGCTGTTGTAGCTGCAAAGGGGGACCAACTCCATATTAATGCCTGTGGATTTAGAATGGGATCTCATAAAAGCTCCTGTAGATGTGATGTGTAGGTGTCCCAATACTTTTGTCGATATAGTGTATCAGTCTCAAAGGCACAGTAACAAAAAAACAGCATAATAAGTAAGAAGCAATAGGACGAACTCAGGGGACAAAAAACAAGTATTGGTATAATAATCTATTGGTCCTTTAATTCTGGGCCACAGATCATCGATAAGCTAGAGAAGCTAGATTAGTAAGTCTACCTTGTAAACTTGTAAAATTTAGGTACAATAAAAAGCCAGGATAAACTTAGTGTCCAAATATAATGTAATATTGTCATAACCATCGATGATTGAATAATAGGAGTACTGTCTCTCACACAAAAATGAATTGGTGTAGTTATGAGCCGTTTTACACTGATATTATTTTAATCAGATGTTTTAATAAAATATTAATAAAATCTGCAGAAATGTGAGTGATTGGCAGAAAACTCTCCTGGCCTTTGAGATTTGAAACAAATACTTTAAAGGTCTAAATGAAGTAGTAAAAACTGTGAGGAGTAAAAATACATTTTAAAAATAACAGAGCAAACACAAATTTCACTTTTCTTCAGTAATAAAGAACAAGTACTGAAGTATTTTCCACCCCTGCTGATTCGGGCTGCGATAAAACTCAGCAGAAGCAAAACAAATGAAAAATCAGTTAGTTGTACGCTTGCATGCAAAAGTTTGAACACCCATCAAATGACATGTTTTACTGATTTTCTAAGTGAAAATAAGCTAACACATGCTTGACAGAGAACATTGTTCTGCACATTAATGCACAGCTTTGGTTTATTTAAGGTAATGTGTCATAACCTTTGCGCAGGCCATGTTTTCTGATTTTATCTTTTTCCAATATGTTGAATTCAGCAAATATACAGAAATTGTGCATTAAAATGTGCAGAAGTGTGTTCTCTGTAGAGGATGTGTTCACTTATTTTGACCTAGAAAATCTACACGTCATTGGACTAGGGGTGTGCAAACTTTTGCGTAAAATTGAACCTGCTGCTGAACACTTTTGAAAAAATTCTTATCAAAAATAAGTAAATCATTTGTGTGTACGGTGAGTGGCTGCCTGGATGAAAGTGTTGATGTGTTGATGTACACTTAGCAGTAATTGCTCTGCAGCTTCCTGTGGAGTGAGGCCATTGTGTATAGTGGTAAATTGCTAGGTACAACAAAAACCCTCCCCACAGGGATACGGCAGGGGCAACCAGGCAAACATGGGCACGAAGCCATGTGAACACACCAATTAAGAGCAAACGAAGAGCATGAGGGTGAGTCCTAATGGGAACTGATGTTATTCCCTGTTAAAATCAGCTTGGAGCTGCACCTTTTGAAGAGCAGTGGATTATCATTATGATAAGAACAATGACGGTACACTGTAACATATGTCATAACACCCCAGTCAAATGACAGGTTTTGCTGATTTTCTAAGTAAAAATAAGCTAACACATCCTCTACATAGGACACACTTAAATATGGAATATTGTTAATTTTATTGCACAATTTCTATTTATTTGCTGGGTTATCTTATTGGAAAAAGCTAAACTGTACATAAAATATACTATGTGCAATAACTTGTGCACAGATCACAATTTATTTTTATTTTCAATATGTTAAATTCAGCAAATAGACAGTAATTCTGTATTCAAATGTGCAGAAGTGTGTTCTCTGTACAGGATGTGTTCACTGTTTATGTTCCGGCACATAATCTACGATCTGCAGATAGTGGCCTTCTACAGACACCCTCTGTAAAATACAGAAAACATGGAGAGACTCTTTCAGTTATTCTGCTTCTAAACTGTGGAACTCAATTCCACCTTTATTAGTGCTCAGTGCTCACTTTTAAGAAGCATCTAAAAACGTATCTCTTTAAATTCGCATTTAACTAAAACTAAATGTCTCGTGGTGTTTGTCTTGTAATTTAATCTTCTTCATTTTCTTCTGATTCTAATTAAATACTAATGATCTCTTCTATAACTATGTTTAATCACCTGTCTGTAAAGCACTTTGAGCTGCCACCGGCATGAAAAGTGCTATATAAATAAAATTATTATTATTATTATTATATCCACTTATTTTCACTTAGAAAGTTAACAAAAGATCTATTTTGACCTGGGGTGCACAAACATTTGCACACGAGTGTATATTTTATCAAAAGCATGCAAGCCAAACATCAGATTAACAAATAACATCTTCATAGTCTTTTCAGACTGGACAAGTAGTATTTGTGAGTAATAGCCATCGTTTAGGTTTATTACTGATGCACCTTATATTGACACGAAGACAGAAACAACTGTTTAAACAGCAGATAAATTTGACTGATTCTGACCAAAAGGCCAAATAAAACTCCCTAAAGCTGATCTTCCTTATATGTAAACACACAAATCCACACAGTCTATAATGCCTTTTTTCATACTAACTATAGACACTTTAACCTCAAGGCCAGAACTTTCTAAATTGGTCCCTTGGTGCGAGACTGCTGAGTTCACTGCAGAGTTCACTGACTGATTCATACCGCCTTTAATGTGTCTGGACACTGGCACAAACTGTTGGGAGGGATGAATTATATCATGTTGTCATTGGAAAACATGTACTACATGGTCATTTGTTGATTTATGCCTCTGTTTTTATAGGCAATCCTTTGTTTTTGCTCAATTTTTATCACTTTAATAATTTTTGAGGTATTTGAGTATTTATATAAGCATGCAGGCCCTATTAAGAATTATATGTATATATACATATGTATATATGTATATGTATGTGTATAAAACACACACACACATTGTGTTTTTAAACACCTCATTGTCACTGCTGGACTGAGAATAGTCCACCAACCAAAAATATCCAGCCAACAGCGTCCTGTGGGCAGCGTCCTGTGACCACTGATGAAGGACTAGAGGATGACCAACACAAACTGTGCAGCAGCAGATGAGCTATCGTCTCTAACTTTACATCTAAAAGGTGGAAGGACAAGGTAGGAGTGTCTAATAGAGTGGACAGTGAGAGGACACAGTGTTTAAAAACTCCAGCAGCACTGCTGTGTCTGATCCACTTGTACCGGCACAACACACACTAACACACCACCACCACGTCAGTGTCACTGCAGTGCTGAGAATGATCCACCACCCAAATAGTACCTGCTCTGTGAGGGTCCATAGGGGTCCTGACCACTGAAGAACAGGGTAAAAGGGGGCTAACAAAGTATGCAGAGAAACAGATGGACTACAGTCTGTAATTGTAGAACTACAAAGTGCACCTATATAGTAAGTGGAGCTGATAAAATGGACAATGAGCGTAGAAACAAGGAGGTGGTCGTAGTGTTATGCCTTCTCCTGTAAAGCATTTTCCAGTTCTTAGCGTGTTCAGCCGTTTACCTTTAATACAGTTTCCATTCTTTTCAGGAGTCTTGCAGGAATATTTCCACACTTCCAAAGTCCAGCCTTTTAGCATTTTCAGCTTCTCACATTCCACGTAATCCCAAACACTTTCAGTGATGTTGAGGTCTGAACTCTGGGGTGGTCAGTCCTTTGTCCTGAGAACACCGGCAGCTTTTATTACTTTTAATCATTTTTGGGAATCCAACTTTTAAAACTCTGAAAAATTAATAACTTAATGGCTGTTTTGATGGATGATCTTTGACTTTCCCACATACTGCATAATGAAAATAACTGCCATTGAAATAAAATGGAGACTCTGCATACACTGTTAGAAATGAAGGTTCTGTGCAGGTACATTTCTCATTATTCAAGGTACAACAATGTAAATGCACCCTTAAAGGTACAACAGTGGTTTTAAGGTCCAATTGTGTACTTTAAATACGTTTTTCCAGGTGAAAAGTACACATTTGAAATTTTTCATAACCGAATGTTTTAAAACAGAACAATAAAATAAAAGCCTGGAGATGAGACGGGGTGTGTGGAGTCACTACAGCTTAGAAAATATAATATCAGTGGATTAAGGTACAGTTATGTTCCCTGACCAAAGGTACTGAGATGGACCATTGAGGGAACCACCCCAGTGACAAGAGGGGCAGTTTAGTACCTTTATTTCTGAGAGTGTAGAATGTATATCAGACAACTGATGATGTTACTTGTACTTTAATATTGACATAGCAAGCATTAGATGTGAATGTTAATAACTACTGGCTTATTTTGAAGCACTTTGAGCTGAATTTTATGTATGAAAGGTGCTGTATGAAGAAAGTGATAAAGTATAAAAGAAAATGAAAGAGCAGAACGTTTGTAGTGTTGATTTACTTCACATTATGTTCCAGTAAAAGGTGAGTGCATACAGTGACTACTAGAGCAACAACAAAGACATGTGAAAGGGTGTGTATTTGTCTATGTGCATGTGTCTGTATTTACATAAAACACATAAGTACACATGTATTTACATGGTACACAAACCGGCAGGGCTTAGCAGAGCTTGTTTTGCACGACACATTGTAAAGGCCAGCAGTTCCTTCTTTCACTTTGCAGAAATGAGACAGTAAACATACCTGTTTACCTCGACAACACAAGGTTACCTTTGGGCTTTGTGACCATTCTGGTTTTTCAGCTGACCCGCACATTAAAACGCAGGCATGAGGAGGCTGACAAAGATGTGGTCACTCCAAGTTAATGGGCATGATGGTCAAATACAGTGTAGCCACCAAGCAGTATAGGCTTATCCCATCTAAGCTGCCTGGCACAGAACAGTGAAGTCTTTGTATATGTGTGTGAGCTCGTGTTGGGCTGTGGGAGACCATCTTAATGATGTAAACGTGTTTGTCAACAAGAGGTGGAGGGTTCAGCTTGAGTTCATCTGACAGGAAGAATCAACATAAGGCCAGAAATCAAAAACAAACACAGACGCAGAGTTCTCTCATCCGACAGAGAGGCCACGACAGAGATCCTTAAAGGGGAACTCCACCTATTTTCAAAATTACTTAATCATTCAACCGTTCAGATGAAAACAAAATCATTCAGAGTGGTTTGGTGTGAAATGCACCTTTCTAGAGAATATAATTGTTCACAATTGCAGTACTAGGAACCAGATATTGTTACGTTTACACGACACATATCACCATTTTATCTGCTACCCAAAATGACCAGTCCACTTACATGTGTCTTATAAGGTTTTATATGTCAGGCTAATAATGGTAAAATACTACGGAGCCCCGCTGGTGACATCCTGTATAAATAAAAATAATGCGTGGCCACGACTTAGTAAGGCATGGGAATGAGATGATTAAGTCATGGCCACGACTTAGTAAAGCACGGGAACAAGATTCTAATGCGTGGCCACGACTTAGTAAGCCGTGATCTCATTCCCATGCCTTACTAAGTCGTGGCCATGACTTAATCATCTCATTCCCACGCCCTACTAAGTCGTGGCCACACATTAGGATCTCGTTCCCACGCGTTAATAAGGTGTGGCCACGCATTATTTTTATTTATACAGGATGTCACCAGCGGGGCTCCGTAAAATACTGCTAAATTCGAAAAAATACTTTTTTTAGTATATATTTTTTGGGTACTATTTTTTCCGTACAACGCCCTGTATGTACGTCTCTGCTCTGCACACCTTTTGTGTTGTTTGGGTTGATGGCATTGCATCACACGGTGTCAGCAAAACTCCTAGTTTATGTGGATAACATTATTCATCAGAGGAGCTGTGATAGATCACAGCTTCACCTTGCTGTCCAATCCCATAAACTGGTGAGCAAAAAAAGATAAACGGTCGTGTGTTTTCACCCAATCCCCAATATAAATTCACCGAAGATATCATGGCATATTTGAGATTCCGTGATAATTATTATTTTCAATTCAAGTAAACAGTAAACAATCGTACTGATGAATACTTTTTGTACCATTCGTCGCCGATTGGGTGAATGCAGCTACCGTACAAACCTTTTTTGAACCTTTTCACTTTCCATAGTTCCAGTGTTGCTTGGTGTTGTTATCTACTCAGTGAACGCACCGTCCGAGGGCCTGATTTGTTAAAGAGAACATGAATTTGAGGGGAACTGAATCAGATACCACACCAGTGTTAGCTGTGTTGAATGGCTGTAGCTACAGGCTAGTAACTACAAAACCATGTTAGCTCACACATTGATCTCAGTTGAGAATGTGGTTTTGACAGGAAACACATAAGTACTCCTGGAGTAAAAGTTTATAGTAAAAATATGTTTTAGGCCAAAACTTTATAACAAACTATCACAAAACAATGTCTCAGGTATCAAGTAATGCATTTATAACCATTTTGTGTAATAACTTAACGAGCTTTTAGAGCAATTAAATGCTTCAGACGTCCTATAATAATAATTCTGACTCAGTAAATTTCTTAGAAAGTCACATTTCACACCAAACTACTCTTAATGGTTTTGTTTACATCTAAACCATTAAATGATTAAGTCATTTAGCAAAATCGGTGGAGTTCTCCTTTGAACTGAACTAAAACACTATGAGCCTGCATCCACACTTTATAACAGAGATGTCCAAAGTCTGGCCTCTGGGCCAAATGTGGCCCGCAGACAGAATTTATTTGGCCCTTGGCTTCTGTTGTAAGTGGCCCGCCAGCCAGTTTGTTGCCTGATGGTGGCAGCAGCACCGTAAAATTACAGTGTGACGCGCTGCACTGTGCTAACGAAGTTAGCTAAAGTTTGAGAGCCTTTCTTTCCTGTCTAGACCTGCAGCTTAATTTACTGAAGGACACTTCATCAAAACTACAGATATAAAGCACAAACATACATTGAGAACCAGTGATTTTGGCAAAGTGGACATTTGAATACTTTTGTCATCAGGAGCCACAGCAAACGTGTGACCCTTGTCAAAAAATGTCAAAGTACTGTAATAAATTCGATATGGATAAGTGGCTTAGATAATATGTTTTCTTATCTGCTCACGTATATACTTAATATTAAAGTAATTTATGACTTATGAATATAAAATAACAAAATCCTCATTAACAAACTGTAATTAATTAGGTTTCCACAATTCAAAATAACTATTGATTATTCATATTATTCACTAAATAAATGGTTAAAAAAGTCATGTTTATTTTAGTGTAATAACAATTGCTAACAAATGATCATATAATGATTATGTTGTTATTAATTAGAGTCAGTTATTATACAAAAATGTACATGTGGGTCTTCTTAATGACTAAATGCTTAATGTGGCCCCATGCATGTGTTCATTCATTCATTCAATATTGATGTGTTCGTGATATTTCTTTCTATTAATTACATTAATATTAATTCATTGCTATCAAGTTATTAATACACTACTACTATAACTGTCATACTGTTCCACAGCCCAATGCTGGGGGCCTTGACTCAGTAAAAAATAGCTCTTTACTCATCTTAGCTTTGTCAAAAGTTCTCCTAACTCATGTTTTGTAGTTCTGCTCACGGGGATGTAAATATGCCACCTCATTATGAGCTGAAATTGCTTCATTTTTTTGTCAGATTTTTCTACTCAAACTCATTTTTTTTTATTTCCGCCTGCAGGTTTGGACCCCCCCTGCGTCCCTAGGCGGTGGGGGGAGGGGGCAAGCAGGTGGGAAGCCTTTTTTTCTGTAGCCTACATGGGAGAAATTATATCAAGATAAGGCTTAGCATTGGGCATGGGGACCTTAGGCTCCTGTAGCAGCGCCAGAGCATCTCACTGTATTGTCAATGTTTTTCTATGGAGATTGAACAGGCTGTGTATCAGGGTGCACATTAAAATAGCTGAGATCACTCATTAGAAGGGCTGTCTGGATACTTTTGCATATATGCTACATATATCCATCTTCTTCCGCATTTGAGAGATGTCACAAACACATATTCTCTGCAGATAGCGCGCTCACAGGGAGGCCAGTTTTCAATGTTCAAACGATAGCGACCCTTGATCAACACTGCAACACTGCTAAGACTGCATCAGCGACAAATGTGGATCCTCTTCATGTCTAAATGCTTAATACTGACCCATGCATGCGGTCATTGTATTAAAAAAGACATTTCTTTCTATTAATTATTACATCTCTGTGAACTCTACCATTACACTTTAAACTTAGTGACACTCATTAGGCATTTCTTAGCCTTTTTAAAACAGACCATCTTTTCAACTTATAAACACTTAGTGAATACTTTACTACTACTTGTAAAACATGAAGTAATTTTTAATATGGAATTGTTAACATGTTGTGCAGCACTTCTTGTAAGGACATCATAGAACTATGTCTATAGAATTTCAGAAAGTCTTCATTCTTTTAATAATCCAAACTTTAAGTGCTTAAATGGCCTGGACTCTCCAGCAGGTTCCATTCTTTACTCTAATGACTAAAGAGTAACTCAGCTAGTTTTATTGTTTTCCCTATAGTTACTGAGTAATAAGACATACAGTGTAAAAAGTCTGGGATTTTAAGGGGTTAAAATGAAAATTCAGTTCAGACATAGGCCAAGTGTACATCAATCAATCAATCAAACTTTATTCACACACTTCTTTAACCTAAGAAAAGCTCCATTAGTTTGCATTGAGGTCCCTGTAGTTACTGAATAATAAGCCTTAGTATGACATAAACCTGCAATGTTAAGGGGTTATACTCTGAATACATTAAGGGTGACCATCTGCAGTGTAGCTGAGCATTAGAGAACAATATGAGCATATGAATCCAGTAAAAAGGACTAAATAATATGTATACTAGTAAGAAACCAGTAAAAAGACAAAATTAGATGTAAACTATAGTAAGAATGACCACATTTAAAATAGGTAAAATGAAAATAATGAATAAAATTACAAAAAAAAAAGAATTAAAAGGTAGTATAAAATAATAACAATAAATCAAAGCAAAACAATAAAACATACCAAAATTAAATAAGATCTAACTAAGTTCAAATAAACAGTTGCAGGCAAGTGGAGGTGGTTAGAGATGGAAAATTTAAAATGGTCAAATGACACGAGGGGGCAGAGCTTTAGAGTAATTCCAGCTTGCTGGCGCACTGGAGCGAGTTTCCATTATTTACAGTAAACATAGATGTGACATATGATGAGCGCTTTGTAAATAAACAAAAGCCAGTGTGTTTCTCGACATACAGGCAGGGAGGAGCAGCCAACTTTTTCACAGAGTAAGCAATGATGAGTATTGTAGGGGTCGCTAGTGATGAGTCCCAGCACTGAGTGATAGACTCAATCTGAAGGTTTAAGATTATTAGCAGATGCACATCTGTAAATCACTTCACCATAATCCAGAGCAGATAATAATTACATTACATAAAAAAAAATTTTGTTTCATTCAGGAACGCAAGTTTTTGGTCTCAATTTGCCTGCGAGGTTATTAATATGTCTAAAATTACATTTGTCGTCTAGCCATATGCATTCAGTGACTCTTTCAGTGTTGGATCCCTTCATGGTACTAATTATCAGTGCTATAATCAATGTTGGAATCTCTGGAAAACAATATGGATTTTGTTTCTTCTGCATTTAAAACTAGCTTATTGCTGTAAAGTGCAGTTTACAAGGGCTTAAAATAGCACTGCAGTTTTTCCATTGCTACTGAGATGGAGTCAGCAGTACAGCACAGAATTGGGTCACCCACATAGAAGTGCTCGCTGCAGTCCACGATGCAGGTGGCACCATCATTAATATAGATTTTAAATAAAACCGATCCAAGAATTGGGCCCTGAGGAACACCTTCAGTAACAGGTCTGATTTAATTTGCCCCAGGACCACACACTGCTGCTGTCTGTCAGACAGATCATTCTAAACCCATCTGTTATCATTGTGGGCAAACCTAATATTTTGTAGACTTTTTAAAAATGGTAAATGATCAAGTATATCAAAGGCTTTGGAAAGATCAATAAAAATGCCTGTACAGTCTTTCTTCCTGTCTATGACAGTAAGAATAACTTCTAAAACAAATGTGGTAGCAGATATATACTGCTATACTATTTATACTATACTATTACTACTATACTGTTATACTATTTTTCTCTGAAAAAAAACATAATTAAATCATTAATTAAATCAGTAAGATATAAGCAAAGTCATTCAGATTGGTTTGATGGGAAATGCTCCATTCTAGAGAAATTTACAGAGTTAGAATTATTAACATGGGTGGTGATAGGAACCAGACGTCTGAAGCATTAAATGCATTTCTGGAAAAGGTTTTAAATAGGCTGCCTGATGCTCCAGACATTGTTGTATGATAGATTTTGGTCTAAAAGCACATTTTTACAATCCATTCAAGGCAGGGAAGTACATGCAGGACATTGTAAGGTAAAATAAAAGATGTAAATGTATTTTTTTCAGATGTGCGGTTAGTTCACCATCATCAACATTACATATTAAAGCTCAGAAGACACTTGTAGGTTCACTGGTTGTTGTTGCTCATTTTGAATACTAAATAAATATTAGTGTTGTAGACATTGTGACCCCTGGGTCCTATCACCACCACTGTAAAGACGTCTGAGCTTGTAAGTTTGAGTTTCCATTTCACATCAAACCACTCTGAATGACTTTGTTTACGTCTCAAGCACTGAATTACACAGAAATCTTGGTGGAACTTCCCTTTAAATGACCTTGTATCATGAATCCTTGTTAAGCTTCTACTAGCTGGCCTTGTTTGTATGAATTCATATCAGCCTGCTAGGCAGTTTCTAAAAAAACCCTCACAGCTGTTTGTCTTGGCTCTCAGAAGCAGCAGATATGAAGTGGCCTGGCTGTGAGAGTGTTTTTGGGGGCCCTGTAGGTGGAGAGCCGTATGAAAAATAGACTGTTTTGCGCTCGGGGTCTGCTGTGGTGCAGGTGAAGCCTCAGTGCTGCTGCAGGAACTGAACTGTGCTGGACGTCCAGTCTGTGTTTCTGGTGATTGTTTTGGTGAGATGTGAAACAACAACCAGAGGGTCACTTGCGAATTACACACCGCAACTGCTATTAATAATAGTAATAACACTGTACATTCATACATGAATACAATTTAATACATTAAAAGTTAGGCTTATTCATTTTTACTGCTATGAAGTTACCATTTCATATCATTTCAAACATTTACAGGACAATTGGAGATCCATCTTCAATAAAAAAGATGCATTGCTTACATTCATTTTAATATTTAACTAATTTTTTTAATTTAATTTTTATTTCTTTAGCTAATTATTTGCAAAATTGTATTCTTAAACAACAGTTATACACACCGATCAGGCATAACATTAAAGACCACCTCCTTGTTTCTACGCTCATTGTCCATTTTATCAGCTCCACTTACTATATAGGTGCACTTTGTAGTTCTACAGTTACAGACTGTAGTCCATCTGTTTCTTTGCATACTTTGTTAGCCCCCTTTTACCCTGTTCTTCAGTGGTCAGGACCCCCATGGACCCTCACAGAGCAGGTACTATTTGTGTGGTGGATCATTCTCAGCACTGCAGTAACACTGACGTGGTGATGGTGTGTTAGTGTGTATTGTGCTGGTACAAGTGGATCAGACACAGCAGTGCTGCTGGACTTTCTAAACACCTCAGTGTCACTGCTGGACTGAGAATAGTCCACTAACCAAAAATATCCAGTTAACAGCGTCCTGTGGGCAGCGTCCTGTTGCATCCTCCACTATACAGTAAGTGGAGCTGATAAAATGGACAATGAGCATAGAAACAAGGATAATGTTATGCCTGATCGGTGTATATAGAGTGCAATCCAGAGGGAAAAAATGAAATTTGGAGGTGAACCTCAAAAGGGCTGCTCAGAAAATGTACCTGCACATCAGCTTTTCAGGTTTTGTAAATTCTTCTGACTGGTAACTAGCCATTAAATTCTGGTACTTTACTGCACAATCGCTCTATAAGAATGTTTTCTAAGCATCATTGACATCTCTCTATCTACAAACACAGAATATGAAAACACAGTCATATTCAAATCCCTGGTCAAGTTACATGTTTGTTGATTTTCTATGTTTAAAAAACATAACATCCTCTATAGAGAACACACTTAAATGTGGCATTTTTCTGCAAATTTTAGTTCACAGGTTTTGTTTGCATAAAATATAAAATAATTATTGCACAGGCCACACTTTATTTTTATTTATGTATTTTTTCCAACATAAATTCAGCAAATAAACAGTAATACTGCGTTAGGATGTGCAGAGGTGTTTCTCTCTAGAACAGAGGTGTCAAACTCAACCACGAAAAGGGCCGTATTAAAAATCTCAACAAATCCCTAGGCCAGCTGTGTTTTACCTAATTTTTACTTAACACTTTGCCATGACCCGAACCCTTTATTTATTCAAAATATGCCTAAACTGCAACAGAAAAATAGGCAGTCAGTACTTAAACCATTCAAAAATAATTTTAAATAAAAATCATTTGTTTTGTACAAAATAATAGGCCACATTATCTATAGATAACTGTGAAACCCCTTTAAAAGTCTCCTGGACGTAGGTTTTTAAAAACTGCCTATTTGCTTGAACTAGACACTGGACACCTTTTTTCTTTTTGTCTAAGCGCTGACCCATAGATTGTTGTTAGAGGAAGGGAGAGCATGTTATGTTGCAGTGCATGCTGGGAACTGTAGTGCAGCTCAAGGTGAAACGGACTAATACTAAGAGAAAATTTAAATAATTTTGTGGGCTGAAAAGGATTGTGCCACGGGCCTGACTTGGCCCGAGGGCCTTGTGTTGGACACATGGGCTCTAGATGACGTGTTAACTTATTAAGAGCGCCTAAACTTTTGCATGCAACTGTCCAAACGTTTCACCTGTTCATCCAAGGTTTGTTCTGAAATCAAGGATATTAACTGCCCCCTCTTTGACAGCCTCTGCCCTTCTGCAAAGGCTTGATGTTGGAACATTGCTGTGAGGATTTGATTGCATTCAGCCACAAGGGCATTAGTGAGGTCAGGTACTGATGTTGTCACTAATGTCACTAATAAGTCACTAATCAGAAGGGGTCACTAATCAGAAACTTCCCTAATGACCTCACATTGACTTCACCTTCTGCACATGCTGTCCATGAAGAGCACATTCATGGATGGAGACTTTAAAAGATCCCTGTGCTCACGTCCAAACGTCCCAGTCCAGCAGTCTGCCGCTGCACTGCACATGGCGAGCTTATTATATTACCTATAGATTCAGCTTCCTCATTTTACCAGAAGCATTGAACATTTGATCCGCAGGCAGGACCGCCGCACAGAGCCGGAGAGCTGCCCCCTCTGCTGAAGGTTATCACAGAACAGTCTGGAAATGCAGCAGACTCGTCATATCAGGCCCTGAGCCAGCTCGCACTGGGGCTGCTGTCTGTTGTGGGCTGATCAGAAATGGCTGTTTAAAAGAAAACACTACTGTTTTTGAGCCTCAATCTCCTACATCTGCCACATCTACAGTACTATGCAAAAGTCTTAGGCCATCTCAGAAATTATACCCAGAAATATGTTTTCTGAGCAGTCCACATTTGTTTGCTCAAAAAATCCCACATTACAATTAATAAACAAACAACACATTGTGATTTCTGTAATGCAATAGGTGGGGTGCACTGAGAAGTCGCACACCACACACTTTTAACTGTGCACTGCACCTCAGTCAGGTAAACAGTATGGAATATATATATATTTTTTTACATTTTTTGTACTCAGTGTCCCTATCAATTGGGACTCCTTCCCTCACACAGGCCCACCACGCATTTTCTTGTCTTGGCCCCCACTTATGGATGGCTGTGGCATCACTGGGGAATAAACTCATGAGCTCTTGATGTCAGGGTGACTGCTTAGACAGTTGCGCCACTAAAGCGGGGCCATAAAGATACGTTTTATAATTATTGTTAAAAAAAAAATAAAGAAATTTAAAAATTAACATAGTTGAAGATAAGTTTACATAATGTGAGCCACAAATTGTTCTGTTAAATATTTGATTTTTAATCAAATTTCAGGTCATTTAATCTGAATTTCAGGTAAGCTACAAACATTGTAAAACTAAATTTAAATAACATTATAAAACGTACATTTAACATATATGTCAAATGAGATATATATATATATACACACACACACACACACACACACACACATATATATATATATATATATATTTATATATATAATGTATTCTTCTAACAAACACATTAAGATGCTTGTTAATTTTTTTTACTGTATTTATGTTCATTTGTGTGTATTCTAATGCTATACATTGCTTTCTTTTTTTAGACGAATTTCACTTATATTTGAAGCCAATGGCCAGTTGCTTCAGCACCATTACCTTCTATCATACAGCTGTTTGCGAAAGTATTGAATAGCCCCAGTCAAATGACATATTTTGTAGATTTTCTAAGCCAAAATAACACTATAACACGTCATTGACAGGGAACAAACTTCAATACGCATTTTTCCAGTTAATTTTAGTGCACACTTTTTTGTTTTCTATTTGTTTGCTCAGTTTAACATACTGGGAAAAAATAAAACATACAATAATTAATGTGTGATAATCGTGTAATATTTTTATGTGCGACAAAAAAGTTTATTAAGAGTTAATTGTGTATTAAAATGCGCAGAAGTGTGTTCTCTGTAGAGGATGTGCTAAAGTGTTTTCCCATGAATCAACAAAACAGCGGCACCCAAGCTTTTGCACTATGAACCACTTTATGCCACAGATGCAGACTAGATACAAAAATGGAGTGTTTCTTTAAAGCACAGGTGAGTGAAACATGAGAGTCTGCTTTAACGAGAGACGGACTGGGTGCACAGCTCTGAGTGAGTGTGGTGGAAGGTGGGCTGAGGTGGGTATAGGTAGTTACATATGCTCTAGTATATTATATAATTCTGTAATGAAATATTATTTTGACAACTAACAAATGTGAGTTCCTGATGCTGATAGTAGTCTTACGGTTCGAATGTGCTTTTCGGTTGTGTGAGAGACGCAGGAGGGAACAAAGAAGTGCCTGTTTCGCTCTCACAGTGAGAGGAAAAGGTAAAAACGTCACGGTTGAACAATGTAGTGGGCAAAAAGCTCAATGCACTTGGTCATATCATTTCACTCAATCTAGCCAAACAGCTCGTGTCCGAAATATCACATTAGGTTGGATGCGAGTCAGGGTTCTCTGTGTGGGAGCAGACATGTTGTGCAAACCCACACTGCTTGTGTAGGAGTGAATGTGTTCAGGATATGTGTGCCTATAGCGGAGCTTCATTAGGTCAACTATGCAGATGAGCCTCCTAACAGCAGTGGATTATTGGTAAAATTATTAGGTCTTGTTTCACATTAAGTTATACATAATTGGGGATCATTTTCAGTTTCTGTTTTCGCTCATTAAAAGTACAGACAGCTGCAGTTTTGCTTTGACATTCTGCACTCTCAGAAATAAAGGTATGAATCTGTCATAGCCCCTCTTGTCACTGGGGTGGTTCCCTCAAGGGTACATCTCAGTACCTTTAGTGAGGGAACATAACTGTACCATAATCCATTGAAATTATATTTTCTAAGCTGTACTGACTCCACACACCCCGTCTCGTCTCCAGGCTTTTTATTTTATTGCTCTGTTTTAAAACATTCGGCTATGAAAAGGTACAAATATGTACTTTTCACCTGGAAAAACTTATTTATAGTACACAATTGGACCTTAAAACCACTGTTGTACCTTTGAGGGAACATTTACATGGTTTGTACCTTGATGAACAAAAAATGTACCTGCACAGAACCTTTATTTCTAACAGGGTGACACAGTCCATTTTACCTTTTTGTATTAAAAGAGCATTTTAAGTACCACATTTGCATACCACTGACAATAAAGACACTTCGTAAATTTGCTTTTGGAGAATGGCATTCTACTCCATCCTGGGTAAAAATCTCACTTTCACTCTCTCACAGCTGGAGCTTCAAATTCAAACACTGCTTCTTGAACAAGAACTGAAGGTTTGAGGCAATGGCAGCAAGCAGTGACTGGAGGACTAAGAAAATAAGGCAGAGCTTAGAACTGGTCAATTGGACTGTACCTCATCTCACGCATTCAAGAATGATGTGGAGCGTAATGATTTTATTGGCTATAATATAAAAAGAACAGTCACAAAAATACTAATTTTAATATCTTAACATGCAGCTTCATATTCTTTATTCATTTGAATGATGGGGCCTGTGATCATTCTCAGTAGGCCCCGAGTTACCCAGGCCTACCCATGGCTACACCCTCGAGATACTTCCCCCTCTCCCACTTCTCTCCCTGCTTTCTTCCATGGTCTCTACTGCTGTGTCCTACTAATGCTCATGTGTTTAGGTGGAACTTTTACAGTTAGAATAAAAATAGCAACGGAATTAGAGACAAACTGAAAAATACAGTGATCACTATAAACAGAGTTATGTAAGAAGTCTGTGAGAAAGCCACACCCCACACATCAGCAGCACTGAACCACATACACATTCATCACTCTGACATGTCATTTAGCCACAGGCACCTCTCCTCTGTTCTCTGATCATTTTGGAAAGATGTGTCTCAGAACTCCACGCCAATGAGCAGAATAGTAGATCATAGGAAGGCTGAGGGCATCAGTGCTGCAAAAGATAAGCAGGTATATCTATCAACAGCGCAGAGGCTGAAGGGGAGTCCTCTGCTAGAACACGCATTCTGGCTTCTGGACTGCGCTTAGAGGCAATGGTCATAACACTGCGGAAAGAACAACAGCCTGTCCTGCTCTCACATGTTCAAAGAAGCAGGAACATGTGCGTATTTCTGTCTTCGTGGGGTCTTTCCATGTGTTTTTGTATGTTTGTAAGTGTTGCTCTGCTTCACCAAACCCAGCCTTAAAGGAGAATTCCACTGATTTTTCACAACTTCTACAAAAATTAGTTGTTAACACGTGAACAAAGTCGTTTAGAGTGACCCGATGTGAAATGCTAAACTGTAGACAAACTTAAGAGTCAGAACTGTTCACAGTGATGGTGATAGGAACCAGACATCTGAAATTGAGCCATCACATGAAATGGTTATGAATACGCCGCCAGAGACTTTTTATGATAATTCTGAGATAAGCTTTTGGCAAGAGGAAATTTGTGAAGAGGCAAAAATAGTGAAGAGGCATAAGCAGACAAAGTAGTCGCCAAAAAAATATTTTATTATTATTATTACATGTAAAAACTGGTGGTTTTGGAGAAATACAATGGCTGTATCTGAGTTATAGGCATTGTGACCTCTGGTTCCTATCACCACCACTGTAAAGGAATCTGAGTCTGTAAACTGGAGCTGTGTCATAGACTAAGACATGCACATACAGCATTACAATAATCCAACCATGATGATATAAAAGCATGAATAATTCTCTCTGTCATCAAAGGAAGGCATTTTTCTGATTTTAGCTATATTTCTCAATTGAAAGTAGCAGACCAGTACGAGCTTTTTTTAAATGCATTGAGAAATTTAGTTCAAAAATGATGGCCAAATTTCTAGAATAAGGATTTATCTCTAAGGCCAGCGAGTCAAGATCCTTCCTTAAGTTGCTGACAACATTTTTGGGACCCAAATCAGCATTTCTGTTTACCCTTCATTTAACTAAAGAAAATTACAGGACAACCAATCCTTAACAGTTTGAATACATTCCATTAGATGTTTTTTAATCTACTGAAATTATTTTGTTTTACAGAGAGATAAAGCTGTGTATCATTAGCAAAAAAAATAAAAAATAAAAAAACTTAAGATATATTAAATCGACAAATTTCCCAGCAGGAGCATATGTATAACGAAAATAAAAATGGGCCAAAGACAGACCCTTGTGGAACCCAGCAAGAAAGATCAGTACATGAGGATGTTCTATCTCCAATTTTTCTACTGGATAAATATGCAGCCTATTTATCAAAATATAATGGTCAACAGTATCAAAAGCTGCATCAGCGCTCATTATCATTTAGGTGTCATTTAAAATTCTCAGAAGTGCCATCTCTGTACTATGTTTCTGTCTAAGACCACTTTTAAACTTCCCACAAATACAATTTTAATTTAGGGTATCGAGAAGCTGCTTTATTGCCACTTTCTCCAGAATTTTTGAGACAAAAGGCAACTTTCACCAGTCTATAATTTACATAATCCACAGCATCAGGACCAGTTTTTTTATATTTACTTAAAACAATCTGCGATGCATCCAGAAATAAGGGATACGTTTAAAACTGATTGTAGGTGAATAACCACAGAATCAAAAACCCTTCAAAAACTTTAGCCAGAAGAATATCATGAGGAGAGGTAGAGGGATATAAACCACTGTACACTCTCTTTAAAACCCCTCAGGGAAATAGGAGACCCCATTACTAAAATTAGGTAACCCCATTTACTAAAGAATCTATTGTAGAGAACAAGAACCTTGGGTTCTGTACATTTGCAGTTATCAAATCATTAAAATTACGTGGTTCTAGCATCCCTAACCCTCTTATTAAAAACTGACCACAGATCCTTCAGATACAAAGAATGACCTTAGGCCTACAAACTTCAAAACATTGTTTTCAGTTTCCATTATCCTGGGGACATAATTTTCATATACTGCAAATCCATAAACAAAAACAAAGCCATGGACACAGCATAGAACTCATAGTTGTAAGGATGTTATGGTTGCCTTATATAACCCTTGTCCTGGAGCTTGCTGTCTCTGATGGACTGAACTGAGCCCGCAGGTGAGCTGCTGTGTTTTATCTACAGCGACTATGTAAATGCGGTGGGCACCGGCTACGGCAGACAGGAATTTTCCACCCCACACATTTCGCTTTGTGATTTTATCTGCATGACCTGGTCAGAAGCCTTTATGCACAACCCCTACTATGACCTAAGCCACAGCAGAGGGAAGATTAAGCAAGATAAAACTGAATTATGAGATAATTATGAGACAATTCTGAGATTTTTATTTTGTGAATATACATTTGAAGCTATAAATCACTCAGTCCAGTTCACCAGCTGAAATTTACATGGCACAAGACTTACATAGTACAAGCGTGCAATTTGCAATGGATGTGTTTAGAGAAGGGTGATCAATTTGTAAAATATGTGTTGCAATACTGAACACATTTTAACTTCACAATGATATAGAAAGACATGAAACTGAATTATATAAATAGGCACGTCCAATTATACAGCAGTAGTACGGCACTTTCTGTACAGAAGTGATTGTCGCTGCAAGCTAGCTCACATTAGCACAGCTCTAGGCTAGTGCATGCATACCTGTGCTCTCACTATACCTAAATATTGCAGTTTAAGGCAGACAAGAACAAGAGGTAATCAGTCTCTTAACAGTATCGGATGTGGGCATCCGATAACATGCTGACACAGCATGAGAGCCAAGTTCCACTTTTTCTCCTCTGTGAATGTAAATGCACAGTATTGCGCTAGTTAACGCAACCCTTAGATACCGCATGAGCATGCTCCATGTCCTGTGTCCAGCTGCAGGTCATGTCTTGTCTGATTTTCTTTGTTGATTTTCCTGTTCCGTGGCACACAAGAAATCCCTGTATGCCGTCTCTTTAACAGGCAAAATGGACACTTGGCCACTCCAAAATTAAGGCTATAAATCTCTTTGGGATGAGAAACGATCCAAAGGCAGAAGTAGAACTAGGATGAAAGTTTGTTGAGGAAAAATTTCGAAGAGGTCCAAAGCAGGAGGTCATGGTTAGCCTGACCACTGAGGTTTCCAATGCAATCCGTTGCCCTAAACAGAGAATGGAAGACAACAGTTATGATCATTTGGAGTGATGAGTGTGAAGATAGCATTACTGGACTTTACAGTTCTGTTACTTTAATCCGTCAAAAGAAATGCTTTCATGATTGATGAGCTGGGAAACTGGAAAAAAAAAGATTGTCAGTTGTAAGTACTATTCTGACAGGATCAGTTTTCAGGACATGTTTGAGAGATATATAGCTTATTTACATGTTATTGCCACCCTGAAACCATTCCATTATCAGCTTCCAGTGCTTAAAAATAGAAAACACTGAAACATTTAAAGCAAATTCTCTTAACCTTAACCATCCATCTTGCTAGGTATCTTTATTCTTATTTTCACTGTCGTTATCCAGGGACTTTACAGCTAACCGTCAGAAGCACCCTGTTAAATCAAATTACTGGGTAGCACTTTTTTGTTCTACAGATTTTAGTTTATTTATTCAGTACTATTCAGAATTTCTGTGTTGTGTTTTCACATCATTAACATGATTGATATATTAAGGGAGAGGCTACTAGGGATGCATCGATACCAGTACTAGTATCGGGTATTAGCCCGATACCGTGCTCATTTACTCATACTCTTCCTCATAAAAAGCCACTGATACCAACATCCAATGCTACCAAATACCATGTGATGTAAACTTAGTGTACTCTGCTGCGCTAATGAACGAAAGACTCATGCTGGCAGTGCAAAGTCCATGTATGCCTACTTTACTCTGTTTGACTAAGCAAAATTTCCAAGTATAAACTTTAATAAGGTGTTTTTTTTTTTAATTATCTTCATAAAATAGGCTTTAGAGAAACCATATTGACCTACCATGTACATCACCGCCTGGTTTTAGCTTCAGTGCACAGTGCAGCACAAGTTCACAAACCTGCTCAGTTTCTCAGTGTGTTTGCTCGGTACTTGGATGAGCAGCAAGTTATTTTAAAAGCAACAGTTTTACTGGAAATTATCTACAGACAGAGCTGTCTGTAGAGGCTGTTTCTCATGTAGTATGTCAATCAGACCAAGCGTTTTGGTACAGTGTGAGTATGTAAGTAATAGGATTTGTTTGCACATGGCGGCTATCCAAATGTACAGTGCGAGTCACCAAAGAACGAAATTTCTAAAATCGCACCATGTAGGAGAACAAAACTATGAAACATACTTACAGAAGTACACAAGTGCCTTTCTGACATGGAACAAAACCTGATTTTTTCTTAACAACACTGCTCGATCCAAGGTAACTAATGTAGCATAGCTAGCACTATGCACTTCATGGTTTAACTGTTAAGGCCAATTTACAGTCCAGGCGACAAGCCTCGCTCAACAAAAATGACGTAAAAGAGACAAAATTTGTGTCTGCTAGGGTGTTACAGACCTCGTTGCGTACATCAAACTGTTCAAGAGGGCGCAGACATTGTCGCTCACTCTGAATGGAAAGAAACTCAAAGCTCCACGTACTGGACGTGGTCCAGTGGCCATGGTCACCATGTGCGGCTGTGTTTACTTTCTTGCTGCTTCGCTGCTTTCAGAAACAGGTTGCCAGCTATTCAGAACTAGGATCAATATACATTTCTATGATGATTTCTTTTTATTTTAATGTTTTTCCATGACTGTGATTACTTTAAAAGGTAGTCCAAGCAGAAAACGCACCCCGCGAAGGTGTAATTACCACCCGCACTGTGCTTACAGACTAACCGGCATTTTGGGGAAAAATGCGAATCTGGCAACCCTGCATGACGGAGAAAGAGCTTATGAGTGAAACACAACACGTGTGGAAAATGAGTAGTATTTCTGGTTGCCATAGCAAGCCTGTTAATGCAGTTTCAGACTGTTCTTCGCGGTTTCACTGCTGTCATTTGCTGTGTTAAGCCATACACGTTTTCATAGACACGCAGATGATGTTCTACTCTGACGTGTCGCTGGCGCAGGACTATGAAAGCCTACAGTGTTGCAACGTCTGTCGACACACTTGCCACCTAGACGAAAAATTGGCCTTTAAGGTACATTGAACTCGTTTACACTAACAACTACTTAATTCTAAGCAGGTCATTCATTATGGCATTGGAATTGGTAGCAGCAAGTACCTATAAATGTCTCAAAAAATGGCACTGATGCATCCCTAGAGGCTACATATACATCATGGCAGTGCATGACATACATATGTGTGTGTGTTTGTGTGTGTTTGTAAGGAGTGAAAGGGGGTTTAATGTCCGAGGAGGTACAGGACTGGACAAGTTTGGGAACCACTGTTCTATACGAATTAAAGGTACTTCCTACAACCGAATGTCTGTGCAAAGAACAGTACAGGAACATTCATCTATACTTTATGTGACATGCAGAACTCTTTTTGCTTTTGGAGGCCAGAAAAACTGATATGTAAGGGTTAAAACATACAGACTGTGACTTTAAAGTTATATTCAAAGAAAACTGATCATCTCAGATGAGATTACTTCATAGAGAAAGAGAGGCATTAAAGTTTTACTGAATAGTGAGGAATGAAAGAACTCCAGAACTCCTGCCGTTAACACCTGAATCAAACTCTCAAGGACACACAAAAATCACCAAACATGCAGACAGGAAGATAGTGAAAAACGTGCATTCCAGGAATGGAACCTGATCTTGCCAGAGTGAATGACAAGGTGGAGAGTGAGCGGAAAAGAGAGTGGAGCGCCCTTCAGACAGAAGAGAAGATACGGCTGATTAAAAAAAAACAAAAAAAAAACAGCAGCCTCCAACATATGAAACATGCAAGAGAAAGAACACGGTGAACAGAGAGATGGATCCTCCTGAATGAGGAAAGTTCTGGAAATGTGATGTCTGTGATCTACTTACTCAAAAGTACACGGCAGGGGCTTGAATTTCACTTGCAAAGCAGTCTAGCGTTCGCGTGGTGTTCATACACATCGGCAAACGTGTTTATGTACGACGGCAGCCAAAAAGAATTGCTTAAGGTTTGTTTTTAGGACCAAAAATGAACGCAAACTTAGGAAGCAGACAACTGAGAATGTTTAGCATGTTCTCCTCTAGTCTTGGTAGACCTTACACTGCTTTGTCAAAACACTTGGTGCACAAATGGTGTTTTTTTTATTTTATTTATTTATTTTTACAAGATTCACACAGCTGCACATGAATAAAATGTGTTACATCAACACAAATCTTACCAAAAAGACGGCAATGGTGTTGATGCAACGTGTTTAATTCATGTTCAATCACTTTGAACAAAGCACCATTTATTTCAATGTACTTTCAAAAATGTTTTTTAAAATGCTCCTTTAAAAGGAACCAGTTCACAGGAACTCTTCAGTGCTGTTGACTGATTTTTCTTCTCCATATATTTCACAACTAAAGCTGCATTCATGACTAAGTGGAAACTAGGACGTTTCTGACCTCCAAGTAGAAAAAATCCATTTGAATGATCATCCAACTCGTAATTCCTGCTCGGAAAGTCAAAGTTTCTCAAGATTACTCAGGGTTACAGTTCCAGGACGTCACTACAACTTGGCTGTGCCCACAGAACAAGAAGTAATACCATGTTTTTGAGCTTTTCAGGCTGATTTGTATTTTTTTTAGAAAAATAATTTTTTACAGAGCAGATCACTGAAGAGACGCCATCTGAGATCCAGTTTATAGTTCAGATTTGTGTAAAAATGGGTCAACTTTCAGTAGAAGTTTTATTATAGAGTTTTAAATTACATTACCCATCTATTTGACTGGAAAGAAGACAGTTACAGCTCTCATATGACACCCACCATTTGAGTGAAGCTTATAAAATATGAAATTTATGAAGTAAAGAATATGATGAAGTGCGTTTTGGAACCACCAGTGGTTCCACAAAGTTAAAGAGTTAAGTGTGTAGTTTACTGAGATTCTTTTTTCCCTGAAGCTCAAACAGCTGATGCTTTAAGGTGGGAAGTAAGAAGCTCCAGGTTTGAAAAGTCCAAGTTTCCAGTTGTCATAAATGCAACAGTAATCTCACAAGTTCTCACCGTAAATTAAATGCAGTGACTTTGTGGCCGCGTTATTACCGGCATTTCCTCAAAAAACACTCCTTTACTTGAGCAGTATGGCATCCTGCAATTTTTCTTGCCACATTTCTCTCTTTTAAGTGAACAGAAGAGAAAAATCCCCTTAAACTCATTTAAAAACAGCCACTCAGCATCAGCCTATGATATATATGTTGATGGTCAATTCGTTTTGACTGCCAGTGTATGTCAACGTTCATTATCAATTCATGAAGGTCAACAAACATGATATCAAAGACAAGAGGGACAAAAAAGGGGGACAATGATTAGTGACCAGCATGCAATCCCTAAAGAAAATCAGACCCCACGGATGGTGACAATGAACAGAGATGAAAGAGGATGACGAGAGAGGAAAAAGAGAAGAAGTGGTCAGACTGCATACGTTGATCACATGTTTTTGTCCATGGGGCGAGTCTTCGGGCCGTGTCGAGGGGCTGCTGCTGCTGCTGCTCTGGGAGTGGGGAGAGCCCAGGGAGGCTCGTGGGATCGCGGTATCATACGACAAGTCCATCTGCTGCTGGGGCCGCAAAGCACGAAATGGGGAAATATGTGTGGGAAAGACGCAATACAGATAAGTGCACAAGCGGACACAAAGAATTATTCAAACAAGAGTTTTATGATGAGGCTTTTGCATATCTCCGTTGCTAGAGAGTAACTAAGCTTTGCAACAGCCCAGCAACATTGGGATGAGTGAACATCTGCCTGCCTGTGTGTCTGCATAGGCAAAACAGTAAAGGTAAATGTATGTACTCACATTTCCTATTCCCTTGGTAATGAGGGCGAGCTCAGTGGGCTGGTAGACAGAGCTGCGGAGCTGCCCGTTGTAGTTGCTGTACGGAGACACTGGCCTATTACCTGACAACAAATAAAAAGACAAAGTGAAAAACTGATCAAAATACTGGTTTAGAGCAATTTCAATCACCAGTTGTTGACCAGCCACATCATAATTTTTGGGCCTTTTTTCTGCTGTAACACACCTGGAGGGTATTTGACAGAACAGCGTTTCTCAGTTTTGCTGGATAACTGAAGCCAAAAATTGAAGAAATATGCCTTAGCTCTCTTCCTATTGGAAGACTTCACATTTTTATATTAAGTTAGATGGTTATCTGAGAAATCCTGCATTGGTAATATGCCCTACGTGTGTTACGGCAAGTAAAACATCAAAATATGCAGGGCAGGGGAACTCCAGAGTGTTGTGGTGTCAAGGCTAGGGTAAGGCATGGGATAGACCAGACACTAATAATCTAAAAAAAGGGAAAAACAAAGCTCATTATAAGCGTTTCTCAACTTTTATTTTTATAAATATGTTTGGAAGTATATATATAATATGTGCAGTGGGATCCAAAAATCTGAGAACACACTGAAAATTTGGGATTGTTTTCATTGAAAGCTGCAACTAAACAAAAGAATTTTTAGAATTTTGAAAAACTGAAAACAAAGAAAAGTTACGACTCAGTAAAATGAAGAACAAATTAGGGATGCACTGAAATTTCAGCCAACGAAAATGGTTGAAAGTGGCACTCGTAGTTTTGGGCGAAAGAAAAAAAAATATTACGTAAGTTTACAATGAAGGATTAAAATCTACCACTTAAGAAATATTTTGAACAAAGAAAATAAGACATAGTGATCAAAAACTGATTATATATTCCAAAATCTACAATCTGTAATATTTTATATTTTTAGCAAACTGTTTAAAATAAAATTAATCTTCTAATTCTCAGTCAGTTCTTTCCCAAGACGGCAATTACTGCCTTTGAAGCAACGTCAGCATTATTACGTCAAATCAAAAGCATAAATAAAAAAAAAGCAGCAAATTACAAATAAATGAACCCCTTGTTTTGGTTTTTGGCTGAGAGCGTCCTGAATTTCAGTTTTGGTCAAGAGTTTAAATTTCATTGCATCACAACAGGAATATTCAATATTCTGGACTTTTCTAGGTCACTATTCAAATTTAAGCAAATTTGTGATGCAGACTATGCTTAGGCCTTTGTTTAAAAAGCATGTTCACCTGATTCTCATATGAAGTTCATATGACTTTGCTCCAGTCATCAGAAGCATTTGCACAAACTTGCGGGGGCCGTGTCTGCTTACGGTGGACAAAGATCCTGAAACTTTTCAAAGATTCTACTGTTTATGGAAATTGTTGAAAACATAATTTGTAAATAATAATAATAATAAAAAAAAGATTAAATTAGAAAAGAACACAAAATATAAGCATTTTCATTAGTGGTCTGTAAAAGCGTGAAACACCATCTGTCATATTAATTTAAAGGAATTATGCAGCTCAAAACCTGCTGGGTGTTGACTAAGCCACATCCCCAAACGTTCTGGAGTTGATAACTGTGTGATGTGCTATGCCATCCTTTCCTCACAACAAATCACTGCCTCTAAGCAAACAGTACTGTGCGTATCCCCTGACACCCCTGCATCAAACACATCAAATGGACTCCGCAGTGAGATCCTGAGAAGCAGGAGACAGACTCTAGGCTAAACAGGAGAAAGATTAGTAGGAGCTGCTCTGGGAGAAAAGTCTTCTTCCTCTGTGAAATACCTGACTTGCCTGATACTGTTGCCACACCTCGGTCGCCGTGGAGATGTGCTAGTGTAAACAGCGGAGTCAGAGTCTCTTCTGAGGAACAGATTGGAGCAGAGTGTGTCTGTTTTTACTCATGTTACACTGGGCTGGGTCCGCACACTTTGTCCTTTATAGACTAATGAGGGACAGTCATTTCACTTTGATCCCTATATTTCCCCACCCTGCGTTAGCCGACGAGGATAAAGATAAAATGGAAAAAATCCCATTGTCTGACTTCAAAGCGTGTCCTTTCTGTTTTCTAACTCACAATGGCTTAGCAAATATTAAATAACTGGCAATTTGCTATAGATAAGTCATTCATCTGGTGCACCGTTTTAACATTTCTGATGAATAAAGCACAAATATTTGCCATGGAATATTAGCTCAGTGTCTCAGCCCACAAATAAAATGGGCAGAGAGGGGGAACAATCGAAGAGAGAGGGAGGAAGAGAGAGAGGGGTTGTATCAGCAAAACACTGTAATCTACCGAATCTTGTCTTCCTGCAGGACAGATAGACGACTGAGTGCATTCAAACATCAGCATATCAAATTCAGTACAGTAAGCAGCAGGAATTCTCCACCGTTTTCTGCATGTTCCGCTCCTGTACCTCACGTTCTTTTACCCGTTCTATCGGTTCTGTCAAGTGAACCTGTGCTCAAACTCATTAACCAAACGCTGGAGGTTTCTGGAAAATGTTTTACTGCAATAAATCTTTTATGCTGAGCTAATGAGCTTTAAGTGTGTGTTTTCTTTGGTTAGTTAATCAACTGTTTAACTTTTGACATTCCTTTCACTTAATCACCAATATTTTTTTTTACAAGCATGTGGATTTTCTTTCTTAAACTGATCATGTTCTCTTTTTACCTTGTTATAAGACTGCTGGACAGTTCATTTGAATTTCTTGTTTATTATAAAGAACATCAGGACCCAGCATATTTGCAAGGACAAGTAATGTAACCCACGAAAAGCAGCTTATTAGCCATCAATCAAAGCAATAACAGACAAAGAAAAACAAAAGAGAAAAGGTTATCTACCTGGGTTAGGTTCGTCCATGGAGAAGGCCTTGTTCTCCATAAATATACTCTGGGAGCTCTGCTCTTTCAAGATGGTCTCATAACCCACTCCCTGGCTGGGGTACAGGTCCTCTCCAAAGCCTGATTCCGCCTCGTCCTCCTCAGTCAGAAAGCACACCTCCGGTATTGTGTAGAGCAGCACAAAGACCCATGCGTTGGCCACCAGCGCTATAGCCAGGGTAGGGTCATCCCACGTTGGGCCACCATATTTATTTTTCCCATAGGTGTACATGACGATCCAAGCCACCCAGATACCCACAGAGAGCAGCGCTGTGATCAGGATGAAGATGCCATCCTTGTGCCAGCGCTTGTGCTTGCCTGCTAGAACTGGAACAGGTGCCACGACGACGGCCAGCAGCAGGTTCAGAACGTAGATCAAAGCCATGACAAAGTCCTGGTTGGCGATGTTGCAAGGCACGGGCATGGCAGAGACAAGAGCTCCACTGACGTTAACAGAGCTAATGGAGTCGATGGCGTATATGGGGTACCGAACTATAGTGATAATCAGCCATTCTGTGTTGATGACCACCTCCACCAGCCAGAACGCCAAAGCTCCCAGGCACAGCACCCAGCCTCTGGGCCCAGAGTCCCTCCTGGCCAGCATGTTGAGGTTCACCGCTTTCATCAAGAGGCAAGAGAAGCAGCCGGCAAACAGCACCCCGAACAGAAAGCGCCGTGAGGCGCAGGTGGAGAAGTCCTTTCCCACGATAAAGGCGAAGGTCAAGCCGAAAAGGCCCAAGGTGCAGATAAGAAAGAAGGTGTCCAGCCCTACCGAGCTGCGCCTTTTTTTGTCCGACAAGAAGGGTAAACTGGCCAGGACCACCATCAGGAGGATCAGAGAGGTCAGCACTCCGGCAGAGGCAAACGCCTCCAATACGATGCCCCAGACGGCACTGAGGTCACACAGGTTGAAGTAGAGAGAGTTCACGTTGGAGCCGCAACCCTGCGGGGCCGCACTGACTGCATTGATGCTAAGTAGAGAGGGTAACGCTGATGGTCAGGGGAAGGAGTAAGGTCTGGAACCTGTGGACGAGGCGATCCATCTTTGATAGCACCTGTTACTGGACAAAACAGACGAAAGATTAGACGCGGGAGAGAATGAGAACCTGCTACTGTGCTTTATGACCATGAAACAGGTGACTGTTCCTCACGTCATCTTTACAGAAGAACCTCCTAACACACCCAGGGTGGGTTCAGCCAAAGCTAATGAAACCTCAACAATGACATCACTGCCGTTAAAACGTTACATGCTTGTACATGCTCTAAAGAAGGGCAGGCTTCAGTGTGTGCGAGTTTGGGAACAGACTGAAGGTCTCACTCCAAGGGCAGAGGGTGGTCACTGAAAAAAGGAATTTCTAACCTTGGAACTCATCCAACCAACTCTGTTAATCATTCATACCACTTGGGAACAACACTGACTTTTTCACCACAGGTTTCAGTGCATTCATGACTAAAGAGAGAGTGGGAGTCAACGTGTTTGAGAGGTGGAAAAACATAAGGATAATAGAAAGATAAAAGCATAAAAGTGTAGGAAGCAGCTGAGTTGAGCAATGTTTTAAGAGATAGACACACATACACTCATGCTGTTTTTACAGAAGGCTATTCATTTCACAACAATGGACACATTTACTTAAACTTTATTAAAGTGTATTTAAATAGTTTTGAATGTGCAGTACTGTGCAAAAGTCAGAGATCACCCTACATTTATTTTCCAGTCAAAACAGCCATTTAGTGCAATTAATTTTGGAAGAGATGTTTCGAAAGAGATTAGATATAAGATAATCTACTTGCTTAAGAAAGGGGAATGTCAAAGAAAGTTAAAAAGAAAAAATTTCTAAAACGGGAGTTCGGAAAATGGGACTCCTAACAACCGTGTGAGACCTGGAAGGCCACCAAAACTGTCACCATAAATAAATAAATAAACAGCACTTAAAGCTTTTATCTTAGGAGAAAATCAGGCTCCAGTCTTGCTTCAGATCTGAATAAATCCACAGGTGTTTGCGTCCATCCTTCCACTGTGAGAAGACAACTCAGCGCTACGGGCCTGAAATAATGTGTAGTCTATCTTTGGTCCATTTAAATTTCTAACTCAGAAAAGAAAACAGAGAAAAAATAGAAAACTTGCAAACAAATAAGCTGCTGGTGTTTCTAGAGCAATGAACTGGCCACTCCAGACCGCAGACCTAAACAACACTGAACGTTTGGGATTCCCTGTGTGAGAAGAAGAAAACGCAACCAACGTCTAAGACTGAACTTTGGAGGTGTGGAAAAATATTCCTGCAGATTTCTCTAAAAACATAAAGGCTCCCAAAAAGGATGGAAGTTACTGAAAAAACTGGCAAAGCGTGGACATTCAATACTTCCATAAAATTGTAAGTAAATTATATTTAGTCACTGAGGCGTCTGTGTAATTTTCTGTTGAACAGATGTTCTCTGCTTTTCCCTGACAATAAAAAATTATTAACTTGTACTTAATGGCCACTTTGACTGGAGATTAAATAAAAGGGTGGTCTACTTTGCTCAATACTGTAGATTTCTTGAGAGCACCAAGCTGAAACCTTCTACTAAATGTACATTTTTTACAGGTAACATTCCCCAATGAGCTCAAAGTCCAGTCAATTTCATCCCTCTTACCCAAGACTACGTCTACACTGTTAGAAATAAAGGCTCTGTGCAGGTACATTTTTCATTCTTCAAGGTACAAACAATGTAAAGGTCCCCTCAAAGGTACAACAGTGATTTTAAGGCCCAATCGTGAACCTTAAATACATTTTTCCAGGTGAAAAGTACATATTTGTACATTTTCATAATCTAATGTTTTAAAACAGAACAATAAAATAAAAAGCCTGGAGACGAGACGGGGTGTGTGGAGTCAATACACACTTTGAAAATATGATTTCAATGGATTATGGTACAGTTAAGTTCCCTGACTAAAGGTACTGAGGTGTGCCCTTGAGGGAACCACCCCAGTGACAAGAGAGGCACTGCCCCAGTGACAGTATAGGACCTTTTTTCTGAGAGTGTGGATGAACAACTACAGGAGATGAAACTGATCCCAAATCAGTTTCAAGCTGGAGGTTCAGAGCTGTTCAGAGGCTCAATACTCACTTATCTACCCAGTTAATGACAAACCAATGCATCTCGTGTCTTCTGAGCTGGGAGAAGTTAACACTCTCAGTCAATGATCAGTTAGAAGCGTTCCTGGGAAAAAGAACCAGCACTGAATAACGACCTGCACAGCCTCAAAGCAAACATTGCTTAACGTCTAAGCCTCAGGGTTATTCATTTGGTGGCATGTTGAATCCAAACAGTGTGACAAGTTCGCACAGACGCCAAACAGCACTGTTTGGATTTAGAATCGCGGAGCGGCCAAGCTCTGCTTCTAGAACCTGCAAGGCCAGTCCTAACACACTGCTTGACATCCAGCTAGACAATACTGCACTCTTTGGCTCTTAAATTGATGACATGTATGCATGCAAATCCGTGTTTCCTCCACTGCAGCTTTTATGCTCATCTTTGCTTGTTTATTCAAAACATTTCCAAAACATTTCATCGTCCCTTCCACAACACGGCCATAAATTCAGCATAAAGATAAGGACCGAATTCACAAAAAACACTGTGTTAACGAACTAAATTCTAAAGTGACCAAGACAAATTATAAGGAGCTCATCTGCAATTGTCTTCTTGTAGTTTCCATAAAAAAGGCACTTCTCAAATACCGTCAAATGAAAAGGATGGAGGCTCTACGGTGTTTCAACACATCCAGAAAGAGACATCCAGAAAGGTACTTTCTAGGCTCTTTTTCAATTTAAATGTGATTATTTTCTGTTAATTATGCTCCCATTTTGTTTCTTGGCCAAGAAGAACAGAACATCATTTTTTGAACTTGACATTTTTAACTGAAAATATTCTGCCAGAGCGTCGGTTCACAAGCTCTGCGTCAAAAGGGTAAATTTCCACACTTCCACACTTGTTAAGACAACGTTTAATTATGCAATATATTATTACAATTTCAGCTCCTGTAGCTTGAAAATTGCACTCTTATGAACTGCGATTTCAACATAAAATCGAAATCATAATCAATCAGCTCTATTTACCACAGAAATACCACCTACAACAGAAACAGCTGATTTTTTGGTCTCTTCAAGGACCAAACTGGACTGCACACTGGACCAGTGGTTCCCAACTGTGGTTCTGCCTGCCCCGCAGATATGCATTTTCCCTGCTCTAATACATCTGATTCAGCTATTCATCTCATTAAAAAGCCATTCCTGAAGACGTACTCCAGGACCAAGACCACTGGGCTAAATCATAAAGCTACAATGAGTTGTATTATTATTATACTATTACTATAATAAGCATATATTCACTATAGGTCACTATTACAACAATCAGTTGCAACTGCTTTCACATAACTGAGGCTTACGCTATCTTAAAGTGAATGAGTATGCATGTAATGTTGTAATTTTTCCCAAATCTATCAGAAAAAAAGCTAAGAACATCATTGTGATGCTGAGGAATAGCAAAAGTCCAAAGATAACCCAGATTCAAATCACCTTCGATTGACATTCACTCACTCATGTTACACAGCCTTTTATTGTGCTTACAACACAACAACAACAACAACAACAACAACAACCAAGTAATGTTAAAATATCAACGCGAGCGAAGAGCGATGCGAGTGAATCACTTATGTACACGAAAACAGTGCTTGACACCCTTGAACGAGTACGAGACCGTGTCGTTATTGACAGACCAGGCGGACCAATCACGTCACAAAGCCAGTGGGCGTAGCCAATCGGATTCGAGCAGAGGCGGGACCTTCGGAAATCTGAGCACACACCCAAACAGGTGAAAAACTAAACGTTGAAGAAAACAAATAACGGACAAAAGTTAGCGGTTAGCATGTTAGCTAACCAGCATACCAGTCGGGGAAAGGAAGACGAAACAAAAATAAACATTCATCTTGGCAAAATAAAGAAATAAAGCCTCTCCACATTTAGTTTTCTGGAGAACATAACGTTACTTAAACCAAATTCAGCAACACTGGTTAAGGTAGCTCAGAATGTACCCGCTGCACCGTTTAAGGTGGAACGGGAAAAGTCGAACAAGAAGCTGGCGAAGAGGAGGCCAACGTCACTTCAAATGTAGAGTAGACTGAGGGATGTCTAATGAAAGTCAGTCTACTGAAATAACACCGAACTTACTCGCTGCTGGACGTGTGATGAACTATCTCTGTCCGAGTCCGATCAGCGTTAGCCTGTCAGTTCCCAATCGGCGAATCAGCGCATGAAAATCTGGTCGACATCGCGACGCCGAGCTGCGCTGCTGAAGAGTCTCTGAACTCCGCCAAGAAAACTCTGTCTGTGCTCAGAGACTTTAAAAGCTGTTGGAGTGATAAAGGAGATGAATCCCTGCGATACTGAGCGATAATGCTGCGGAGATCCGACTACTGTGTTGCTCTGAGGTAACTTAACGACACGATGCGTTACTGAGGAGAGAGGCGCGCTGAGACTCTCTCTCTCTCTCCCTCTGACTCGCTCTCTCACGCGCGTGCGCGTGCACATGCACGCACGCTGCCACGAGAACGCGCATCTGTGAAGCCCAGCAACTTTTTTCAAAGTTAAAATGATCAAAATATGCCTTATTTTTAACTCACAGCCCTGTGCAAATTTCATATTCACACGGTGAAATAGTTCTTCGGGTTGATGGGAAATGTGTTGTACATGATTTTATATGGAATCTGTTTAAAAACAGTTCTATATTAGCACCATTCTTCTATTGTTACAATGCCAAGCTTATCACATCAGAAGAACCCCTTTTTGGTGCTATATAGAGACAGATAACATGTATATAGAAACATAACATGGGTTTTATATGGAACTATTTTATGCTTAAATGGTTCTTTGCATGTTGAAATGGTTCTTCTGATTGGTGAGGAATGTGTTGTGTATGATTTTATATAGAATGTTTTTAATAATGGTTCTTCTATTGTTCAGGTTTATAACATCAGAAGAACCCCTCTTTGGTACTATACACAGTCAGATTCTATTAAGAAACATGGGTTTTATATAGAACTACTTTATGCTTAAATGGTTCTTCTGATTGATTGGGAATGTGTTGGTCTGTATAGAACCAATGGCTCTATACAGTCCCAAAAACGGTTCTTCTGATGTTATAAGCATGAACAATAGAAGAACGGTGCTATATAGAACCATTATTAAAAACATTCTATATAAAATTATATACAGCACATTCCCCATCAATCTGAAGAACCATTTCATGCAAAGGACCCTTAAAGCATGAAGTGGTTCTATATAAAAGCCATGGTTCTAAACAGAACTGTTGCCTTTATTAAAGAACCATTGAGGAACCATCTTCTTTAAGTGTGTATCTTAACACTGTTTAACGTTACGATAAATACAATAAGCCTGAATAAACTTAAGTAAACTTCCTTGATGATGGATCGGAAATTGTTAACACACACATCAAATCATGATGCACTGTTTATTTGTTTATTTGTATGTATTCTAATGTTAACAAATAAATTCTTACTGCTCAGATAAATGACCTTAAAAATGACTCTCTCAGACTTTTGCACAGAACTGTATGTAGGGGTGTTGGCAGGTGCAGGGTGTAGTGAATGGAAATTAAGTTTAGTTTAGTTATTTAAGTTAAAAACTGTGAAATTAGAAGAGATATTAGGCCTAGTTTACATTTACGGCATTTGGCAGACGCTCTTATCTAGGACGACTTACAGTTTGATCATTTTACATAGGTAGGCAAAGGTAGTGTTAGGAGTCTTGCCCAAGGGCTCTAATTGGTATAGTGTAGGGTGGTATAGTGTATACACTATATAGTTGTGTCCAGAATGAGTAACAGATCTGTAGATGGTGCTAAAATGATTAAGAAAGCTGTTTAACATCAGGAATCTAATAAAATTAACATGTCTATGCCTCATATTTGAAATGCAGGATCATGTCTCAGACATATAATATAATATAATATAATATAATGTAATATAATATAATATAATATGTAATAATCTACTAACTTGTCTGATGTTCTTCAAAAATGTTGCAATGTTGAATAAAACATCTTGAAATACCTTCTGGTGTCTAGCATATAGTATTTCAATCTATACTGCACTGGCTGAAATTAAATAAAATAATAGCAGTTAGTAAAATGACAAATCATTCCAAATATATATTATGTTTTGTATTCAAGTATACAGTCATATCCAAAAGTTTGGGCGCCCCTGATCAAATCATGTTTTTCTAAGTGAATAAATAAGTTAACACACCCTCTACAGAAAACATACTTCTGCTAATTTTAATGCACAAGTACTGTTTATTTGTCTAATTTAGCATAATGGGGAAAAAATTAAATAATAAAAAAAATAAAATGTGGCCAATGCAAACTTCATGGCACATATTTCATGTTTTATTTTGTTTTTTTCAAATATGTTAAACCCAACAAATCAATAGAAACTGTGCACTGAAATGTGCTTACAAATGCCATATTTAAGTTTGTTCCCTGTAGTGGTTGCGTTAACTTATTTTCACTTAGAAAGCCAACAAAACATGTGATTTGACCAAGGACCGTATATTGCACACTGTTAGAAATAAAGGTTCTGCAGGTACTTTTTTCACTCATCAAGGTACAAACAATGTAAATGTTCCTTCAAAGGTACAAAGATGGTTTTAAGGTCCAATTGTGCACCTTAAATAATTTTTCCCAGATGAAAATACATATTTGTACCTTTTCATAAGCGAATGTTTTAAAACAGAACAATGAAATAAAAAGTGGAGGTGTGTGGAGTCAATACAGCTTAGAAAATATGATTTCAGTGGATTATGGTACAGTTATGTTCCCTGACTAAAGCTACTGAGATGTACCCTTAAGGTTCCCACCCCAGTGACAAGAGGGGCACTGCCCCAGTGATAGGTGTGTGCCTTTTATCTGAGAGTGTAGATATCCAGAAATGACAATATATCAGTTATTTAGAGTTGAAAGGTCCATGTGTTTGAAGAAAAGTGGATTTTGCACATGATATTTACACGTGTTCATGCAACACGAAGTTCCAGTCAGAACGAGGATGATGTTCAAACATCTGATAATGACATTGCTGATGTGCTGTTTTCCACTCTGGGTGCGCTGATATTCTGCTGATATGAGGGACGATATGAAGGAAATCCAGTTTCCGGGTAACACAGTATCTCTCTCACAGCCGTGCTCACGGTAATGTTCTATGTGCAATAATGTTTACGAAAAACTGTTTTGTAGAAGTATCAGGCCTTAAAACACATCCTTTTCCTGATAGATGTAATGGAGAGTCATGTTTGCATTTGGTGTGGTGTAATTCCGCTGAAAAGTCATGATATCAAGGAAACAAATCTGTTTCCTTGCCAGCACTTGTATTACATTGTTCTACACAATACTCACAAACAGTGAAACTTTTGAGAAATGAGGTTGTGTTCCTGTTACACTGAATTAACGTGCTGTAATTCTGATGTGAAGGAAACTAATAAGTTGTACAGTAACTGACCATGACCCACAATCTAATTGGTGAGTTCAGATACGTTAAGTGCACCCATTGCTAACACAGCTGTTTGATTGCACACAGACAGCCTCTGTAATCTCCATAGAAAAGCAAGGGACTCTCTGGAACGGCTGCACCTGGTCACCATGCCCAATGCCAAGCGTCAGCTAGAGGGGTATGAAGCCCCCCAGCAATGTGGAACTTCATGGAACTGCAGTGATGGAGCTCCATCCAGTACCTTTGGGATGAGTTGAAGTGATCCAGAACTGATCATCCAACATTAGTGGCTCACTGCACTGATGTTCTTGTGGCTGAATGCAATCAAATCCTCACAGCAATATTCCAGCATAGTGTAAAGCCTTCCCAGAAGAGTAGAGGCTCTGGATGAGCAGGTGTCTACAAACTTTTTGGACATAGTGTATGTCAGCACTTCTCAAACTGGAGGTGGAGGGCCCCTAGGAGGCCACAGGGGGGCTCTAAGGGAGCTGCAGAAACATCTCAAAAGTTTTACCCCTACTTAGTCAGTGTTAATTTTGCTCGCTGTGGTGGTGAGAGGATCTGGATATTTAGTTCAATGCCTCTAAAAGCTCCCTCACAGAAAGCTGTTATATTAAATGGGTATGAATAAGCTGGCTGATGCCTGAGACACTGTTTTATGATCGTTTTGAGATCAGGTTTTGGCTTAACATGTACTTTTTAAAAATCCTTTCATCGGAGGAGTACATACAGGATGATGTAAGGCGAAATAGTCCCTAAAGAAAACCATTTTTTTCCATATTTACCACGATTTTACTGTTAACAACAATATGTATATAAACTCAGAAGACATGTGTGGGTTCACTGGTGATTTGGATAGTAAATGAAATGAAATATTTATGACCCCTGATTCCTATCACCACCACTGTAAATAATTAGCGTTTATTTAAGCAAAACTTTTGAAAAATTCCCCTTTAAGCATAAAAGCATTAAATCCTTGAGGGTTGGTTTTTGTGGATGAAGGTTAAGCCTAGTCTTGGACTAAACTGCAATGTCAGTAGTGATTCACACAGTTGCACACAGACAGCTTCTATAATCTCCATAGAAAAGCAAGGGACTCGAATGGCTGCACGTGGTCACCACACCCAACGGCGAGTGTCAGCTAGAGGGGTATAAAGCCCCCCAGCATTGTGGAACTGTATTCTCTGGAGAGATGGAGCTCCATCCAGTACCTATGTGAAGAGTTGGAGTGATCAGAACTGACCATCCAACATCAATAGCTCACTTCACTAATGCTCTTGTGTCTGAATGGAATTCAATGGTGATTCGCCATTGAATTTCCATATCTGTTCTCTGGGAAACTAACCCTGAGTGATTTACAACATAAATGGGCGTAAAGCGCCACCTGCTGGTAAACAGCAAACTGCTTCTTCCTGTGTATTTGTTTTTGATAAACCAAGTTTGACTGTTGGACGTTAGAAGCCATTATGATCCTAGAAGCCTTACAGAATCCTTCCCATGCAATTATTTGCCCATTTGTCTTGTATCCTGCCAACATGCTTCAGAGACAGTGTTTTGAGAACGATAACATTATTATTCAAATACACACATAAAATAATACTTGACATTTCACAAAGTATTTTTGATTCTAATTAGTTTTCAGCATATTTTCTCTGGAATCTTTTTCCAAACAAATATTTTTTTTCAGAGATGCCAGTAGGCCTTTGGGAATCGTAATCAGTTCACTGAAGTTCTTGTTCTGAATTAAATCACCAGGATATTCAGGGAAGAATCTCTGTTGCGTAAGTTCTGTGGCACTAGAGGCTTAATAAGCAGCATAAATTATATTATTAATAAAAGCAGCTTAGAGTGACCACTGGAGAGACTGTATAAAGTGAAAACCTGCATGTAGAGACATTTAGCCATAAATTAGGCCTACTTTGGCTAGATGAAATTCAGTGTCATCCAAGAGCCCCAGAGCTGCAGTCATTTCAGTATATAGTCTGAAAAGGTATTTAAAGAATACAGAATGTACATATTTGTGGTGATGCTTAATAAAGCTAAAGCTGCTAAATGGAACAGGGCAATATTTCCATTTTGACTTCACAGTATCTCCGTCTGGGTGGCTTATTCATGTTAACTAAATATTTAAATATGTAAATAACAATTTACATATTTACTAATGTGTGAATGTGTAAACATATATTACATTTTATTAAACAAAATAAATATATATATATATACATATATGTAGCCTGGGAAAACACACGGGACAACAACTTGTAAGCTGTTGGGTCTGTTTATTCTCTATCAGGATTTCAAAGATTTGAGGTAGTGAGAGGAATTCAGCTCACTGTCACAAAAGTATAACAGCCAACCGAAACAAACAAAGAAATAAAGAGAAACAAAAATACAAATTTTAAATGGACCTGGCTTAAATACTTTTTCGGTCCACTACAGCCTCGTATGTATACAGCACAGGCAAAATAACATAAGTATGTACAGTACACAAAATACGGTAGTGGCTGTTAAACTCAACATTAAAACCGCACCACTTTTGTTTTGTACAAAATCATCAATACACCACATTTACTTAAATCCTCTCTTTTCTCAGAAAAATCGGTACTCATTTTTGCTTGTGTGCGAAACACCAACAGCTTCTCTCACTCACAGTAACTATCAAAACAGAAATGGGAATATTCACCACCATTATTGACAATAGTACAATATTTTGCATTCCTATTACAACAAACTACCAATAAACTGAACATAAAACTCTATTAAGCAGCTGCCTTATAGCTTTTAACAGCTAACACGGATTATATAGGCAAACTGACCTGCTCAACCGCTGAGAAAGTCTCCATGCACACGAAATTTTGTGCTTTAAACTCGCTCTGTCTGTACTCTGTGGGATAGCGTGGGATAGATACATATATGCTATGCATTGTAGAGACAGCAGTTTATTTTGTCAGTATGTCATTTTATGTACTGTCCAGAACCAACAGTTTATTTCTGAGTGTGTTAATACAACATTAACAAGAATTAAGATAGATAGATAGATCTGTAGATAGATGTGTCTGATCCACTCATACTAGCACAACACACACTAACACACCATCACGATGTCAGTGTTACTGCAGTGCTGTGAATGATCCGCCACACAAATAGTACCTGTTCTGTGAGGGTCCATGGGGGTCCTGACCACTGAAGAACAAAGTATGCAGAGAAACAGATGGACTACGGTCTGTAACTGTAGAACTACAAAGTGCACCTATATAGTAAGTGGACCTGATGGACAATGAGCGTAGAAACAAGGAGGTGGTCATAATGTTATGCCTGATCGGTGTATATGCTGACACTGACTGAAAAGAACTGTGAGGCACAAATGTTAATGTGTTGAATTTTTAATTTGTCTTTGGCAGTAGAGAGAACCATATTGTCCTGCCAATGTACATAACCGGTTGTTTTTCAGTTCACAGTGTGGCCAAGTTAACAAAGCCATTTCACAGCATGTTTTCTCCGTACTTGGGTGCTTGTTGTGTTGAATAAAAATAGCTTTATTGACAATTGTCTGTAGATAGAACTGTGTGTAGAGGCTACATTTCATGTCGCATTTCACTCAGACTGAGCGTTCACACACAGTGTGAGCATAGAAATAACTTTGTCCATATACAACAGTCTATTCAAATGTACAGTGTGAGTCACCAAAGAGGACATTTTCTAAAATCTTTTGTTGAAAGAGAAAGATGAGGAGTGGGGATCAAAACTATGAAACATGCTTTACTTACAGCTGTAGAGAAGCGCTTTTCTGATGTGGAACAAAACCCACTTTTGTCCACTGCAGTGCTGCTGGATTCAAGGTAACTAATGTAGCATAACTAATGCACTTAATTTAAAATCAGCCAGTTTAACTGTTAATGTATATTGCACTTATTTACACTAACAACTATTAAATTCTGGGTAGGTTATTCAGAATTGTATCAGAATCGGTAGAGTACTCATCATGTACCCATACTCGGTCTGAAAAATGGTATTGATGCATCACTAGTAAATATACTGAAATACATACATATATACATGTAAATACATGGACAAATATGCACATATGCAGATGAAATGTATGTAATTGTCTTCAACCCCTTAAAATCCCAGGCTTGTTACATGCTAAGGCTTATTACTTAGTAACTACAGTGACTTCAATGCAAACTAGTTGAGCTATTCTTAGGTTACAGAAGTGAGTAATAAAACTTTGGCCCTGGCCAATATAATATAATATAATACAATAACAATATAATATTTACATATTTGTCAAACATATATGGAAATATATTACAAACCTGACACATATTTTGAATAAAATATGGAAATATACATCTTTTGCAAATGGGAGACTAATGTAATGTTACATAGTCCAAAGTAGGCCTTACTGAAATGGTCTTTTCTGTTTTAAAGAGTGGAAACATCGTGGTGTGGACGCATAACATTTGACTTGTATTATATTTCATTCTGTTTTAGTACAAAATGCATCAATATCTTTTTTTTTAAATCAATGACTGAAAGCATCCACAACTGTGTTGAGAAAAGAAACATATTCCACAAAATCATGTAAACATCACCATGTAGGCCACATTTTATTCCTCACAGAAAAAGCATGCAGGTGCCACATGCCGTTTGCATGGGCTCATTTTCCAGTGTAGCTGATGTGTGTTTAAACATTACATTGTGGAGCGCGCATTTACAGAGAAACGGCTACATAAAGTGCATAAAATTGGAACTGGGTCATTGCACAAATGCAAAGCAAACACAACACTGGAATAAAATGTGTCTTTTTTTCATTAAGGTCATTTACAAGGTAGATTAAACAATGTTAGGATGTCACTCTAAAGTGCTGGACAGCTCTTCCGTAACACATAATAACAATAACAACAAAAACATTACCATTAACAGTGTAAACAGCAGATGATGAACTTCATATCAGTGACTCAGAGGCCTCCTCAGCAATGGTGATCCTTTTGCTGGTGTCTTTATCAGTGTGAGACAGCAGTGTTTTTAGTGTGTACATGTGAATCTGCTACTAAGATAGAGAACAAGTGTAGAGTACAGTTAGCCCACTGCTTACTACCGTACTTAAAGTAAAGATCTAATTTAGCAGTCAATCAACCAAAACATATTTGGTGTCCAAAACTGGCTTCTTTAGATTTGCCCTGGAACTGGGGCAAAGAAAGCTAATGGAGTCTCAAATGTGTGGTTAAAACTGATTGAACAAGACAGCTGATAGTGCTGTTTTTAGCCATGCAATGTACTTTTGTTCATTTTTGTAAGTGACTGTATGTCACACAGTGTGAGAAACCACATAAACAGGTCAATTTAGGATATTTAATAACTTAATATGGTTTAATGTATTATGATTAAGGCATGCAGTTTGTCAAGGTGAACCACAATTATCAGTGCTGGCCTTCAGTTTGGGCCATAAATGCCAAAACCTATTCATTATAATGCTAATTTCTGCTTGCCCACATAAACATATTTGGCCTTCTAGATCAAACAGAGACATTTGATGCTTGTAAAGCAGATTCTATGTTTTATTTGAAGCTCATAACAGATAAATCAACATCTATTTTACCATATGTGAAACATTTTTCTAGTGGCTCCTTCAGTAAAGAGTCCTGGCATAGAGCTGCCGCTGTTTTCCATTTCTAACAACTCACTGAGACCCAGTTAGACTACAGCTCGTATTCGCAGTCAGTGACGTACCTAAAACTTCCAGAAGGCCTGCAGTGACTTTTTTTACTCCCAAAATTGGTCCCACCCATTCTAAATCAAAACAAGCTTCCACTGTCAGTTCCTAATAATGTAGTCTGTTCATCTAATAGCATAAGGCCTTCAATTTAGCTCCTGAAGTCCAAACCAATGAGAGAGCTCGCTTAGCTGTCTCTACACAGACAAAACAAAACTAAAAATGAACTAAAAGTTACATACATATTTTATTAATCCATTTAAAAATCACTAAGCCTTTTCTGGAGCTGAGGTTTCCCACTGCAGTTTGCACAGTGCTAATGGGAAATTATCATTTTCTATAACCTTTTAGCTGCATTAGCTTTGGAGCTTCTATGGAAAACCAAAGAAGCAAACTTCAGACATCAAACATGTCAGCATTTGGGGTAATGTGAAAATTATGTGGATGTGATTTTTTTTACCAAGCTATTTACAGGGCTAGCATCAGGGAGTCATATAGTGTGGCTGGCCAATCATCATGCCTCACTAAACCCGCTACTCTCTGTACATGGTTCCATACCAGCAGGTGGAAAAAAACAACTAAAACATTATCCCCTCTGCTTGTGGATCGTGCCAGATATAAAAGGCTACACTAATTAACATAGTAGGGTGTACATGCATCTTTCTGTGTTGGCTGCATGTTGGGGATGCACTGTGTGTTGTGCGAAGATAGCATACTTCCTAAATGGGCAAGAAATGGGTAGAAGTGTGGCTACCCCCCAACACCACACACACACATATATACACATACGCACATGCACCCCAGTTCCCTCTATGCCCCACTTATGATTTACTTCTGGCGCCAGGCCTGATAGAGAGGCATGATAAGGCCAGCTGTATGACTGCAAGTCAAACCTTTTTCTGTCATTAATGTTGAATACCAGCTGTCACACTCAGTGAAACTACAGTGGATAAAAAATCAGAAAAAAAATGGGTTGATCTGCCTAAAATGAACAAATCTGAAACAGTAGAATGATGTAGGCATTTTTGCTAGAGAGATTTACAGCAATGGACAGGAGAAAGTTCAGTCAGTATCACTGCCCCTCACTGTCTAGCTCCATCCTGCAGCTGTGTGACCCAGCATGCCTCCATTAGTTCGTAAGCAGAGGCCAGTCTGAGAGCGCGGTGGCTTTTTTGTGTAAAATATTTATACTCTCTGTCTTCCCCCTTTCCCAGCACTGCATTCATTAGGAGCTCAGTGACTGACGTAATATTGATGTATGTCTTCCCTGCTGTCAGTGTTTGCCATACAGTGGGAGGCATCTTCAAAGAGACAAAATATGATAACATCAGGAGGAGGAGAAGAAAAGGATGGTGTGGGGCACACGGTACTAAAAGTTTATGAAGAGGTCATTCATGGGATTCAAACTGTTCCTGAGCAAAACTGTGAACATGTGGATGAACACATGTGGCACTGATTGCATTTAAAGAAATATTGAAACATATTAATTTATAGGAACAAATGCGATAACTGACAAATACGTTCTGGCTATATGTTAACATTAGACCCACCTTCAAAATAAAAGTCATTGGGCCTCATTCACCGACCGTTCTTAAGAAGAAATTTCTTCTTAAAACCCATTAAAACCCATTTTCTTATTTGGAATTTATTCTTAGGTAAGAACAGAATCTACACACACTCAAGAGCACAAGGGAGTGAACAATTCTGCGGTTTAAGAACACGTCATATATCTGACATAGACTTTTTCTTAGAGCCTTCCTCAAGAACAAATTAAGAAAAAAATAGGAAGATATTAATGAACGAGGCCCATTGTGAATCATAAATATTTCTCAGTAAAGCATGGTATCAGGGATGGAGTCAGGGTTGAGCACTTTTGCATTATGAGAGGTGGGGGTGGTAGGTGTGAAGGGAAACTGAGACATTATATCATTGGTTAATACTACTATTATACTAATTAGAAGACATTTTTAAGGCAGAATTAACTGATTTGATATGCTCAATCATACTTAATATGACCAGGGACGTGAAAGGAGCAGTTTGGTGTTAAAAAAAGCAATATTTTTCTCCTTACTCCAGTTAAGCAAATGTGTTTGGTATTTGAAGTTTGCTCTTGATTTTTTCTCCCAACAAAAGTACATCGCATAGCTAAAAACTTAAATATCAGCCATGCTGAGGGCTAAATTTTGATATCCAGTTTGACATTCAGCCATCCTGACACCTAAAATTGTTGTCCAGTTTTATAGATAACAGTTTGTCATTATCAGGCCTTTATTCTCACAGTCATACAGCATTAGAAACCACCTAAACAAATTCATTTGAGATTTATGTGCGATGATTTATGCGTGATGCCATACGGTTTATATACTGCTAACTGATGATGAGATATAAACTTCCATTACTTATTAGCTACATTAGCCATGTAGCTTCACTGCAGAACTAAGGAAGCAAACTTTAGATGTCAAACATGCTTTGGCTGATTGTGTACTATGACCTTGAAAGCAGAAGCATCTTAAGATGTTTTATTCAATATTTATATATTATTTCAAGTTTATTTGAGGTAAGAGTAAAGTTGTACTTATTAGATGATGATGACTATTATTATTATATTATTATTATTATTATAATTATTATTATTATTATTGGATAAGCTGTTCCTTTAACAGAGAGAGAGAGAGAGAGAGAGAGAGAGAGAGAGAGAGAGAGAGAGAGAGTGTTGCTCAATCAATTAACTCGGGTTTTAGCTACACTCTTACAAAGATGGTTCTTTATGGGTTCTTCAATAAGGACGATGGTTCTGTATAGAACCATGAACACTCAAAGAACCATTTGCATGATTACATGGTTCTTTGCATGTTGAAATGGTTCTTCAGATTGACGGAGCATGTGTTGTATATGGTTCTATATAGAACCCTGTTGAAAAGGCTTCCATGTAGCACCAAAAATGGTTTTGCTATTGTATATAAACGTGACATCGTCAATAAAAGCAGAACCCTTTTTGCAGAACCATATGCAACACATTCTCTGTCTATCTGAAGGACCATTTCAACATACAAAGAACCATTTAATCACGCAAATGGTTCTTCGAGTTCTATATAGAAGCATTGTCTTTACTAAAGAACCCTTGAAGAACCATCTTTGTCAAGAGTGTAGGAGCACACATCTTCAAACAGGCTAATTTGTCAGAAACCAGTGAATCGATTCAGTGAATCGAATTAAAGCAGATTGTCATTGGTGATAAAGTCAAGGTCTAATCATTGATCTATCCCGTCTGCTTCCGCTCCACTCTCTTTTCTTTTATCAGTTCAGTGAAGATCAGACTCCTGTTGGCGTGGACAATGAGAGGAGCCCTATGACTCTGATAACGTGCATTTTTTAAGTGACGTTCATGTTGCAGTCACACAATTCTGCAACATGCAGTTAATGATATCATAGTAGTTACTCTATCCAGTGTTAGCATGACCTGTTTTGTCTGTGATCTTAATGGCTTCTATCTGACGGAAACTGTGTGTGCTGAGAGTCAGCGTGATCTTTGGTGTGTTCAGCGGAGAATATAGAGTGTTTGCGGAGTGGGGGCTTCACTCCCGACGGTCCTGAACACATCCCCCCACTGAAAGCCTCATCGAGTCCCGTTTCACCATGAATAAACAACAGGGCTGGCAGATGCAGTTTGCTTACGGGGGGAGAAAACTCTCGGATCATCTCTCTCTGCTCTGCCAACCGTGCAGACAAAAGACCTGATGTTGTGTAATTTAGCCATGCAAAATACACCACAGCTGAGACACATACCTGTCCGGAATATTCCACCTCTGATCTTCCCCTTACTCACTGACTGAAGTGAGTAATATATGGCACTCTGCAAAAAAAGACCACCCCTCATTTATTACATCTCCAATCAAAACTGCCTACAAGTTGTGCCATTTTTTAGGAGATATTTCTGCAGAGATTAATTATAAGATAAACCACTTGCATAAACCACTGTCCCCATCAGAGAAAGAGGAGAAAATCAAGATCCAGATCTAAAAGATCTGAAAAAAGGTGTTTCTGAAGAAAGGAAACTGAACAAAAAAGAAGATTTGCAAATCAAAGAAGCTGCTGTTGTTTTTAGAGCAACGGACTGTCCACTCCAGAGTCCAGACCTCACATTTTTGCATGCGTTTTGGATTTTTTGGATCTTCAGGAGCAGAAAATGCAACCAACTTCTAAGACTGAACTTATGGAAAAATATCCCTGCTGACAGTGTCCAAAATTACCCCTTGGTGTTTGGGGGGGGGGGTCCCATGTTGGCTGGCTACTCCAGCGTTGACTGGCTGTGTTGGTGCATTATCCTGGCCATAGTTACAGTTACCAGGTTGTGAGGGACCAGCTGGGTCAGCCAGTTTGAGACCCCCAAGAATTGTGATTTTGCTTGCGGATTTCTTTGAAACACAGAAAGCCAGTCTGATGAAAAGAACTGAAGCTATAATAAAGAGTTGACACATCAAATACTATTAAAAACTAAATTATATTTAGTTGTTGAGGCTTCTGTGTAATTTTCTGTTGAATACATGTTCTCTGCTTTTTCCTGATGCTGAAAAATTATTAACTTGTACTTAAAGGCCATTTTGACTGGAAATTAAATAAAAGGATGGTCTACTTTGCACAGTACTGTAGATTCCTTAAATATGTTTTCTGATTTTTTAATGATTCTGTAAAATTATTATAAATTATAAATAAATGAAAGGTGGTCTCTGGATTTAGCACAGCACTTTATATCTTATCTGATCTAAGCTAATATAATATGAAATAATATAACATACTATAATATAATATAATATAATATAATATAATATAATATAATATAATATACACTAGTGCTTATATATAAGTTATATTACCATGTAGATTAACATACTATCAGAAAACACAAGGTATTTTAAGATGTTTTATGCAATTTTTTTGGAGCTCCAATAATTATTTATTTATTTCTATCTATCTATCTATCTATCTATCTATCTATCTATCTATCTATAGATAGATAGATAGATAGATAGATAGATATTCATTGATAAAATGCTGTAACTTGCAATAGTATAATATAATACAATATACTTATAATATACATATGTATTAATGTTACTAATATAGTAAGTTCTTAGTAAGTTATCCAGATTTGATCATCATTTTTCAAAAATAAGGCATTGTGGATATTAATTTTATTATATTTCATAAAGCTTTTGCAGATATTTTAGAATCATCTACGGCTCTGTTCATCATTCTGGACATATAACATTTCTTATAGCTTCATAAAAATGACATGTTTTTGTAAGTTTTTTTGAGAGAACTAATCCACACAACAGAAAAACTCAGTATCGTAGACCTAATCATGCCACTTTATCACTGCAGGAAGGAACAATGTGTCTGGAAATGTAATGAAGTGTTTGGAATGTGAAGGAATCCGATGGGAATGTACTGTATCATTCACATACATGCTGTGACTATGATATGAAGATGATAAAAGCAATCAACAAAGAACAAAAAAAAATCATGGTACCAACCACTGCCTGAGTGAATTCACACAGTAACAAAAACAACATCAGGTCTGAATCACAGCCATTTATGTCAAACGTTAAGTCACAAAACTCATAATGAGCTAAAATATGTCTGTGCTTTTTAGAAATAAATACTGTATACTGAGGTATGAACGTCCCTGCCAAAGAAGGAGCAATAGACAACGATGAGGCTGTAAAAAAAAACAAAAAAAAACACACTACTCTGGAGTTGATGAAGGTGATGGGCATGACTGGAGATGAAGCGGATGATTGGCAGCTGTCCATCAGTGCTCTTGGACACTTGGACACAGAAAAGTGCTGTTGTTGTGGCAACAAGTGAGTGGAAGTTTGTTTGGTCTTTTTTTCATTGCAAAACATGGGAGAGTGGGAAGCTACTGACCTCAAATTAGATTTTAAGGTGGTCATGCTTGTTTTCCAATAAGCATTAAAGAAAGGACTATATTAACCAAATGGATTCCCAGTCACAGATGGCGTAGTTGCTTAGACCAGATGTGTCAAACTGGGTTTCTTCCAGGCCACAGCTCTGCAGAGATTAGCTATTTCCCTCTTCTTATGTTCTGAATTCAGATTAAGAAGGCCTTTGCTAATTAACTGATGCGAAGCTGTCATCCACCTGTATCGTTTTGATCACCATGGAGTTTCATGTTGTACAAAACTGTGCAAACCTCACCTGCATGAACTGACCCTCCTGATGCTGCTGCTGCTGCATAAACTCAAACTATCTAATTAACCATTGCTCCACCTGTTTTTCCCTGTTTTGTATTCTAATATTTTATACTGATGCTGTTTGCTATCCGGTGTCAACCAGAGGAGGATGGGTTCCCCTTTTGAGTCTTGGTTCCTCTCAAGGTTCCTTCCTCTTGCTCTTAGAGAGTTTTTCCTTGCCACTGTCGCCACTGGCGACACTAATGGGGGCTTGGACCTGGATTTTTCTGCAAAGCTGCTTTGTGACAACACCTGTTGTAAAAAGCACTGTATAAATAAACTTTGACTTGACTTGACTTGACTAGAGTGATGTGTATTATAGTGCTGGCTTTAGAATAGTGGAGCCTCTGATTGCTGCAGAGCTGTGACCCAAAAGGAACCCAGTTTGACGCCTCTGCTCCTGTACAAAACTAAAGAGAGTTAGCCTCAGACTGCAATGTTGGCTGATTCACTACATTTGGGTCAAAACTATTCCTTTAAGGACAGTCCCAGTACGCCAGTAAACAAAATGAGAGGTAGAAGACCTTCTTGCAGTTCACTGTCCGACAGGCCAGGACATGGTGCTATGCAATGATGTCTGCACTGAGAGCTGACAGTGGGGTGGCATCTCTGTGAGAGCGCTTGGCGTTGCTGGACAGAGAAGAGTTGGAAGTGTTAGCAGAGGTGTGCCGGTGGTGGAAGGATCTTGGTGGGTGCAGTGGCGCCCCCCTCAAGAGCAGCACATCCTTCACCACCTCTCTGAAGGGCTTGCTGACAAAGCAGTAGAGGAAGAAGTTCACAGCGGTGTTTAGCATGGCTAGCATGTTTGCCAGGTCGTAAGCTAAGTGCACACGCCAGTCCCTGTGAACAGACGACACGTAGAGATGGTAGAGTACCACAGCTGTTCGCGGGGCCCACAGCACTGTGAACACAGAAGTGATGGCCAGCAGCATTGCTGTGGTTTTCCCCAGCCTCCCTGCAGCTGCCCGCTGCTGTCTGCTGTCCTCCTGGCACCTTTGCTGGTGCTGGCGCCTCCGCAGTCGCAAAATGATCAGCGAATTTAACACCAGGAAGACGCTGCATGGCAGGAAAGTAGATGATGGTTACGTGGACCCAGATGAGGGTGGAGTCCAGGGTGTTGGGGGGCCTACTGACTCTCCACACATCTGACCACCAGAAGAAGGGCACACCTGATGCTAGAGCCAGTGTCAAGACGACGGTAATAATGCGTCGCGCCCGGGCTGGATAGCTGATCTGCCGGTGGAGCAAAGGGTGGCACAGGGCAACATAACGATCGACGGTCAGTGGAACGGTGGCCCAAATGGACGCGTGGTTGGCAGCAAACTCCAGAGCGCTGACGGAACGCAGCAGCGCCACAGGAACATCGCGGTGGAACACGGCAGTCTCCAGCAGGAAGCCCACAAAGATGATGAAGAGTTGGCTGAGGATGTCCGAGCCGGTCAATGCAAGCAGGTAGACATACAGGGCCTTCTGGGTACGGGCGGCCAAGCGGGACAGGGCCACCAATGTCAGTACGTTTACTAGGAGAGAGAATAAGAGGAATGAGAGGGAACAGTAAAATGTACACAAGTGGGACAGAGCCACCAATGTCTGTTCACTAATAAGCATGGATCAAGGTGATAAACCTTCAATGGTAGCATCCGTCACAATTCTTTGGTAGTTAATGCAAAATAACACCATCACTTCTAGACATTTTACTCAGCAGCATGGAAATTTTTGTCTCGGCCGCTGGCCCGGACACAATGATATGGTTTTGCTTGCTGTTCTTCTGTTTAAATACTGTACCTTCATTATTCTGATTTTTAGATGCGAAGCACCCCATGGACCTGGCTTGTAACTCACTCACTCACATTTTGCAGGCTGAAAAATGTTCTCAAGGGGGCGCCATAAATAAATGGTTTTATGCTCTGCTTGCTGTTTATACCACTGAAAACTAAAATTATAGCCAGGCCATTATAGCCGGTGCAAAGTTTTCCCTATTACTGTTATTTGGGGATTTAGGCAATGCAACTGAAGCACCCACCACTAGCCATCTACTAACCAAAGGGCCCCCCAGACAGTCAACACTTTTATTCCAGCCCAACTCACATACATAGGGATGAAGGAAAACTATGGGCCATCTGGAGGGCCCTGAGCACAGTGCTGGGAACGACTGCTCTGACCACAGAGCTGCTCTTGGCTGGATATTTTTGGGTGGTAGTCCACTCTTACCTAGCAGCAACACTGACGTTTGTAAAAACCTCAACAACACTGATGTGTCTGGTACACTCGTACCAGCACCACACACACGACCATGACAGTGACACGGCTGTACTGAAAATGACCTACCACTCAAATATAATACCTAGACAAGAGCAATCCTGTGGTCAGAAACTGACCAATGATGAATAGAGTAGAGCGCTCTGATAAAATGAGCAGGAACGGACTGTATAGTCTGTAATTGAACTATGAAGCTATAAGGTAGATGGAGCTCATAAAGTGGCCAGCAGGTGAAAGTACAAGGTGGATGTTTCTAATAAAGTTTTAATAACATTTCCTTGATGGTTATACGACCCTGAGCTAATTTAGCCAAGAGTGGGATGTGACCTTCAAACATTCAGACAATTAACCATTTATTTACTTATTGATTTGAGGCCTTGCTAACTGAATTGGCTGAGTAAGTGGTTGATTTTCCCACATTCATAGTGCTCATATCTGTCTAGATTGATTATTACTTGCTTGACTGATTGACACAGATTGTCATGTGATGAATAGAATACAGTTCATTCATGACCTTCCACTGAATGACAGACTACACTGTTTTGAGTCCTTTGTAAATCTACTGTTTCATCAGTGATACGAATACCCATGTGTCCTTACCTGGAACTCCCACACACAAGAGAATGCTGTAGTAGATGACGGGGATGTAGCCGAGTACACACTCTGACCTTTGGTACTCATCTGCACTCTCCTCCTCTTCTTGGTGGCTGGGCACCGTGCCATTATGCCAGCTGATCATGGCCCTTAAGATCCTCCTGTGGCAAGACAGATGGTGGGTTAGAGCACAATAATGCAATATGAATTTATATTCTTGAATGGCCCGCACACCTCTTCCTTTTTCCTTTTTAAACAGCTATCTAGAGGAAGTCCTCATTTTTGATAGACCCCCTTTGATAGACCCCCTTAAAATCTCAGGAACCTATATGTGGGCCTACATTCTCATAACTATGTAACTTACAGAACTTACTTGGTAACTACTATGAAATTCAGTAGCTTTAAGATTGAATGAGTAAAAGGTCTCTAGTTACCATCAGCCACTGTTTTACCTACCAGATGTTTCTTTTAGATGATCTTGTGCCTGCAACTTGCAGGCAAAACAGTTGGTCACTTCTAGCCTTCATAACTTCAGAACGGTTTAAAGTACAAACATGATCCACATATCAGGACATTCAGCAGACCTGCCCCTAACTAGCAAGCATGATGTCATCAAGCTGTGACATCAGCATCAGTGAGTAATTTGGCTCGGAAAATCACCTAAAATCCTGATATTAATTGGCCACTCTGCTTTTTGGCCTTCATATTCCAACAAAGGGTTAAAATATTTTGAGTATTAAAAATATCTGATATTAATTATGCAACTCAATTTGTAATTAAAAATAAAGTCAGTCTTGCCGTGTATCAGAGTTTTAGCGCTCAGGTTGAATCCAAGAGGACAGAAAATAATAAACATGTCCGCCTTATGCTAATTGTTTATTTTTGCTCATAATAACCAACAGAATGAATCACCATCAAAATGATTGCCTTTTCAGCTCACAGACACTCCAGGTGCAACTTGTTTTCAAGATCTCTATAAGGAAAAAATTACAAAATTCTGCAATCGCTAGGTAAATTTTTTTATCAGAAGTGACCCAAATTCAAGTAATGGCTTATCTGAGTAGCCCAGGGTCTCCTGAAAATAACAACATATGGCATGTGTGACTGTCACATGTAAGTATATTATAATTGCATTTCTAATTGTAATAGACCCAAAATATCAAAACAAATTCCCTAAAAGGGTTCTTTTAAACTTCATTGTAAACCTGCTTCTAGCCTAACTGCATGTGTATTTTATCTGGCACAGCCCAGAGGAGGATGGGATCTCCTTTTGAGTTCTGGCTCCTCTCTGTGGTTCTTCCTCGAGCTCATAGGATGATTTTCTTTTTGAGTTTTGGTTCCTTTTAGTGCCTCTCCTTCGTGCACTTAGGAAGTTTTTCCTTTTAAGTCTTGTTTCTTCTCAATAATTCTTTCTTATGCTCTGAGAGAGTTTTTGAGTCTCAGTTCCTCTCAGTCCTTCTTCCTCATGCTCTCATGCCTCCTTTTGAGTGTTTTTTTCCTCTCACTGTTTCTTCCTCATGCACTTAGGGAGTTTTCTTCTTTTGACTCTCGGTTCCTCTCAGTGTTTTTCCTTCATACTCTTACAGGAGTCTTAGTTCCTTTCAGTCTTTTCTCCTCATCCTCTTAAGACATTTCACCTTTTGACTTTTACTTCCTTTCAGTGCTTTTCCTTCATACTCTTACAGAATTTTCATTTGAGTCTCAGTTCCTCTCAGCTTTTCCTTTTCATGCTCTTCTTCACTCCTGTGGAGTCTTAGTTTCTCTCAATGTCTCTTCCTCATTTTCTTCTAGAGTTAATCCTTTTGCTTCTTTGTTCCTTTCAGTATTTCTTCCTCATGTTCTTAGAGAGTTTCTCCTTTTGAGTCTTGGCTCCTGTCAGTGTTTCTTCGTCACGCTCATGCGTTGTGAGTTTCTCTATTCTCGTTCACTATTGCCCTTATTCTCTATACCTCAACCACATTTCTGGACAAGCTGCTTTTTGTTACTTTGAACATGCCTTCAGCATATGGTTGCAGTATGAAAAGAAACTGTATGACTGAAGGATGGGAGAGAGCTCTGAGAGAAACTCTTGGGCACAGAGCACAGATTTGACTGCCTTTAATGATATACAAACTACTCTGTGTCCCAGTCATGAAACTTTCACATGATGTGCAAACAAGGAGATATTTGAGCGAAATATTGAATAAATCTGGTTTCAGGTTGTTAAAGTTTTACGCTCAAATTTACACACACTCCTACCAGATGTGAGTTTGATCATACAGATGTGCCAAAGATCAACAGATCATACAGATACACCAAGGGCTGCTGTCTCATGTACAAATTACTATTCAAATAAATGTGAATTAGCAGGGTGGATTAGCAGCATCCCCTTTGCTTTTTATGACTCCTACGCAACTCTTATAACTACACTGCATTCACTGTGTAGTTTCCTTTATCTGAGACATTCTTCATTTCCACATCCTTACATATCCTTAGATATGATCACTTAGCAAAAGGCTGTGTAACATTAACACAGAGATGAAGTGAACAGAGTCAATGTGAGTTCTCAGTGTCCTGTGTTAGATGAGTAAGCTTGCTATATAAATCTAAGCTTGTCTGAATATTATGCAACATAAGATGACTTACATAAGATTCACATATTTAAGTGTATGCCACACTAAGATTTCAGCTGTGCAGAGCAGAGTGGAGAAAAGCTAATGGCTTCAGTAAGTCCATCTCTTTAGACAAGGCTATTGTTAATGTCACAGGAGAGCCTGGTCTGGCAAGGCTCCATCAGTCACTTAGAGACAAGATCCTGGCACAAGACAAACCCAAAAGACCTGAAACTGCTCTTATTTTTTTCTTTTTCTCTCTTTCTCTCAGTACATTTAACCTAGATTTCACAATGCTTGCCTCCTCTTGCGCTTTATTGTATGGACGTCATACATTGCAAGCGTTTGTTTGCTTTTCGTACTTGACCCAATAAAGGACCTGCGCTAAATTATACCCTGCCTTGTGTTATCTCATTTTAGCATGGATGAAAATCTGGTTGCGCGAATGTCTCTTTGGCAAGACCTATTGATAAGGTCATGTTGCGCTTCTTGGAGCCAGGCATACAGCATGTAGTGCTGGTTAAGGGTCTGTGATTATAACGCTGAAGAGCAGTCATTAAAATTGAACCGCACCAAATGTAAAGGCAGTTCATTCCCTCTTACTGACACACAAGCAATATATCACCAGGATTTATGGTCTAGAACATAAATGCATGCTGGGGATGGGGGGGGGTGTACTAGCATTGAGCTGTTTTTTTCTATAGGTGGGCAGTTTCTCAAAGAGCACGAGAGACAGATCAACAACGATCCGTCTGCTGTCACCTCATAATTGCTGTCCTGACCCTGCCAGCCAGGGTGAGAGGGTTATTAGCGACTCCTCTTTGAGTAAATGTACTTAACTCTCAGTTCACAACACCAGTGAACTGCACCTGACCCCAGATGTTTAAAATTAATAAAAAATAATAATAAAATAAGAAGCAAATTTGGCTACTGAAGCTTTTTGTCAACAAAAGCAGGCTTTTGTGTTTGAAAAATCGGTCTCTGAAATGCAATTTATGGACAGAGAAAAGAGTCGTCATTAACGTGACCATCAATTTATTGACCAGATGTCCAGAATTAGTCAATCAGGTACCGTTAGACAGCTTTATGTGACCTTCAGCTGTAATTCCCTATCAGTGACCAAAGTAAAAGTGAGAAGGGTCTCAAACACAAAAGGATCTTGGCAAGTGAGAACATCTTATATCTATCCTATATATATATATATAATACTTTAAATAAATGCATGTCCTAAAATTGCCTTATGTTGCCATAGTTTGTGAGTCAATGTCTCACTAATAGCTAATATTCAAAATACTGTGAGATCTACCTTTAAGAGTTTTGAGGCTTGTTATGATTAAAGTAAATCAAAGGGGAAGGTGTTTATCTCAACCAACTCCGGATGGATTCCAAACAATGGCAATATTGATAAAATCTGCCTTTTCTTTTAAGTGGTTTAGAATTTACAGTTTACAAATATACAGATATTCTGCTCAGCCTCTGGCATATTTAACTCAGTTATTGGCACATTTCAATGTAGCTAGCCTTTTAGCAAACACTGTTATCCAAGCTAGTTAGCAAACCAATGACAATATTACAGTGCTGTACTATATTAAACCCTACATAAACAGACAAATGCTAAATGCTGTTTTTCACCGTAGCTAATGGTAACATAATACTTACTTCACCTCGTACCTTTTAGCTGATACCAGATGTGACAGATTTACTAAATAATGTTGAAAGTCTAATCTATACTATTATCTACACTATTAGAGTATGAAAGGAGCTTAGGGGATATCCTCACCCTGACTGTGATGCATCTATGTGCTATATAACTAGAGCCACATCCACAGAGTTGAATGAAACTCTCCTTTCTGCTTCCCTTGATTTTAAATCAGGTACAAATCAGACAAAATCAAGAAAACCAGGTAGCAAAGGAAAATGTATTTAACCATTAAGAAGGTGCCTGGTTTGGCTAACCCAAGTAAAAATGTTTAGAAATAAGATTATATCAACTACATTTTAGATGATATACACAATGTCAATCTATATGTATCAATATATATATATATATATATATGTATACACACACACACACACAGTAATCACAGTGCAAATCACTCAGTTATCAATATAGGTCCTAAAACCAAACTAGCAACATGAGTCCTATAAGAATATGTTATAGGAGGCTACCTCATACTCTGAATGATGTATCATGTTGTGATCTTTTTGCTGTAGCCCTCATGGATTAATGTGTAATAGAGAAATCCAATGTTCTGTCAGGGGACCGGAGTCCTTGAGTGCTTCAGAAACTGTGTTAACACCAATTTGCGCATCTATCACACATTTGAAATGGTGAGAGGTTGAGGGTTTCAGGGTTTCTCAAGAGGAAGTGGCTGATCCGAGACAAGGAACATTCTCTTGCGTGCAGCTACTTGTTACAGTCTATTCCTGTGGGAAATCTTGCGAGAATGCAGCTGGCTCACTTCTGAAAATTATGTGTTAGAGTTCTATCTATCCATCTATCTATCTATCCATCCATTTATCTATCTATCTATCTATCTATCTATATATCTATATATATATATATATATATATATAGATAGATGGATAGATAGATAGATATATAGATAGATAGATAGAATTCTTCTAACACATAATATTCAGAAGTGAGCCCCATGACAGGAGACAGAAAGCAGTTCAGCTGCATATACAGGCAACATATCCATGACTCTAAAATACAAACAAATGGTTCAATAGGTTAGAGTTAAATTACACCAAAGGCTTTACTGTGGGTGTATATTTCCTAGTATTATCTTGGTAGGCTTTTACGATTAGAGTCAAACTCCTAGTACATTATTAAAGTTCCCATCAGCTGACGAGCAATTGGGAATAAAGGGCCATGCAGGATAACTGGGACAAGATGTTTAGCGTGTCACTGAAGTTCACAGTGTGGCCCACAGTCTGTGATGGACAAGAGCGATGTTTTTACATGTGTAGCCCCAAGCCTGAGGGCATCCATGCAGAGTAATTCTATTTAAACAGGAAAGCAGCATCTCAAACATGGGAAAAAACAGCTTAAACATAGCACTATGTTCAGCAGTGGGCTCAGGACCTTTTTGGAAGTTCCTTTGGGAACCACTCTGATGCTGATGTTGGAGCATGTATCATTAATGCCAGTCAAGTCTGTAAAGGCTGTAATGACATGAAAGCCTAATGCCACCACGACTAACAATACATTGGAAAAGGACACCAGCCAATATGAATAGACTCTCGAATTGCTTCCCATACTGTTGACACTGTTTCATGCGTTGAGCAACCACTGCTATTGTTCTGAGCCTCATCTGTGGACCAGCATGTCGTGTGTGATTGGGACGAGGCCAGAAGGAGGCCTATCTTTAGTCCTTCTGCTCTCAATTATTCATGCTGAGACTGAACACCTGAAACAATAGCCATGCTCAAGGGCAATGGCATATCCATACAGTCCCTATCATTACTGATTATAGTGATAAGAGAGGAAGAGCGCGTAAGAGAGAATGAGTGAGTGAGTTAAGGTTTCATTTTGGCTGCAGTGCAAACCCACACGGGTTCTAGACACATAGACTACACACAGTGCTGTGCAGAAGTCAGAGACAACCCTTCATTTATTTACTTATTTGCCATTAAACCAGCCATTAAGTACAATTTTGTATTTTTTAATCATCGGGAAAAAAGTAGAAAACATATATTTAACGGAAAACCTCTAAACTACATATAATATTCAGAATTCAGTTTGTCCACACTTTACCTTTATTACAGCTTTCATTCTTTTTGGGAGACTTGCTTTCAGTTTTTTAAAGAAACCTGCAGGGACATCTTTCCACACCTCCAGAATTCAGTCGTAGAAGTTAGTTGGAATATCAAACATACTCATGTCGGACTCTGGGGTGGCCAGTCCACTGTTCGGAGAACACCAGCAGCTTGTTGGTTTTATCTGCCGATGTTCTTTTTTGTCTATTTCCTATTCTAAGTAACAGTTTCTTGACAGCTACACATCCTTTCAGACCCATAGCGCTGAGTCTTCTTCTCACAGTGGAAGGATGGACAGAAACACCTGTGGAGGTTTTCAGATCTGGAGCAGCTTGATTTTCTCCTCTCTCTCAAAGATGAAAGCTTTAAGTGCGGTTTATCTGATAGAGACAATGTCGCTGTCTACCAGGTCTTAGTTCTTAGTTATCAGTTGTTAGGAGTCACATTTTCTCTGAAGCTTTTAATCATTTGAATGTTGAACTTTTGAATGTTTTACTTACTCTCCATTGACTTTCTCCTTCCTTATGCAATTGGATTATCTTATATCTAATCTCCTCAGAATTTCCTGAAAAATAAAGAACTTGTTCTTAAAGGCCATTTGGACTGTATAAACAGTGATCTATGACTTTTGCATAGTAGTGTGAATTTCCAAGTAACTCAGCACAATCACCCAAAGAAGTGAAGGAGTGAAATTTCACAACTTCCCTAAAGGTGACCTATGGATTTCCTGCCAGTCCTCTGACTGGACATTAAGAGGACATAACGCAGGAGACGGACGCTGGGCGTCCAATGAGCATCCGATTTTCAGCACAAATCACTCCAGTGAAGTCTGCATGTTTTTAAAGCCATTTGGTTGGAGGATATAAATAAAAGGCAGGGAGGACTATGGGTATAAATCAATGTCTAGAAATAAAAACCTCCATCATGTTAACTCTTACATGGTCAGTTTAGCATTGAACAATGGACAATGAATGGAAAATAATCCCAAATCGACCTTTATATAAATGTTTTTAAAAATGAGCTACTCTGCAAACAGGACCCAAGAGTCAGTTTTCTCATCCCATCCTCTCATTTCATAACATAATGCCCCATAAAACATTCAGTTGATCTGTTCCTTTTATACTTCCACAGGAAGGAATTATACAAGCTTATTCAAGCAAGGAAAGCACATTTTTATTAACTGACCACTACAAATTCTGCATTTATTCAGCATTAGAAGACACCTTGTAGATTTCTTCCTTACTTAAAAATCTCCCATCAGTGAGCAGCCAAGACAAAACCTCAACTAACTCTGACTCTGATTAGTGTAGCCTCTGAAGAGGAGATCTTTTCACATACAACCATTAGGTTCCTAATGGTTTCTAATGGTCCTTTTTCCAGCAGGGCAGGCAAAAGGCCTGTTTTCTCATCCCATCCTCTCATTTCATAACATAATGTCCCATAAAACATCCAATTGATCTGTTCCTTTCTTACTGTTCTCTTCTTCAGTGTCAGTTTTCTGGACTAAAGCAAGATCTCACCCTTTGCAAATGTGATTTCCACTCTACACTTCAGGACTAACATTAATCTGTGTACAGAAAACCCTCCCTTGAAGTCATACTGTACCATGTGCACCTCAGAGTCAAATATTTAAGAAGACATTACTGTCTAAGTTGTCAAAACCAGAAGAAAATGATGTACATTTAACAGACTTGCCTTTGTAAAATAAATAGCGCTGCCAGTGGGGGCAAATATTTGGACAGACAGTCTGCCTAAGAGCAAAAAAGGGACTGATGCAGAGAAAGGAGAGAGGCGCTCTTACCCTTAGGGCTGCACGCTGGTCCCCATCTGTGGGCTCAGCCAGGCCCGTTCCTCTGCTGGGTTTTCGGAGCCCTATCGCCCGATTCCCAGCCCTGGAGTCCTGCAGAAGGAGTAGGAGGAGGAGGAGGAGGAAGAAGAGAGGGATGGAGAGCAGAGGAACTCAAGCAGCAGGAACATCACTGCAGCTGGCCAGCCAGAGAGTGAGAGAGCAGAGGAGTGCTGAGGAAAGGAGACGGGTGAGAGAGCTAAGAGGGAGGGGAGAGAGATAGGAGGTGGAGGGAGGGGTGAGAAGTCAGGCTGATTTCCATTAAGAAAAAGAGGGAAAAAAGAAATGATAGTAATACAGAAACGGCAGAGTAATCTGGCTGTCATATGGCTAAAAAAAAGGACCTGATTTTTTCCTCTCATTTTTACTTTACGTTAAAAATAGAATAATAATAATGATAATAATTAATTGATGATTTATAATTTATTTCCTGAACAGAAAAACATAAAATAGAAAATGTGCCATGTCTTTGCAAAAGCCACTGTTTATGTGTATCATTGTATAATTTATATATCGTCAGCTGGCCAAAGAAAAACAAGTATCTCCATTTTTGGTGATTTTTATTTTTCTACGTGATTGACAAAGAACATGACAGTTGTCCTTTACATTGTGTGAAAACTTCATGATGAATGGACCAATAGAAATCCCCAAAATCAATTAGAATAAAATCTCTTTACATTAACTTACATTAAAAGTTAAGGCCGTTTTGCCCTCTCCTGTAAAGTTACCATTTTAGATATACTTGTTTTTCTTTCGGACAGCGACGATATTTTATATTTCCCAATATGTTCAAGTGAGCAAATAAACAGTAATTGTGCATTAATATTTACTTATTTTCACTTAGATAATCAACAAAACATGTAACTTGAGCAGGGGTGCCCAAATTTTTGCATATGACTAAACCTGCTAAGCTACTCAGTCATAAATGGCTTGAAGTTTATTTTTTCTTTCTATTACTGTCTTATTTTTTGAGACTGACACACTGAAACAACGTAAGCAAGCCTATTTGAATTTAGCTAACAACTCAACACGGTTTGAGGCTGTGATGATGGCTAATTATTTGAAATTCAATAAGCTTCCATTACTTTTTAGCTACATTAGCCAAACGTGTTGGCTGATCGTCTGCATTTGGGGTAAGACGTCAGTTCTGTACATTTGATTTTGACCTGTTTCTTTAAGCGAACGCTGTAGGTGTTAATGGGGTACCAGAACACTGTAGGTGTGAATTTAGCACCGTGAATTTTGCGGTGTGAGCTCCTTCAGGCTGTGAGCTGAATGTAAATTGGACTAAATATAGCCAATGTGTATGTGTGCTCTCATTATACTTCCACAGGGAGGAATTATACAAGCTTATTCAAGCAAGGAAAGCACATTTTCATTAACTGACCACTACAAATTCTGCATTTATTGAGCATTAGAAGACACCTTGTAGATTTGTTTCTTACTTAAAAATCTCCCATCAGTGAGCAGCCAAGACAAAACCTCAAATACCTCTGACTCTACTGCAGACTCTGAAGAGGAGCTTTTTACTTTTAGCATTTTTAATGCAATAGTTTGGCTAAAAATCTTCTTCTTCCTTCTTACGTACTTTTTTCAGTAAACATTGTTACAGTAAACTGTTATCATAGAAACCATTAAGTGTTTCTGTTGATTTCTGATGGTTTTGTAGTGTGTTTTGGCTCTTTTATGGGTTGATATCACCATGTAAAGGACCCTAATGGTTCAATATGTGACCAATGGCTGATTCTAAACACACTTGATGGTTTCCTAATGGGATCTAAAGGTGTTCTACAGGAAACTAGTGGCCTCTATTGGAAACCATGATGATGTCATGCAGTGTCAGAAACCACATAAGCAAGTCTATTTAAGATTGATCCATGACGATTATGTGATTTGAGGCAAGCATGATGCAATTTGCATGATGCTAACTGGTGTACATAAGCGTTCATTACTTCTTAGCTACATTAGCTAAGAAGCGTTGTAGATCCAGTCAAAACTAAAGAAGCAAACCTCAGACCTCAAACATGTCTTGGCTAACCGACTGCATTTGGGTTAAGGAGAAAACTGTTTACATTTGCATGTTGACTCAACTATTACTTCAATGGTGAAAAAGCAGACTGTAGGTTCATAAATACAGGAGCAGAGCGACTGGTGATTTTGTAGTTTTGCTCAAGCCTCTTTATGTATTTAACCCCTGTACATATTGATACATTATATGTCCAAAAGTATTCAGATGCCCCTTCTAATTCAGTAAATTCAGATACTTTAAGCCATTTAGTTTTGCACACACAGCTTGTATAATTGCCATAGAAAAGCATTTACCAACAGAATGCGATGCTCTGAAGCAGTCGCATTTGGGCCTAAGGTCAGCACGTCCAGTGCCAAGCATCTGATAGAGAGACCTGATGAATGAGCAAACAAGGCAGATGAGATGGCTGGATGCATTTGTGAAAGCATGAAGACGCTGAGAGCACAGGGGATTCTGTAAAGACAACTGAAGACAAACACAGCAGGGAAAATTAAAAGCACGAGAAAAGCAAACAGCATTGGCACATGTTAAAGCCACATGAGGGATGGGGAACGAACAGAGTATACAAAGGCTGAACACTTTGAAGACTAGAAGCACCCAGACAAAAAAATAATTAGGAGGGGTTATAAACTAAACACAGGTGAGGTGGATAACAAAGGGGGTGGTGCTAGAGAAACACATGAGAAGAGACTGGGGAATAAGAGAAGGGGGTGGAACCTGACCACGGGAACTTACAAGAGCTATAAAGTCTCCCAGCATCGTGCTGTGGAGCAGAGGAAAAGTGTTCTCTGGAGTAATGGAGCTCCATCCAATACTTTTGGGATAAGGTCAAGTATAAACAAAGACAAAGTGCTACAACTAATAACACACAATTCTAATCTTTAATGGTTTTATTGTGCACACCAATTAAACATTCACAGCACTGTTGGAAAAAGGAAAAAGTAAATGAATCCTTGGATTTGAATTCGTCCAACCTTCTTTGGCAGCAATAGCCTCAAGTCTCCGGTAGCCGCCCTGACATGATCCTGTAGAACACCTCGATAAACTTGGGAATTCATTTTTCCTTTGATGATGTCATCCGGTCCAGGCCCCAGAAGCAGCCACAAATCATGATGCTCCCTCCACCATACTTCACTGTTGGGATGATGTTTTGATGTTGGTATGTATACATATTATGGTATGTATATTATAGTGCCCTTTTTATGCCATACATAGTGCTGTGTGTTCTTTCTGAACAATTCAACTTAAGTTTCATCAGTCCACAAAACATTTCCCCAGTACTGTTTTGGAGCGTCTAGGTGCTCTTTGGCAAACTTCAGTCATGCAGCAATGTGTTTTTTGGAGAGTAGCAGCTTCCTCCATGATGTCCTGTCATGGACAGCATGTCTGTTTAATGTTTTTCATATGGTAGACTCATGAACAGTGATGTTAATCAGTTCCAAAGCCTTTAGTTGTTGACCTAGGGTACCTTAACACTCATACACACTCAAATACTGTATAAGGTTAGGAAACTGTTACTGGGGCAGTACCCCTCTTGTCACTGGGGTGGCTCCCTCATGGGTACATCTCAGTCCCTTTAGTGAGGGAACAAAATTGTAATATAATCCATTGAAATTATATTTTCTAAGTTGTACTGACTCCACACACCCCGTCTCATCTCCAGGCTTTTTTTTATTGTTCTGTTTTCAACATTAAGTTGTGTTTGAAGGTACAGATATGTACTTTTCACCTGGGAAAAACTTATTTAAGGTACAAAATTGGACCTTAAAACCACTGTTATACCTTTGAGTGAACATTTACATTGTTTGTAGCTTGATAAATGAAAAGTGTACCTGGACAGAACCTTTATTTCTAACAGTGTAGTGTTCTCAAAGTGGAAGAATGAACAGAAACACTGGTGATTTCTTTCAGATCTGAAGCAAAATGGAGCTTGATTTTCTCCTCTGTCTTAAAGACGAATGCCTCAAGCACATTATCTGAAAGTTTTGGTGGTTTACCAGGTCATACAGATATGACACCAGCACTTAGAGAAATTGTTTGTACTTGTGATTCTTAACAGCCTTATATCTACTTATTCATTCTTCTCTCTCTCTCTCTCTCTCTCTCTCTCTCTCTCTCTCTCTCTCTCTCTCCTGATGGCTGATCTGTAAGTGTTAGTTTGTTAAACTGGCTCTGTGCTGGCCTTCCTCCACACCAGATGCTCAGCCAGGCGGAAAAGACTTCCCATCATACAACATAATTCTGACCATTAATCACAGCTACTGGGTGGGGGGCTCAGTTTCATTATGCCCCTGTGCGCTTTCAGGTATGAATGAATGTGTGTGTGACGCTGACACAGGCTTTGTTATAAATGCAAGACATTCAATTTTATCACCCGTTTCAGTCTCCATGTTTTCTGTATTTGACCTCTAACATATTCATAGCTGCTCATACACCCACAGTGTCAGTCCAGTCTATATTAGCCACTCGCCGGACTGAACGCGATTTGCGAATGCACGGCACCAGGGAAGCATAACAAGTCTCACAAGCTTTCTTAAACTAGGCCAAGGCAGCTAGACTCTCAGATGATGTTGATATGTGAAAGGGTGAAGGGCACAACTTCATCTTGATCTTTCTTGATTCATCTTGATAGAACAACCCTATATGCTATTCTTGCCCCTGAAAAGAATACATACTGCAAAATGTCCATGGCTTCCTTTATTCCTATAGAAGCTCACCTCAACTATGACTCTTGAGTAAAATCTAAACATTTATTCTCCAAACAAAAGAGACACATGACTGGTTTCTGGATGCCCAAACATTTATTTAACGGCTCTCCTCCTGACCCGGACACATTTTTACCCACTGCAATCATGCAGTCTGTTCATTTTATTAATGGCTGGGATGTGTCTTTGGCCTTTTTTTCCCATAAGCCAGCCAAATTGTGTCTCGCTAACCTCATAAATTACATTTTGCCTTTGTTTCTCTATCACCAATCAAGCTGCTGAAACATTTGTAGTTTTCAGATTAAGAATTTCAAAAACACCCACACTAAAAGTTTCCTGAAAGAAATAGTTTTTTTGATAGAAACAGTCTATTAGATTATATCTTTTACACAGAAAGGCTTAGAAAGACTTCAATTATTTAAGGACAGGCTGAATATGTTTCCTCTAACATATGATTTTTCTACACTACAGGGTGATTCAAAAAGATTCATCCGATTTCAAAATGATTTTTTTTTCACTTGTAAATCATTACAGAACAATGCAGTAAACTCTAAATGGTTTAAATGAGCATAAAGTTTATTATGTAATTTTACAAGTGCTCAATATGAACCTCCTCCAGCTGTACAGACATCAACGCCATAGTCAAATTCATCCCATACTCGCCTGAGCATGTCGGGTGACAGTACACTCACGGCTCTTTCAGTGCGATTTCAGAGATCATCCAGTGTTGTGGAACCAACGGCGAATGCTCTGAGCTGTTGGAGATTCACTGCCAACTAAAATCACGTCTTACAGTTATGACAGATTCACACTTTTTGAAGTGGAGAACGCAGAACGCTTTCTGATCAGGGGTCGCATCCCCCCCCAGACTGAAAGGGAGCCATCTTCCGCTGACAGTCAGAAACCCTACCATCCCCTCTTTCAATTAGATTGTGACTGGTTCCTAGGCACCTCATGGTTGTGAGAATATGGCGCTTTGAAATCGGATGAATCTTTTTGAATCAATTTCCTTTTGTATCCTATAGGGTTTTTATACTGTTTTTGTGACATGAACGTGGATTTCATATTTCATATCGTGAGTATGTTCTTCTCTGTTTTTACTTAGTGGTACCTTGTAAATGTATTTTCATCTCGACATAATGCCCGTGTGTGCTTGGTGTCTTCAAAGGACTAATTAAGATGAAGTATTGTTGTTATTATTATTGTTGTTGTTATAATTATTGTTATTATTATGGTTGCAAGCACCAAAGCTATGGAAAACTCATTGGTATTGTTCAGGTTTTTGTTACTATTTTTCTCCACTGCAAAAGCTTCCTCAGCTTCTAACAGGGTACACAGAAACCACAGGTGTCACACTTTACCTGAAGTGAAAGCATCCCAATTGGCCTATGGGGGGCACTATTGTGCACAGTATTTCATTTTAGTCTACAAGGCTGCATTAAGATGGCAGGACGTGTTCCACAAAAATATCTTAAAAATCACGGTGAATAATCCGATTGTGACAAATTTTTTGGTAGGTGTTACAGATAGGAAGTTCAGCACCACATCACATGTCACACCAAATAGATGGACTAGAGACACTGTATATTCCCATGTTCGCTCTTGTGTTCAGCTTTACCACCTTTTTGGATTGGTTATCCAGTCAAAAGTGACATATGATGAGGGAGATTATCCGCTTAAGATAAATATTTTTCAATTCAACCCATGAATGTTCTAGAAATCCGATCTAGAAATCCGATTATGAAATCTGATAAAGAGAGCTGGATTTTAGCTCATTAATCAGATTTATCAGTGCATTTCTCTAATTTCTTTTCGATTTCTCCAATCCAAACGAGAACACGCACGAGAGCAGACGGTAATACCAGCAGCGTTTCCGCCAGATGGCAACAAAACACTTTGGGAGCGGCACTGAAACCAAACACGAAATAAAGGATTTAAATATTCTTCATCTTCTAGATTATGTAAGTTCATATTTTCAAGTAAAGTTGCGCGATGTGTAAAAAATAGCTGCGGCATGAAGTTTGAGTTTTACATTACATTTACAGGCAGCACGGTGGCGCAGTGGGTAGCGCTGTTGCCTCACAGCGAGAATGGCCTGGGTTCGATTCCCGGCCGGGCAACCAGGGTCATGGAGTTTTCATGTTCTCCCCATGTCTGTGTGGGTTTCCTCCGGGTACTCTGGTTTCCTCCCACAGTCTAAAAGATATGCAGTTAAGGTAACTGGGACTTGCTACATTGCCCTTAGGTGTGAGTGAATGTGTATGGCTGTCTGTATGCCCTGCGATGGACTGGCGACCTGTCCAGGGTGTTTCCTGCCTTCTGCCCAATGACAGCTGGGATAGGTTCCAGCACCCCACTGCGACCCAGAAGGATAAGTGGTTTAGCTGATGTATGTATGTATTACATTTACAGTACGTCTTCTTCTGTGAGTTTATTGGCTGGTTGCAAAGCAGAAATACGATTACTGTCTGACTCATACAGACCTGGAGTTTACCCATTATCTGATTACTCAAGTGCATGTAAACATGTTGATTGGATTACTGACAAAATGTGATTTTCTGCAGTTCGTTGGATTATTAAGTGGATGTAACTCACTCAGTAATGCATCTGTTCTAGCCAATCAAGGACTTAAATAAGTTAAAACTGAACAAGTTAATCAGTTGGAGCAGGTGTGGCAGATTGTGGCTGGAATTGGATCACATGTGTCAGGCTCCAATCCTCGTGGGCCAAAACACTGCAGACTTCAGCACACTGCCTCATTAAACACCTATTCAGCTCATAAGCTAATTAGCAAGGCCTTCATGAAATTAATTCAGAGCGTCAGATGAGGGTAAACATTAATATCCACAGCAGTTTTGCCCAGATGGTCTCCAGTTTGACATGCCTGAACTAGATTCTGCAGGAAGGTGTATTTCTAGGACCAGTGGTCTAGTCCCCCTTTGGTTTGTGCTTGGACCCCTTTCATTGCTGCTTGTTGTAATTTATTATTATTGTATACTGAAGTTTTCTATGATGTTCTAACAGGTTCCAAAGCTGGTTTGGGGTGCTGGAGAAAAATCTTGCAGGTCACTTTGCTCTTGTTTTCCCAGTTGTCACCTATCACACACCCCACCATGCTCTCTGTCACTTCATTCTCTGTCTTTCTCAGGCTCTATATAGCCAGAACCTTACAGATTCAACACCCAGACCTCAAAAAAACACAACAGTGTTATGATTGTGTTTGCTTGTGTATGATGAAACACTGTCAGTCAGGCTCCAGTTTATTTATCTTCAATCATTCTGACCTCCATCACACCTCCAAAGTTCTCTTCACACTTTCGTATGATGCTGACGCGAACCTACAGCTCTCTTTTCCTTTCTTTGAGCTGGTTTTAATTTACGAATTTCCTTTCACTGCACCAAGCAACACATATCTTCCTGCAAACGAGTATTTCTTTTGAGTCTTTCTCTGCTGTGTAATGAAGCACAGTTCCTTTAGAGCTGAGGTCACAGAGTTCAGCTTCACCAGTGCAGCTTTAAAGCCAATGGAAAGAGTTACAGTACTGTGAAAAAGTCAGAGACCTGACTATCTAAATACAAAACCCCGTAGACCACACATACAAAGAAGATGGTTCTTCAAGGGTTCTTTAGTAAAGATCACAGTTCTGTTTAGAACCATGAGTTATTATACAATGCAATTCCATGCTTAAATGGATGGGGATACTGTTGGATATGGTTCTGTATGGAGCCGTTTTGAAAATAATTCTGTGTAGCACCAAAAAAGGTTCTTCTATTGTTACAAGCTTGGCATCAAATCCTTGTCAAGTCAAGTCAAGTCAAGTCAAGTCACCTTTATTTCTATAGCACATTTAAAAGACAACAAGTGTCCACAAATAGTATTGACAACAAATAACCACTACTAACTAAACAAGACTGCACAATACATTCAACAGGGAAAAAACCAACATGTATACAAAACAAATCAGATAAAAACAATAAAACATAAATCCGCGAAAACAGTCTTTTTTAAGTGTGCACCAAAACAGTCACCATCACATAAAAAGCTTTTTTCTTTGAGAGACAGTAAAAAATTCAAGTTCCATTCTTGCTTCAGATCCTTACTGAGAAAAAATAGGCATAAAAGAAGACAGTTTGCAAATCAAACAATGAAGCTGCTGGGGTCAGAACAACGGACTGACCATCCCAGAGTCCAGACATCAACATCATTGGATGTGTTTGGATTATTTCAGAAAATGATAAACCAACTTCTAAGACTGAACTTTGGAGGTGTTTAAAAATATCCCTACAGATTTCTTCAAAAAGCTGAAAGTGAGTCTCCTGAAAAGAATGGAATCTGCAGTGTTAGAAATAAAGGTTCTCTGCAGGTACATTTTTCGTTCATCAAGGTGCAAACAATAAATAAACAAGTAAATATTCCCTCAAAGGTACAACAGTGGTTTTAAGGTCTGATTGTGAAACTTAAATACGTTTTTCCAGGTGAAAAGTTAGTATTTGTACTTTTTCATAATCAAATGTTTTAAAACAGAACAATAAAATAAAAGTCTGGAGACGAGATGGGGTGTGTGGAGTCTGACATGCACTCTTGAGGGTCCCACCCCAGTGACAAGAGGGGAACTGCCCCAGTGACAGTTTAGTACCTTTATTTCTGAGAATGTGTAATTAAGGTTGTTGAGGCTTCTGTTAAATGTACATTTTAAGCTTTTTCTTAACGCTGAAAAAAGACACTTGTACTTAATGGTCCCTTTGACTAGAAATTAAATAAATGATGGGTGGTCTCTGTCTTTTGCATGTAAGTTTAACATTACATACAAACTCAGAATACATGTGTAGGTTCACTGGTTATTCTGGATAGTAATTAAATGGGTATATTTGTGTCGTACATATCATGACCCACTGTAAAGACATCTGAGTCTGCATGTTTCTCTAAAACAAACCATTTTGTAAGACTTGATCTGAGTCTTGAAGATCTGAGACTGAATTACACAGAAATGTCGAAAAATCAGTAAAATTCCTGTTTGAATGAACATTTGCAGGTATTTTGCATTGAAAAATGACAAAGAAAATGAAATGAAAATAAAGCATGTAAAAGAAGGCACAGTGTTATTTTTTTTTATTTATTTCCTTAATGTAACCTCTTTCCAGTCCAGCTCCTGTTGGTACTGTCTTTAGAGCTGGTTTCTTAGGCCCAGATTAAGCCTAACCCTGGATTAAGTGGAATTTTTTAATGGTGCAACCCCAATGACATGCAGTTTAATCCACGACTACACTCTTAAAAACAAGTGCCACAGTGATGCCAGAGAAAAACCCTTAAAAAACAGGTTTCAAAAAGGGATTTGTGAGCATAAAGAACCTTTTAAAGGTTTAAAGAATCTTCACACAATGTAGAACTTTTAGAACTTTTACATTGTGTGGAGATTCAAAACTTCAAAAAGGTTCTTCACACTCACGTCTCATTTACTAAAACAGAACTGTCAATTGGAAGTTTTTAGGGAACCAAAATTGGTTCTTCTATGGCCCAGTACCTTTATTTTTGAGAGAGTATAATCCATGTCCACAGAGCAGGTCCATAGAGTTTAATTCTAAGCCTGATTTAGCACGTCTGATAAAGCTAGTCAGTGTCTCCAGGAGCATCTAAATCCCAGAGAGAGGTGTGTTGGGTTTGGAGGTGTTCTCTCTCTCTCAGCCTCTGGCGTGGCAGACTGCAGTAAACGGCTCTGACTGCACCTGAACTAAGTGCACAAATAATCACCAACGCAAACTCTCACACAAAGCAGCTCTGAGCAGAGCTTTCCTTCCATCTGAATGCACTTCTCTCTAAAGATGAATAATGTGATTATCACGCACCACATTCACTCAGATTCTGAGTCGATTAATGCAGATTTCATTATCATGAAAGAGCATGAAAGAGAGAGAGAGAGAAAGAGAGAGAGAGACAGACAGTGAGAGAGAGAAGGTTAGGAGAGAAAGAAAGAAAGAAGGATAGGAGAGAGAGAGTGAAAGAGAGAAGGATAGGAGAGAAAGAGTAACAGACAGAGAGAGAGAGACAGACAGTGAGAGAGAGAAGGATAGGAGAGAGAGAGAGAAAGAGAGAGAGAGAGAGAGAGTGAGAGAGAGAAGGATAGAAGAGAAAGAAAGAGAGAAGGATAGGAGAGAGAGTGACAGACATACAGAGAGAGAGACAGAGAGAGAGAGAGAGAGAGAGACAGAGGAAGAGAGAAAGGAAGAGAGAGAGACAGAGACTGAGAGAGAGATAGAGAGAGAGAGAGAGAAAGAGAGACAGACAGACAGAGAGAGAGAGAGAGGAGAGAGAGAGAGAGAGAGAGAGACTTATTCTCTGTTACACATAAAACTACCATATTAAAGTATGTATTTAAAACTATTACTGACATCTGACTTAAAGGAGCACTGCCCTCTTGTGGATTTAAAAGGTATTGTTACATTTTGTTCCTGTCCATAAATAAATAAATACATAAAATACTTTCTTTTAATGTAAGTTAATATAAAGACATTTTATTGTAAGTAATTCTGGAGCATTTGTATTGATTCATTTTCACACAATGTAAAGATGTAAAGGAGATCTGCTGAGCCCAATGCTGTAGAAATAACAAAAAAAAAAAACTAAAAAAAAAATTAAAAACTTCTTTTTTTTGACAGCAATGATTCTTTTCTCATTTGATTTCTCACTAATTAAACCAATACTTTTCTCAATAACCGTCCACTTTTCTTTGTTTTGGAAACACAGATTAGTGAATAAGGGACCGTCTCACGTATTTAACTAAAAGAAGGCAAAATCAAGTCAAACCCTTTAAGCCTTCTACAGATCCCAGTGAAAGTACGGCACTCTACCAAAATGATTTACTTAAATAGGTCCACGGATCATGAACTTGGCTTAATATTTTTAAAAACAAGTTCCTATGAAGGATGGACTCCTCAACCTTCTACTTTTTCTCAATATTTCACTCTTTTCTGACTTATTGATCTCTTATTAGTATAAAACCAGTGGGCCTGTTGTCTAAATGTTCACAGCAACTGCTTACTACTGGTTACTATCTTGCATTTAACCCAATAAACAAGTAGAAGTTAATACTTTTTTTTAATGTTGCTATTATTATTGTATTTTTAAGCCGACAACTAATTTGCTGTTCGTGTTTCATTTTTCAGTGCTGGAGTTTCTGACCGCTGCATTTTTAAATTAGGGTTTTTACAAGATTTTTACACTATAGTTTTTCAGTGTGTAATGAATACTCAGCCAATCAGAGGACAGTGATGTCACAATGCGATAAAAACAAGACACCGCCCACAAGTGAAGTACCGCGTCTCGTGTGGCCTCACAGTGGATGTCACCGTGCCCCCTGTGCTGTCATAATGAGGCCTATAAAAGCCCAAATGTGGTCAATTTTCTTTCTTTTTTTACACTCTACTGTTTTACACTTGAGCTGTGCGCATGAGCCTTGCGAGAATTCATTTTTGATCAACTGACCAAACCAGAAAGGCTGGTGACTTAATCATGCCTGACCAGAGAAAGAAGAAAAAGAAGAAGACGGGCCGAGTTGTGGTCAACCTGCTGCTGTGCTCCTCCTGAGCTGCTGCAGAGGTGGAGCTTCAGAATGTGAGGAAGACCAGACCATTTGTTACAAGCAGAGTTGATCACTGTAATGATCTTCTTACTGGACTTCCTAAGAAAACAATACATCCTTTACCATTCATACAAAATACAGCAGCAGCACCCTAACAAAAACAACACAGAGAGATCAGATCACTCCTGTTTTAAAAGAGCTGCACTGGCTGCCTGTATCGCTCACTAGTTCTGCTACTAGTTTTTAAGGCTCTAAATGACCTCAATGCACCACTTACATCTCAGAGTGTCTGTTTGTTTATGTTCCAGCACGCAATCTTAGATCTGCAGATGCTGACCTTCTGCAAACACCTCTGTAAAATACAGAAAACATGGAGAGACTCGTTCAGTTATTCTGCTTCTAAACTGTGGAGCTCAACTCCACCTTTTATTGGTCAAGTTCAGTGCTCACTTTTAAGAAGCATCTAAAAATGTAAAAACAAATAAAAACGTATAAATTAATACTTATTTGATTTCTTGTATTACTGTTAAACTTTATCACCTGTCTGTAAAGCACAGAAACGTGCAATGTAAATAAAAATAAAAATAAAAATTATAATTATTATTATCATAACAACAATTATGGCATATAAATAAGTTACAATAAGTTAGCAAAAAGTTCTTACAACAATTTCAAAATGATAAATATTATATACTGCATAGATTTAAGATGTTTTTTTGCAGCGTGACTTAATGCGTGAGTGACTGAATGACATGAGATGTTCTGAGTTACTGTATCACACCCTCATGAGCATCGGTCAATACTACCACGGGCAGATCAGCGCTGACCACTCAATACCGGCCCGAGGCAGCTGATTGAGTCTTGTGAATAAAATCTCTGAGTCTATATTTAGTGGACTACTTAAAAACTCTCTCGTGGTGGGCAATAAACCACAGGCCAGTCAAAAGCAGACAGTTCTTCTTTTGTTACATAAGCAAAAACGTGATCACCAAAAGCATGAGCGGAAATCTCTGCATGGCTGTTAGTGTGGAGATGCGGATATGTAGGGCATGTCCGAGTGCGGACATGATTGATGCCCTATTTTGTTCAGTGTAATTAAAATGTCCTCTTGCCTGGAGCTAACTTACTGCTTCACCAGCTCTGGTCACCGCATCCCGCAGAGTTACTATGGCAACACCCACGACTCGATCATACTGACTAATACTATATCCACTGTCCATCACAGCAAAATCACCCAGGCTGAATTAACTCGCACACTGTCCAGAAGCAACCGGTCAACTTTTACATGGAGTGAGCTGGACTTAAACGATCACTGCAAGGATTAATTCAGCTCAGGTGATTTTACTGCACCACCATTCAAAAGTCTGGAGTTTTCCTATAAGTTTTGGTATTTTATACAAAACAGTAACACTGTATATTTAAATACGATCACAGGGGTATTCAAACTTTTATGTGGTATAATGTATATATACACTTATTGTCCATTCTATCAGCTCCACTTACTATATAGGTGCACTTTGTAGTTCTACAATTACAGACTGTAGTCCATCTGTTTCTCTGCATACTTTGTTAGCCCCCTTTTACCCTGTTCTTCAGTGGTCAGGACCCCCATGGACCCTCACAGAGCAGGTACTATTTGTGTGGTGGATCATTCTCAGCACTGCAGTAACACTGACATGGTGGTGGTGTGTTAGTGTGTGTTGTGCTGTTCTGAGTGGATCAGACACAGCAGTGCTGCTGGAGTTTTTAAACACCTCAGTGTCACTGCTGGACTGAGAATAGTCCACCAACCAAAAATGTCCAGCCAACAGCGTCCTGTGGGCAGCGTCCTGTGACCACTGATGAAGCACTAGAGGATGACCAACACAAACTGTGCAGCAGCAGATGAGCTATCGTCTCTGACTTTACATCTACAAGGTGGACCGACAAGGTAGGAGTGTCTAATAGAGTGGACAGTGAGTGGACACAGTGTTTAAAAACTCCAGCAGCACTGCTGTGTCTGATCCACGCAGACCAGCACAACACACACTAACACAGGTCCATGGGGGTCCTGACCACTGAAGAACAGGGTAAAAGGGGGCTAACAATGTATGCAGAGAAACAGATGGACTACAGTCTGTAACTGTAGAACTACAAAGTGCACCTATATAGTAAGTGGAGCTGATAAAATGGACAATGAGTGTAGAAACAAGGCCGTAATTGCATATTGCATGCAGGCACACACATATATGCATATAGGTCTAGTATATTAGAATCATTTTATACAATATCTGCAACAAAATCTGTTTTATATGTCTTGAAAACACTCATTCCAAACTTTTGAATGGCAGTGCCACAAATTGCAGTCACTAATACTGCATGACATACAAATGAAATGATATCAAGCCATGGACCTTTGTCTGGAACTGGGTTTGGCAGCCACGTCTGCTGCAGGCTGGGACTTTGCCTGCCAATTAAAACCAAATCAATGCTCATATATTCACACCATTGACAAGTTCTGCTGCAGCGCAGAGGCTGTCATCTAATCCACTCAAATCAGTCTGTTCAGATTAGGATCAGCCCATGCTTGATAGAGGCCATGAAGATCCTCCTCGAGTAAATGATTTACCTCTCAGAAAGCATTTCTCTCTCTCTCTCTCTCACTCAGTGTATTTGTGCTCTGTTACCTCGTGACACAGCCAAGGTCCTGCCCGTCTCCGACTCAGCACATTTCTCTGATCCCTTGGCTGGCAGTAAACAAGTGACATAACCACAGTGTCTAGAAAGAGAGTCTGGAGAAAAGAATGAAAGTGATACTTTGGCAAAAAAATATAATTGTCACAATTGTAAGTTTGCTGTGTTTGGTACATAAACAAAGTGGACCAAAGTGTAGAACAATAAAAGAAAAGAATAAATGTAGGAAATGGGTACTTTAATAACTCAATGCAGTTTGAGGCAAGTATATGATGATTTAGGTTTGCAGTTTACATTGATTATTGGTGAAGTATAAGTTTCCATTACTTATTAGCTGCATTAGCCTTGCAGCTACAGTGCAAAAAAACATATCACTTTTTACCCGACCGTTTTCCAACCTCTCTTTATCCCTAAAAATTAAACAGGCTGTTTTTGCTACTGTGCCTTTAAGAAACATACAAATGCCCTGTGTTCTGATTGGCTGCCCTGTATCGTGCCTCATTAAAAAGACAGTCCAGGCTTTAACATGCTGCTATTACTGTGAGAAATGTGACGTACTTTATACATTTTTATAGATAATGCAAAGCAGGTTGAGGCAATTGTGTGATAATGTGTGTAATGGCAGTTTGCATGATGCTAATTGGTGGAGTGTATAAGCATCACTGACTTGTTAGGAGTTGTTAACAGTCCAGGCTGAAACACTCCTTATAGCTTCAGTTTTAAAGGGTGGAGCTAAACTGCTGTAGGCTGAATAGGCAAACATATGTAAATGGTTATATTTTGTGACATCACAAGAACAACTGAGGCAAAATGGTCTGTTTTTCAGCTTAGTTTTCCCATTTATAGAGTATATGGACTGGAGACATTTTGAAACTTTAGCAGTGTTTACATACTGCATAAAACCCTTTTATTAAAAAAAAAAGAGAGGAAAAACTGGCTTTCGATAATATGGGACGTTTAAATCATCTCTAATAGATTTGCTTATGTGATCTCTGACACCATATGACATACTGTTGTCTATAAAAATGAACAAAAGCACAGACAAAATTCAGGCTTTAAGATGCTGCTACTGCTGTTTGGAAATACAATGCAGTTTGAGGCAGGTGTGTGGTGATGTGTGTGAAATTGCCATGCAGTTTACATGATGCTAATTGGTGGGGTATAAGCTTCCATTACTTGTTAGCTACATTAGCCTTACAGCTACAGTGCAAAAAGCCATTTCATTTTTTACCCGACCGTTTTCCAACCTCTCTTTATCCTTTAAAATAAAACAGGCTGTTTTTGTTACTGTGCCTTTAAGATATGTGCAAATGGTGTCTGTTCTGATTGGCTGCCCTGTATTGTGCCTCATTAAAAAGACAGTCCAGGCTTTAAGATTCTGCTATTACTGTGAGAAATGTGACGTACTTTATAAATTTTTATAGATAATGCAAAGCAGTTTGAGGCAATTGTGTGATAATGTGTGTAATGGCAGTTTGCATGATGCTAATTGGTGGGGTGTATAAGCATCCAGTGCTTGTTAGGAGGAAAATAAGATGTATTTGATTTGCAGCCTCACACACAGCTCTGGCTGGTCATTCTGTGTGGACAGCCCAGGCTGTAATAGGACTCTCCAGCTCTCCACTCGAGCCACTGAATGTACAGTATGAAAATAGCTTATCGAGGAACAGCATGTGTAGTGGCATGAGTTCACCTGTCTCTAATCAACTGCAAGCTTAGCTGGACAAGACACTTTGTGCTGACACTTTTCCAAATCTTTTGGAATCTGTTACGTACGTTATGTTCTGCACGAATAAAACAGAAAAAATAAGAGTCCGAGATCAGTTTGAATACATTAGACACTTCAGAAGTTTGGAAGAACTTGTCAAATTAATCATTGCTGCTAAGTTTTCAAAAACGACTCAAACAGTGCAGATTGAAATATTATGAACTGTTTACCAGAAGGTCTTTTCGATTTTTGATTCAATATTTCAAGTTTTTTTGGAACTCCAAGAGGTTAATTATCTGTCCATAGTAAAATCCTGCCATGTTATCTGCCTCGAGATTTGATCACGGCTTTCAAAATTAAAGGCAATCTTCTGGGTATTATTTTATTCTAACTCATTCTTGATGGCTTGACAGTTATTTTAGAATCATTTACTGTTCATAGAAGCCCATATTCAACAAGTAGAGCACAAAAAATCACCTCCCAATTTTTTCCTTCTCTGTTTCCGACAGCAGTATGTCAAAATTTTACATAGTATCACTTATTTTCTCAGAATATTGATCCACTATGTCAAAATAATCACTTATTTTTTTCTAAATTATGACATGATGTTAATGAAATGACTTCTTATATTTTGAAACAATGGTTTATTATCCCAAAATTTTGACATAGTATGTCAAAAATTTGTCTTAATTATTAAAACTCTAAAGAACGTAAGTAATCATTTTGAAATACTAAGACAATATTTCAAGGAAATAAGCCATTATTAATAGTTAGTCAAAATTTTGAGAAAATAAGTGATTATTTTGAGATATTATGCCAAAATGTCAGGAAAGTAAGTCATTATTTCTAGTTATTAAGCCAAAATTTTGAGAAGAAAAGTAATTGTTTTGAGATTGAAAATCTGAGCAAATAAGTTGTTATTTTGACATTCCAAATCATCTTTAGATACTGCTACCAAAAACAGAGCCTCAAATTAGTGTGTAAGGATTTCCCTAACAGCACTGTTCATCATTCTGGACACATCAATATTTTATCTATTTTTACAGCTTGAACTGAAATCTATGAAGCTGAAAAATGTAAATGTATCTGCAGAAAAAATGATTACATTATCCAAAACACTAATTCTAAACTTCTGGCATGGCAGTGTAAGTGGCAATTTATCGACAGTAAACTGACACACTTTCATGCATGCAAACATGAACACACACACACACACCATGACCTGTGATGGTAAGCGCGGCTCCCCCAAATCAATGCCATACGACATTGAAAGCAGAAAACTCTGAATCAAAGCTGTCGCCATGGTAACCACCCCCTTTCCCACCTCACGTCCGCTGATCGATTGGGGTTCAGTGCTGGTGGGACCGACCCAGAAGAATCACTAACCTACATAGCAGGCAGAACGCACTGTCCACCAGAGAGCGGAGGCCAGTTACAGAGAGAGAGCTGGGCGAACAGCAGAGGAGGAGGAGGAGGAGAGAGAAAATTCAACAAGAGAATTAAACAAGCAGGACTGGGGTAGAGAGTGAGAGAGAGTGAGACAGAGAAAGAGAGAGAGAGTGAGGAAAAGAGGGAAGGAACTGAAAAACAGGAGAAAAGTGAACTGCGTCCACTACCAGGGGAAAATGATGACCGGTGCATTGTACCTGCTGCTGGCCGTCTGTCTCCACATCAGGCCGTTAAGTGGAGGTAAGGTGACTTGGTCTGGGCACAGTGACAGCAGCGGCTGGGCTTTAGTAGGTAGAAGTGTTCAGACTTGGCAGAGTGAAAAGGAGCAAAGAGCTTCAGAAATGCTAAGCTTGACTGGGGGTCAGCGGGGGCGGCCCCGCGCAGAAAGGAGCTCAGTGTGCCGGGTCACGGCTGGAGCAGACAGAGGGTCCTGTAGTGGGGGGTTTCAAAGGGACTTTGGGGTTTTTAGACAGCTCATGTTCTGTGAGGGAAAAGTCCAGAAAAGCACACAACACAAGAGAGGAAAGAGTTCAGAAAGTTTTATGTGGAGTATTTTTGATCAGCAAGTAAATATCTCTGTCATGGACTCTTGTAAGTGCTGGTTTTCCGGACTGGAATAAAGCCTAGACCTGGATATTTGACTTTCAGTGGAGAAACTCCATTCAAAATAGTGTGTAGTTTAGGACTAAGCTTATTCTCTGTCTGCAAAACTGACCCAAAGTGTGATAAACAACCAGGAACAATTAGAAATGCCACAGTAAAATGTTTTCTTTTCTGATGTTGATACTGGTATTGAAACCTTAGGTATCAATAGATACCAATAAGCACTAAGCTTTAAAATGAGCTATTTTCAAATGAAGCTCTTCATCTAAAGGGGAATTCCATGTCCACTTTTTCTAAATTTCTGCTCATAAATCAATCATTCCGATGTAAACAAAGTCATTCAGAGTGGTTTATTGTGAAATGTTCCATTCTAAAGAAATTCAGTGGTGGTGACTGGAACCAGATGTCTGAAGTGTGTCATCCCTCCAAAAGCTCCCTCACAGAAAGTGTTTATACTAAATGGCTATGCTAATGCATTGCTTGATGCCTGATATATTGTTTTATTACAGTTTTGAAAGAAGATTTTGAATTAAAATAATTTTGTAACTACACTCCTAGCAGAGAAGTATAAGCACTTTGTCCAAAGACAAAATAGTCCCAAAAGAAAATCTACAAAAAGGCAACTTTACAGAAGAAGGCCAAAATGTTCTTAGCTTTTCATGTAAGTTAATATATAGCGCTTTTATTCCAAGCTGTTTTGGAGCATTTCTACTGGTCCATTCAACATGAAATTCACACAAAGTAAAGGGCAGCTGTTGTGCTTAAATGATGTAGAAAAATGAAAATCGGAAAAAATGGAGACACTTTTATTTTATTTATTTATTTTTGGGCAGCGACGATATAAAAACTCTATTCCCTGGTTGTTAAATAAAATGCTTATATTTGCATGGCAGATCTTGTGACTGCTGGTTCCTATCACCACTGTAAAGAAATCAGAATCTGAAAGTTCCTTTACAATTGACCGTTTTGCCTCAAACCACTCTGAATGACTTTTTTTACATCACAACCACTAAATTAAGCAGAAATCAGAGGAGCTCTCCTTTCAGATGTGCATCTAAAAGTGGGCTTTCATGCTCAAACTGCTGAAACATTACTGGAATCAATAATAATAAAGTAAAGTTTTTGAAATTATAAAAAGAAATGTTACTGTAAAATATATAAAATGATTTATTTAATTAGTAGGAAGATGTTGGAAGCTTTTCTTAAGTTGTGTAGACATATCCAGAACCCTGAACAAAACTGTAAACGTCTGAAATAATATTTAAAAGTCAGAGGTGTCGGGTTGGCTTTTGCGTGAGTTTTTCAGACTGTCACACATTATACTGATGAAAATATGATAAACATAGTAGATACTTCACTCACATCCTTGGAAGACATGTCCTTCACCAAGTTTTGACTGAATTCTTTTTGAACACTGTTTCAATATGCTTGCAATCTTCAGATTCATCTGCTCGGGGAAGGGGTCCAAAGCACAACCTGTGTAGTGAAATGTTCTTGGACATGTTCTGTGCAATTACACATTTTAACCAGAGAGGTCCCCAAATCCCCAAATCTACAAATCCTACATAGTGTAGCTTTAAATACACTTCTTTAAGCATGCAAAACTTATTTGAATTCATTGAGCAACTTTAAATCAACGTTTTGTCTTGTGATTCACGTTTCCTGGCTGCTGATGCTTCATTTATGACTCACATTAAGGGTCATGATCATGTGGTTATAAGTAACAAGGAAATCGCAACTAGGACACAAGATATGGTTTATTCACATAGGCGTGTGACCATGCGCACACACATAGGCACACACACGCACACACACACACACACACACACACACACACACACATACATGCACCATATAACTTAGGTCTAACAACAATAGGAATAAGTGTCTGAGAATTGATCTGAGTGAGCTTTGCTATGATATAATATTCAGTGTCATGCCAGGACTTTGAAATCTGATCCTCGGCAGAGGGAGGAGGTCCATCTAGCTGCTCAGATTGTGCAGAGATGTTTACCCAAGCTTGTTTCAGACAGAAAGGGAAGTTCTGGTGTAACCACACTTCAGCATGTAATTTTAACAATGAAAAAGAGGAACAGCACATCACGTCCACACTACAACCCACAGACACATATACATATTCAAATCTAGCCACACTGTGCTGCACCTGACTCCTTAACATGACTAGACCTTGTGAATAAACCATTAACATTCACTGTGTTGTCGGTACTGCTATAATATATTAATGATATAAACTGATTGTTTGTTCCAAACGTCATTAGCGTTAATATTACATTTCAACTAGGTATTTATATGAATTTATTAATTAATTTTATTTATTTATTAATGTTATTCAATATGAGGAAATGAAAAAATAGGAGGTTTCATTTGAGGTTTTATACAAGGCTTTATATATCGCTGTTTTCGGAAGAAAACCTTGTATCTCCAAAACGGTAACTTTACAGAAGAAGGAAAAAATCTACTATACTTTTAATGTAAAACAATGGAACCAGATTTTTTCCAAGTAATTTTGGTCCATTTTTTTTTCACACAATGTAAAGGGCAACCGGCATTTTTTAATTATGTTAAAAACTGGAAAATGGAGATACGAGGTTTTCTTCCGAAAGCAATGATATATATATATATATATACATATATATATATATATATATATATACATATATATATGTGTGTGTGTGTGTGTGTGTGTGTGTGTGTGTGCGCGCATACTGTGCACACACTTTACTTTTAATTTAAGTCAATGGAACAAATCATTTTTTCCTTTCACCATGAAATTTACACACAATGTAAAGAGCAACGATGTATACATTAAAAGTTATAGCAAAAGTTATAGCACATTTTATATTTTATGTCCCAATATGTTACATGTATTATATTACATTATATGTATTATATTGTGTTATATATTACGTTATATAAGTTCAATATATTAAATTTAGTAAATAAACAGTAATTGTGCATTAGAATAGGCAAAAATGTGTTGTCTGTAGAGGATGTGGTCACTTATTTTCATTTTGAAAACCCACAAAACATGTCAGTTCACTAAAGGCACCCAAACTTTCTTTATACGACCGTGTTCCATAACATAACAAATAAAAAAATAACAAATATCCAATACTAGCTATAATAAATACTAGCTGAAATGTCCCTTTAAAATAGTGATGATAGCAAAAGTGTGTTGTCAATCACCAAATCATGTTAAGAATGTACAGATGGTTTTGAGATCACTTACTTGATTCAAATGTGTTCATCATTTCCACATAGATACAGTATATTACATCTCAACAATGACGGCTAAACAGTGAGTAAACAACATAATAAGCAAGACACCCATAATGGTGTACTATATTTTATATTCATGGTGAAATACACATATTTGAATCAAGTAAATTCAGTACATTACTATTGTCAGTAAATGCACATAAGAGGACATACCTGCAGATCCACATGCTCAGTATCTCCCTGTTTGCCCTCCTGCAGGTCTGCTGAAGTTGGAGGGTGAGCTGGAGGGCAGCACTGTGATCAGTCACTCTCAGGGTTTGGTGGGCCGCCTGGAGACCCTCCTCCTCCAGGGGAACAGCAGTGACGTGTCCCTGCGTGTGGAGACGGCGGACGGCGACGAGGTGAAGCTGATCCAGGCCCACGCTTTGGTTCTGTCCCTACAGAGCCCAGCATTCAACCGCATGCTGCAGACCCGCAACAGCAGCACACTGGTCCTGCAGGAGAATGCAGACTGCGTGGCCGTCTTCGAGAAGTTCATCAGGTCAGCTCTTGACTGGACACACACAGCAAAGAAAACAGTCAAAGTTTGTAGACACCCTTTTCCAGTGTTTGTTCTGAAATCATGGTATTAATAGGACGCTTGCCTCTACTGTTCTGGGAAGGCTCTACACTATATGTTGCAACACTGCTGTGAGGGTTTGATTGCCACAAGAGCTCAGGTACTGATGTTGGATAATTAGTTCTGGATCGCCACTCAAACTCATTCCAAAGGTATAGGATGGAGCTCCAGCACTCCAGAGAGCACAGTTGCACTCTTCCACAGCCCAGTGCTGGAGGGCTTTGTAGCCAACACTTGGCATTGGGCATGGAGACACTAGGCTCACGTGTGGCTGCTCCAGAATATCCCATTCTATTATCAGTGCTTTTTAAAGGAAGTTATCAAAGCTATATGTGTGCAACTGAATGCAAGGGGTGCACCTTAAATTTGCAGAATTCACTAATTAGAAAGAGGCATCTGGACACTTTTGTGTATGTATACGAAGGCCAGGGGTAATCCAGGCCCAGAGTTGTGAAACACTGATCAAACACTGTACATCTTAGAGAGCAGCAGAAGCAAACTTGTAACTCTTTGAAATACATGAAAGACATGAAAATCATTGAAACACTTTGATGTGACAGAACCACTACTGAGTCAGTAACTCACTCGGTGGAGCTGAATGCAAATACATTACCTCTGCAGGTAAAACCTTACAGAATGCCAAGGGAACACACAATATGTCCCTCTAGTGGTCAGCAGCTGAAAAGCAGCCCCCCCTCCCCAGCAAGGGGCACAACAAGAGATAAGATCAATCAGACTCTGCTGATTGCAAATGAATTGGCTGTATTGGATTTAGCTTCTCATGTGCAAAACAGAGCACAGGGAGCAATATTACTGTGCTTGTTTTTCTTACCTCATATTTGTAGAATAAGCTGATTTAGGGTTATGTTAGCACCTAGGATAAAATGATGGATACGTTCCAAACAGAACCCAAATACATACAAATGTCATGTATAAAAAACTGTGTTCCCTTTAACTCTGCACTAAAAAGCCTGCTGTAGAAAACCAGCCGTAATTTAATTTAAAGTTTGAAATGGAGCCAACGTCTGTGCAGCTACTTGAAGAAGAGCCTAATATGGTACAGCAATAAATACGCTTTATTGCTTAATTCCTGTTTTTTGTTTGGATGTGATCTATGAATCGTGTTGATATTCATGATCCATATCTGTCATTAGTGTGGACACGCCTCTGGCCTAAAAGGACAATATCAGTATTGTCATAGGGATGGTCCACTTGCGTCACGAACAACAATAAAAACATAATATTTACGATACAGTCCATCCTTGCCATAGCGATGCAGCTCTGTCTGTGCTGGATGATGACCACAGTGATATTAGCACAGTGATGCAAAGTAAAAATTAATAAAATTTGGTGTTGACAGATGACACAAAACCTATTTTTTGTCTTAATGTTACAAGGTCTGATGTTTTTAGAGCTGTGTGGACACACAAATCTGCTCTTTTCAAATCAGATCTGAGCCACTTTTATATGTGGCCTGAGATTGGATTGGATTGCATATCAGATTCATTGGATTGCATATCAGATTGCCGTGCAACCTTCAGAATCAGAATCACTTCATTTCGCCAAGTATGTTACACTTACAAGGAATTTGTCTTGGTGAGTCACACATGCATGACATGTACCAAGCAAACAGACTGTTAACAAGAATTTATCAAAGGGAAAATTAAAATAAAAATACAACAAATAGAATAAAGAATAATGAATAATAAAGAGCTGTGGAGGAGTTAAACAGAAGTGTGTATATCATATATAGAATATTACAGAATGATACGAAAATGTGCAGAAATGTAACTTCTCTACACTCTTAGAAATAAAGGTGCTGTGCTGGTACATTTATCAGTCATCAAGATACAAACAATGTAATTTTACCCACAAATGTACAAAGATGGTTTTAAGGTCCAACTGTGAACCTTAAATAAGTTTTTCCCAGGTGAAAAGTACATATTAGCACCTTTTTTTTATAATCTAATGTTTTAAAACAGACCAATAAAATAAAAGCCTGGAGACGAGACGGGGTGTGTGGAGTCAATACAATTTAGAGAATATAATTTCCATGGATTATGGTACAGTTATGTTCCCTGACTAAAGGTACTGAGATGTACCTCTGAGGGAACCACCCCAGTGACAATAGGGGTACTGCCCCAGAGAGTGTATAGTTGTGCAAATAGCATTACGTTACAGAGGAGTTACTGTAATACAGTAAGGAGGTTGTAGAGTGAGTGTGAGGTGTCCACTGTGGTTGATGAGCTGTAGACCTCTGAGGAAAAAGCTGTTAGCGTGTCTGGTGGTGCTGGTTTGATGGTCCTGAATCTTGTACCAAAAGGACGTGGTGGTAAGAGGTGATGTCCAGGACAAGAGGGGTCAGCTGTAATTTTATTGGCGCGCTTTGTCACTCTGCTGTTGTAAATGTCCTGAAGCATTGGCAGACTACATCGGATGATCCTTTCCACTGTCCTGATTACTTACAAGTAGTTTAGTTCGTTCTTGTGAGGTGGAGGAACCAAACCAGATGGTTATGGATGATGTGATGATTGCTGTGAAGAACTGAATCATCAGGGCCTGTGTCAGGTTGAATTTCTTCAGCTGTCTCAGGAAGAACGTTCTCTGCTGGCTCTCTTGGCTGCTGAGATTGTGTTCCTCCTCCACTTCAGGTTCCTGGATATGTTGACGCCCAGGAATTTAAGTGACTCCTCAGTGGAAACCACAGAGCCATTGATGTTGAGGAGGGGTGGGGAGGGACGATTGCGCCTAAAGTCCACCACCATCTCTACAGTGTTTTGTGTGTTGAGCAGCAGGTGATTGCTGCTGCACCAAGAGAACAACTGGTGATGAAGTCTACACCTTAATAAACCTTAATAAAAATGGTGAGAATTTATGCAGCATAAACAGCAGTGGCTAACTTGACTTTTCTGCCAGTAAACGCTGCAAAAGCGTTAATGTATCTGGCCTTTTTTCACCTTCTGCCTGGTCATGAACAGCTGGGTGCTGTTCAAAGCTTATGATCTTTGCAACAAAGGGTTGTGCTACACTGTAAGCCCGGATAAGTTGAATTTACTTAAAAAATTTGAGGAAACCGGTTGCCTTAAAAAAATTAAGTAATGTTTAATGAAAACTTGAGTTAGAATAACTATAATTTTTGTGTTAGGCTAACTTAAACACATGTTTGTGAAACTCTTAAACTCTAGTTATTGTAATTTAACATCTTGAAATTGGAATTTGACTACGTTTTATTAGGCAATTGAATTTTTTTTCTAATTAAGTGATATTAACCACTTTGACAAACACCGAAGAGTTAACCTTTACAGTGTACATGGTCACTGACTGATATAAACCCCCACTCATCAGCAAAGAGTGCAACAACTTTTGCTCTTAGCCAACAACACAATGTCAGGCAACTGAGTTAAACATATATAAAACACATCCGCCTGAGGAAAGGCAGTCTGGGTCTGACGGTGAGTAAAACAAATGGAAAGAATCACTCAATATGCAAATAGATGGAGCCAGCAGCCAATGGGAAAGAAATATATGTTTAATCGAACAAGATCGTGTTAACAAAACACACATGTAACTGCATTTTACAGCTTACTTAGTTTGACTCCGTTTCACCCATTTGTTCAGCAACTTCAGTGAGAAAGAAACAATTATAACCAACAGAAACGTCGTCATTTTTTGAATGTAGGGATTCAAAGTTGCCATAGCAACAGACTAAACTAAATAGCAATAAGTTAATTCAACTCAAAAATGCCATTTGAGTGTGCAAAATCATCAAAAACGTTCCCTTAAGTTAAAATTGTTGAGTGATATGTGGGATATACTGAGTTTTATGTACAACAGACTTAATTTATTTGAGTTAAAACAAAATGCGGGATTACAGTGTACTAGTTTGTTAATTTGTTGTTAGTTTTGCTGTGCGGGTTGATGTTGATGTGCATATGCGGGTCGTTTCAGGGCATGAGTTTGTTCACACTAAAGACAGAAATGGATCACTTCAATACATGAAGGTGAACCATCAAGGCAGAAGATTGGATTTGAGCAAAAAATCTGCTCATTTCAGCACAAATTTCTGTATAACTTATTCATTGAGTTGTAAAGTCATTCAGAGCGGTTTGATATGAAATGGTTAATTGTAGAGAAACTTGCCATCTTGGATTTCTTCACATTGGAAGTGAAGTGGTTCTTCTGTGGCATCACATCAAAGAACCCTTTTGGCATCTTTCCTTTTAAGAGTGAAAACTAAGGCTTGTAATTTGAACATAGCTTAAGACATCCTTTAGAGTGACGTTATCTGGTCTCTGTCTGCAGGTACCTGTACTGCGGTGAACTCTCCTTACGCTTGGACCAAGCTACATCTCTGCACAAGCTGGCCACCAAATACGGTGTCTCAGATCTCCAGCAGGGACTGACCGAATACATGAGCCAGAACCTGGCCGGCGCCTCAGCAAGCGGTCATGTGGTGGGATGGTACGAGTATGCTGTGGCGGCAGGGGATGAGGGTCTGAAGACCACCTGCTTGCAGTTCCTGTCATGGAACCTGTCATCTGTCCTACGGAGTGCACAGTGGCCATCAGTCAGTGCAGAGCTGCTCCTGGCACTGCTGCGGCGCTCTGATCTGGTGCTTCAGAGTGAGCTGGAGCTGTTCGAGGGCTTGGAAGCCTGGCTGATCCAGAACGATCCAGACAGCTTGACTGTGGAAAATGCTCTCCGGGCGGTGCGCTATGCCATGATACCACCGCTGGAGCTTTTCCGCCTGCAGCGCTACTCACCCATCCTGGGTCGCTACCATGAGTCGGTGCGGGACCTTCTCTATCTGTCCTTCCAGTTCCACTCGGCTTCCCCGATGCAGCTGGCCAAGTTCTTCGATGTCAACTGCAGCCTGTTTGTGCCACGGAATTACTTAGTAGCATCCTGGGGTACATCCTGGGTTGTCAACAACCCGGTGCGGGATGATCGCAGCACCAGCTTTCAGACCCAGCTGGGTCCCAGTGGCCATGACGAAGGAAAGCGGGTGACGTGGAATGCTTTGTTTTCACCGCGCTGGCTCCCGCTTAGCTTGAGGCCCATGTACAATGAGCAGGGTGCCATGCACCAGTCCCAGGCTGCGCAGCCACCCATGAGTGCTGCTCGCCCACGCATCATCATCACTCCTACCACATCCAGTGCCGAGTTTGCAGGTGTCAGCTTCCAGAAGACTGTGATTGTGTCCACCAGGCAGCAGGGCCAGCTGGTGGTGCGCCACATCTACAACTTCCACCAAAGCACAGAGGAGGCTGGGGACTTCCTAGCTGGAGCTGACCTGCAACAGCGCACCTCTGAATACTTAACAGAGGGGTCCCTGCACCTGCATGTCATCATCAAACCCCTTTATCAGACACTCATCGCCATTAAAAAGTAAAAGCAGATGTGTTGATCGGCATCAGAGACACAAACGTAGCTGTAATCCGAAAGCACTGATGTTCTTCGAATGAGAGATGAGGATTCACTTCAGATGTTAAGAGGATGTGGAAAATTTTAAAGAACATGATCATCGACAAGCCCCTCGATCAGATGCTCATTGCCATGAAAATGTAAAAGCTAATGCGCCAATATCCAGAAGACCCAGCATTGTGTGGAATAAGAGATGAGAATTGGCTTCAGATCTTTAAAGATCTCTTATGATTTCAAATTTTGCCTATTGCTGCCAATCCCAAGCTAAACTTTTCATATGTGAATGACTCCACATTGTCACCAAGCAGAGATGGGAACTCAAGTCAGTGACTTGGACTTGAGTCACATTCAAGTTGCATGTTGATTGGCTTGTGACTCGACTTGGACACAACCTTAAATGACTTGCGTCTCGACTCTTTACTCCAGGGGTGTCCAATCTTATCCGCAGAGGCTGCAGGTTTTCACTCCAACAAAGCAGGAGGTCACCTGATGAAATACTTGAAGACTAAGACCAACTGATTAAAGAATCAAGTGTGCTTTTAGCTTGTTGGGAGTGAAAACCTGCAGCCACACCGGCCCTTTGCGGATAAGTTTGGGACACTCCTGCTTTACTATCTTACTTTAACCTCAGAGCTTCAGTTCCATTCTTTAGACTGGAGGTTTTTCTACAATGAAAGGCTCTTTCTTGAATTCATGCTGGAAGTGACAGGTTTTTAGTGGGAGTTTTCTTTTGTAAAATGCCATGAATGCAGCTAATAACGAGACTAAACTGAAATTCTCTACTAAAGATATAAGGCTTGACTTGGGCCCAATCCCATTTCTTCTTTTTACCCCTACCCCTTGTTTTCGAGTGTCACCATAACACCTCGGAACTGAGTTACAAGGGGTAGTGGTTGATATCTTGCCCTACGAAATGGGACAACCCTCAAATAAAAAAAAACAAAACACTGCTTCATTAAAAGGCGGTGCTCTGTAACGTTAGGTGACCCGGCCCGTCTTCAGAGAAGGGAAAAGTTCAGCGACCTTACTGCTGGTATAAATCATATGCCTTCAAAGAGGGGGTATGAAACAATTATTTATTATCGCCCACTGCTAATTCTTTGGTGAAGTCAGATATTCACCAGCTTCTTGTTCGAATTTTTCCGTTCCACCTTAAATGGTGCAGCATTTACATTCTGGCACTTCAGGCGTCAGAACTGCTGGACTATTTAAGGTGGGACGGGAAAGTTAGCTGGCTAGCTACCGAGACATTAGCATGCTATTAGCGATTTTTTATGCTTGCTATGAAGAAAATGACCATAATACACTGAAACGACATTAAACTAAGATAATACGATGGTTATTGGAATTTTTTAACAGAGAAAATTCTCACATTTGTGGGTTTCTTTGGTCGCTCATGCAGCCATCTTGTCGGTTTTTCTTTTTTTTCTCGTATCACTCCGTTTGGAGTCTCTGAAAAACCTCCGTTTGGAGGGCCATGTAGCCCCTACACTTCGTCCTACCCCTCTATCTCAACAAAAATCGGGACACCCTAGCCCTAGACGTGAACTCGCAAAACAGAGGGCTAAGGGCTAAGTGGTAGGGGCAAGGGGTGAAATGGGATTGGGCCTTGGTCTCACGCCTTAGAGACTCGTGACTTGACTCAAACCTGCACCTCAGAAACTCGAGGATTGACTCGGACTCGCACTCCAGAGACTCAAGACTCGACTTTGACCCATAATCCAGAGACGCAGGACTTGACTTGGACTTGTAACCCAGAGACTCAAGACTCGACTCAAGACTCACACCCAAGAGACTGGAAACTCAACTCATACTTGCACCTGAGAGACTCAAGACTCCATTTATACTCGCACCACAGAGACTTGACTCAGGATCTCACCTCAAGACTCAAGACTCAACTTGGACTTGCACTTTAGAGACTCGAGACTCGCATTTGCACCCCAGAGACTTGATCCCCAGAAACTTGACACTCAACTCGAACTCTCAAGAGTCTTGTGAAGATCTTTCATCAAGCCCCTGAAGTAACCACACAACACCACGTAAAATCACTGATATCCATCAAACAAAAGACGACAGTTTGAGTCCAACATCAAGAACACACTGAAGGTTCTGAAGAACACTGAAGGTTTTGAAGGACCTGTTCTTATGGCTGCCACAACAGGCTTTTTTAATGTGCAAATAAGCCGGATATTTCTTTTGCATCTTGCTAAAGTACATACAGCTATGAAATTGCTTGAATGAATTTATGAATTTCTCAAAAGATCAGACAACATAGACTCAGCGACAACCATCTGTCTGACTGAATAAAACTGATATGTAGGATTCTAGGAAAATCGTGTCTTCTGACTTTGCATTTGGTTTCCTAATTAAGGTAGATACTGTCTTACTGCATTGAAATGGACTTTATGCCTATAGCCTGCGACAGAGCGCACCCATATCACAGCCTTAGAGAAAGAGTACAGCCTCATGCACTGCTAGTTACATGTACAGCAACCAGACAATACATCTCCCACTTCAGAACTATCATTTACTCCTCACTGCACTGCTTCCAGACTTTTCAGAGCGACACAGGAACAATGAACATTGTTTCTTTGTGTAATGTGAAAAGGTGCTGCTGTAAATATGACACTATATCAGACCACTTTCAAGTTTGTAATCTCATGCAAACATTACAGTAAGTGTGCTTTAAAAAAGTCACCTAAACTTTAATTTGTAGGTATTTTGCATTTGCAGTAGCCTCATTGCTCTGAGAATGGCTCCTAATTCCTTGTAATAATTCTTGTATTCACAACATTTTTCCATTTATTTTAACTATTGTGAGTAATGATGTTAATGTGTTTTGTTGATTATAACTTAATAACTTACCTGCTGTATGAGTATATATATATATATATATATATATATATATATATATATATATATACATATGTATATATATATACATACATATATATAAAGTCAGACACCACCTTTTTTCATTTATTCAATTTTCAGGTATTTAACTCTATTCTTTAACCATCAAGCATGGTGGAGGATCAGGAGTGAATAAATTCTGGAGTTGCTGCTTTTTTATTATTATTCTTTTTTTGAAGGCATCATTAATTCTCATAAGTATAATTTGATTTTAATACCTCATGTTGTACCCTCTAGAAAACATTTGATTGGGAAGAAATTCATTCTACAGCAAGATAACAACCCCAAGCCCACTGCTGAGAAAAGCAAACTGCTGAGAAAAGCAAACAGTGGGCAAAAGGGTGAAAATTTTGACTTTTTATCTAGAAGTCTAGAAAAATGATAACTTTTAACACTTTTTTGTTGTTTTGAGAGGAAATTAAATAAAAAGGTGTTCTTTGACTTTTGCACAGTACTGTACACAATAATTCAAAAGTTTGGAATCACTTGCCATTATTAATTGTTGTAAATGTATTTAATAGTAAATTATACTGTGGAGAATGAATCATTATAAGTTAGACATCAAAAGATATTTTTATGTTTTATTTAATATTTTTATGTTTTCCTGGGAACAACAAAAACATATTATATGAAAAATAAAATACTATGTTTACTGTAATTCCTTGATAAATAATCCACCTCAAGATTTCGATTATCAAATTTCAAATATGAGACATTCTGGATGTTACTTTAAATAGTTTCATTCTTGATGTTCTACAGTTTTATGAGTCATTACAGAATCATCTTTCACTTTCCTTCTTCCAAGAAATTTACATAAAATGTTTATCTTAATATAATTATTTTATGTTATTGAAAACAGTGATTCCAAATTTTTGAATATGTAAATGTATATATATACCTCGTATCTCCATATTTATCATTTTTTCAGTTTTTGACATAATTTGAATTTGTTGGCCTTTATAGTGTGTGTAAATTTCACGAAAAACAGACCAAAAGAAATTCTGATTCCACTGACTTCCGTTAAAAGTACGGTAGGTTTCTTCCTTCTCCTGTAAAGTTACTATTTTGGAGACATGAGGTTTTGTTCAGACAACAGCGATATGCATATATATATATACATATATATATATATATATGTATATATATGTGTGTGTTTGTGTGTGTATGTGTGCGTGTGTATATATAAGTATGTGTGTATTAGTACATATTAAAATCCTTCCTAATACTGATTCTTTTCACCTATTTACCTAATAAAAATACATTGTGTTTCATTATGTTAATGTGCTTGTTTTTGTTTTCTTTGTTTTATATATATACACGTATTAAAATACTTCCTATATTTTTTTTGTTTTTTGAACGTTACAATAAACTTTTCCAATTTTTTTAACTTCTTCATTGATTTTTTAAAATAAATAAACATGAATAAATAAACAAACATTCAAATAAAGTGAACAGAAGTGGCACAGTAGGCGTGGCCTCCTCCTTCCCTTCCCTTCGCCGCCCAAAAAGGAAACCCGGTGCACTACAACTCCCATGAACCTTTGCGCGAGCTTTTTTTTTGTGGCAGGAAGAGCGTGTTCTCTCTCTGTATCTGTGTCTCTCTTTCTCTTTCTCTATCTCTCTCTGTCTGTCCATCATGCCGAGCGCCGCCGACTTTTCTCTGCGCGAAACTTAACGCGGAGGGGGGGCTTTTCGTGCAAAAAAAAACAACCAAAAAACTAAAAGAGAGACACGGCGTTGTGCGCTGCGTGCAGGCGGCGGCGCGCACCTTCACCCCCCCCAAACACACACATACACAGGAATACACACAGCACCAGCACCAGCAGCGAGCAGCACCGACACAGCACCGACACCGAGATTGCATGCAGATCGCGGCTCGTGCACCTCTGTTTGCAAGGGCGAGCGCTTTCTCGCGGCCAGGGGGAGGAATGGAGGGAGGGAGCGAGAACCAAGGCAAAGTCTTTCGCGCCTCCCCTCCCCCGCAGCAGAGCAAAGGGGAAATGTCCGTGTCCAGAGGAGGTGAGTACAGCTCGCCGTGCGTGTGCATTGCACGGCGCTCGCGCTGCGTTTGATCTTTGCACGCTTTTCTTGCAGCGTGCACCGCCGCAGCCTCTTATTTTTCGGCTTTGCGTGCTAATGCAACTCTAAAACTTGGATGGTTTGGAAAGGAAAAAAGGTGGAGTGGAGTAGAAGGGAGGGAGGAGGAGGAGGAGGAGAAGGAGGAGGGGGGCTTTGCATTGCATTGCATTTCCTGTTTTAAAGAGCTACCGTGTTCCTGCGACCTCGGCTTTCTCCTCGGTTTTTTTTTGTGTCCGTGCAATCGACGCTTATTTGCAGTCGTGCACGATCGATTACGGTGCCTTTGTTCAGGAACTGAGTAACGAGGCTGAAGTTGGCTTCTTATACGAATTACCCCGTTCCACCTTAAATGGTGCAGCAGTATCATTCTGGCGCCTGAGGCGCCAGAATGTTACTGCTGCACCATTTAAGGTGGAACGGGGTAATTCGAATAAGAAGCCAACTTCAGCCTCGTAACTAAGCAGCTAGCTTAGCAGTGGATCGCAATGCATTGCAATGCAAGGGGGTTGTGCAACGGCAACGTCGCCCCGCGCCCGAGTTAATGCATAATATCCCCCCTAAAGTCGACTGTTATGAAATGAAATTTTGCATGCAATCGTGTCCTGCAGAATCCAATGCATCGGGGTTACTTTGCACCTCGTTGCATGGAAAATGCATGCAGTAAACATCGAGCTTTGTCAGTGCCCACTGTGCTGGGAGAGGAAGAGACCTGAGCCTTGGTTGCATGGCATGTCGGAGTGAGCTAACTAAAGGGTGGTGGAAAAATTGCACTGAAGTTTTTTTTTTGTTTCGTTTGCGCCCGACCATGCACGTAATGGAAAATGATTGGGGCGCCCCGTCCTGAGCTTTGTCCCAGCAGCAAGCAGGCCCATGCAATAGGTAGCCACACGCTGCAAAAAGGAACACGGCTAAATATAGTTTTTGTTGCGAACGTGCATTGCTCCCATCATTTCGAGGAAACCAAGCAAATGTTCTCGAGCTGGGACCTCCCAAATCCTGGCCCGGAGCTGCCACCCAGCTGCAGATTCCTCTGTTGCTTCTTGTGCAAGATTCCTGCAACTTGATTGTCACCTACAGGCCAAGCGAGCTGTTCAACAAGGCCTTTTGTTGCACTTTTGCCCAGCTGCACTGCAGGGAGTTTTCCCTGCTTTCTCTACAGAACTGCTAGACGGTGCACAAGCATGCACCTTTGGGCCTAATGGAAGTAGACCAGGCTGCTTCTTTTGCAGCTTAAACCATGCCATATAACAAACAGCTGGTGTGGCAGGTCCTGCAGCCTCGGGGCTGCTCGGGGACCGACCGCCGCAGCCTTAGTCGGCACGGAGAGTGTCGGAGAGCGGAGATGCCCAGGGCCGAGCTCAGTGATGAGCAGTTTTGCAAGAATTAGTGGAGCTCAGGTTTTGTTTCATGTTAGAAAGGGAGTGGTGGTGGTGGTGGTGGTGGTGGTGGTGGTGTTGCGTAACTGGGACACACCTGGCTCCGTGATCTAAGGTTTGTAATAAGGGCCAGCATGCACGCAAGCCTGCTCCTCTACCTGTGCAGGGAGAGTGTGGGAGTGTCCAGGAAATGCTTTATGGAAAGGGGAAGTCTGTGTGGCTTTTCTCATAAGTTTCAGTTTTCCCAGTCGCTGTGTCATCGTGATGGATTCGGGCTGTTCATTCATTGTCAGAAATAGCGCATTAAAGTGGATTTAGGTCTTCGTGGTATGAGGGAGACTGCATGGTGACTCACGTGTCAGTTGATAAAGAGGTTACTGAATACAGTCACAGTGCTGTGCATGCTGGGACGAAATGTCACGTCTCAGAAACTTTGGTAACACTCGTCTTTCCAGCAAGACAGTTTGAGTGAATTCCCCCAGTCGGAAAATCCTGTCTGTGATCATTCTGACAGCTTATGAAGGCAGCATGAGTGACTGCACAGTTTACCTGGACTTACGGGACTTTCAGCGTAGGTGAAAGAGGAAGCAGCTTGCCGAGGCCTTAAAGTTGCAGATAGTGGTTAGGTTTCTATTATTATTATTATTATTATTATTCTTACTACTATTATTATTAGAGCTGACGCTACTCTGGTACTAGGAAAATGCCGGACTGGATATCGGAGGGGAAGAAAGGAATTAATCCTGTGACACATCTAGGCCTACAAGAGCTGGAACATTGTGTCACATCATGTTTTTGTCTATGTCTTATGGGGCAGTAGAGTAGTTTGAGCATGATGACCTTTCAGAGGCTCGTCTTAAGTGAGGTGCTTTGATTTAAATGCGTGTTTTTTAAAATGTAGCATTTCCTAAAGGAAAAAGGTATCAGATGGTACTCAAAGTTACAGCATTTATTTTATTTACGAAGATTTATTTTTTTAAGATATATTTTTTATTGTTATATTTTGTCGCTTTTGGAGAAAAAGAAGAATGCATCCAAAGTGGTAACTTTATAGGAGAAGGAAAAAAAACATTCTTACCTTTGAATATTTGTTAATGGAACAATTTTGGACCTGCTGCACCAATTTTGGAGCTTTTCCGTTGATTTGGTCATCTTGAAATTTTAACACAATTCAGAGTGTAACTGGAGTTTTCAAATTATGCAAAAAAGTAAGAAAAGACGAAAATGAAGATGCAAGGTTTTTGCACAACAGCGATGATATAGATTTTTAATCAATGACTTTAATTAAAGAGTCTTAAGCACACAGTGTGTTTTTAGCCTAGTTGGCCAGCATGTTAGTTTGCCTTAGCCTTCCAATCGGCATGACTTACATGCTCATCTAGTTTTCCTCTGCTGAATAGACATTTATGTTGATGACTCTTGACTCTTTGCACTTGCTGAGTTTCTCTTGCAAATTTAGCTATAATGCATTGTATGTTAATGTTCCCCATGTATGCAAAAAACGTGGGTGCCGCCGTGAAGTCTGTTAAAATCCACTTCAGTGTATTTTGTCCCATTTTGACAGTATACAGTTTTTGTATTTGAGCAAAAGTTTCTAAAGTTTGTCAACAATCTTGACCGTACTAGTGAAACTCTTGCGGTAACAATCCGATCACTCGTTCTTGCAGTTTTTAAATAGAACTCTGCACCTGTTTTGCTTCAGTCATTAATTTTGTGCATAAATCCTATTGAATATTTTAAAAACTTGCCCATTTCACGACCCTTTTGTTTAATCTGAGTGGTGCGCAGAGTGACGTTGCGTCTATGTAATATTTGGTGTTTAGAGTTGGACTCTAAATGTGTATCGAGTGGCAGGAAGTGACAAAAATAAAATCATCCTCTGGATTGTGGTGCTGCAAGGGATTCCCATGAGGGAGATTAATGATGAGGATGAGGAGTGAATCAGCCCCCCCGAGTGAGTTTATCATGTTTTTTTGCCATTGTTCAGTCTGCTGAAGGTGATTAAGAGGCCATGTTTGTCCTATTAAATACAGTCTAAGGTAGCTGCCTAGTGGTCTTGTCAAGGTACTTGTTGGTGATTACTGTTTTTGCACAGAACTACACTGGTTGAATCTCCCTCCTTTTGCACACACATGCTTTTGCTTCTCTAATATGCAAACTCCATTTTGGGCTGCTATAGTTGATGCCAGTTTCAACAAGATGGCACTGAAAAGATGCATCTAAATAAAAAATAAAGTAAAATAAGGTCTCTGGTTTTCTTGGCGTACTGCGTTCTGAATCTTGTCCATATGCACATAGCTTGAGAGGAGTAGCAGCTTGGCTATATAAAAATTGTAGCCAAGATGTTTTTGGAGCTTGATTTCATGCAGGTTGATCAATAACAAGTTGGGAGTTGAGATCAGCTTTGAGATGAACATGCCGAGCGAACTAAACGGAAAAGAATTTTTTTTAATTAGCAGTTCACAATGAGAAATGCAAAAAGCAGGCCTAAAGCAACAGGGGTCAGAACATCTCCGTCAACTTTCTAGAAGCCCAAAAACTGGATAGATTATTTGCAACAGGCAGAGATTTAATTAGAGCACATTTTTTTACTGCTGTTTTTCTGCAGAACGGCTTTATAAGCCGTCCCACACTGTATCAGTAGACTTGTGTCTCGTGCCTGTTGGCCACTGCTCGCCGTGCCTGTTGGCCACTGCTTTAACACGCTATTACAATGTTGCTTCTCTGGCTACCATTGTGTGCCGTGCTGTGGCCCCAGTGATGCACAGTGGCTCAGTGTCCCGGCCATGCCTCGCCCCTGCAGCCGGGCCTAAAGCTACGCGGGGAGGCTTCCACGCCGCACAATTGTCACATTTGTCATGCAAATGGCCCCCGCGAGTTTCAGCGGCACAGATACTAAATCCGCTGTTTCGACAGGCTGATTGTTGGTGGCCGTCCAGCCACGTTGCCTTTTTTTTTCTGCACGAGGGAACAATCCGGTCGTTTTCTGCATTGTGCAGACGACCCGCCGGGCCGCCTACCTTTTTGACTGCACCCCCAGTCTCGTCCATCACAGCCTGCAAAATCAAATCCGGGTTGGGAATCTGCACCCAGTGCTTGCATGCAAATCTGTTTTCACGTGTGATCTGTGTTAGATTTGACTGGAACTCCGCAGCTGCATGCGTTTCGATGAGACCCTTGCATTGCATGTGTGAGTGCACTGAAAGAAGGTGACATGCTGAAAATAAGACAAGCATAAATAGTGTCTCCCTGGTGTTGAATCGCTCAGGAGTGATTAGCCTGTCCGCTCTGCAGGCTCTCAGACAGAGAGGCCCTGCCTAGAGGGGGCAGAACGCTCTCTCTAACTCCCCCTTTCTTTCTCTTTCATTCTCTCTCTCTCTTTGCTCTGAAGGATATGAGCTATGCAGGGTTGCGCAAGCTGCACATTCTGACATCGATCCGTCTTATTGCAGACTTCTGAATAATTGACTGCGCAACCCCCCCCTCCAGAACTCCACTGAGGTGTCTCTTTACGATTGCACTTACAAGATGTGCATATAGGCTAATCAGTCATGTTGTTGCAGTACCACAAGGGCCTGCTTGTAATGCTATTAAAACAGGCCATGCTATATTTTCGAGCGAGCAGAGGAATGCACTGTGCAGCACCACCACCATCTCGTCAGCTCTGCTGGAGGTAATAAATAGCCTCACGTCATCATCAAGCAATGCTGAAATATGTTTGATATTAAAGTAGCGCTCTTACTTGGCCCAAATGCACGGTTCGCTAAAGCTCTTGCACATGCAGGAAATAATCTCCTGCATGCAAATAAGGCTGCCAATTCGTATTGGTTTTAGGGAGCAGCGTCTCGTTCTGCTCATTCCCCTCCCGGCACAGTTGAGTTTCTCTAAATTGGCACCTGCATAATTAAGGCAGCGCATAATAAAGGTGGTATTTGACGTGAAGAGAACTTCAGAGTCCAGTGAGCTACTCAAGGTACTTAGTGGCTCATTTGTACTTTGGTAAATTTGTGTTTTTTTGGCCTTTTCTTATTTTTTTTTCCCCCACTGATCCTGCTAGCTACAAGATGAAATGCCTAGCATGCTTCGTGAGAAACGACTGGAGCAAGGGTGAATGTCTGATGAGGATTAAGTGAAAGAGTTTAACACGCCTAGCTGTTTGCTGTTAACACACCTGTTGAGTTTTCATAATGGTTAGTCTCCCAAGCGTTTATGCTAACGACTGAATAAAAAAAATTGCACGTCACACGGACCACTTAGCGCAGCGGCAGCCGCTCGTAGGAGAAATGTAGGCAGAGATTGGGTGTCAACAGGTTGACATCTGATCTGAAATGATTCCTTTTTTCCACAACACCCCTGCACAGCCTTGCTAGGTCTTCTGCCAAAGAGAGTCAATTGGGAATCTCTGGCGCATCCTGCAGTCACTGAACATGCCAGTAAAGCTGTTTTTAGCTAAGAATCTGGAATATTATTCTCACACTTTATTTTTATTTTTAACTTAAGATAAGAACTGACATATTAGACCCCAGGTTATCTAATGATTTGGCAAATTAGACCCCAAGCTAACATTTTTTAGCTGAGAAGTTCTTTTGCGTGTTAGCCCCCAGGCTAACACTGTTTTTAAATAAACAGCACAAACTAATGCTATTTTTATTTTTTAAACTTTTTCCATAGCCAGCAAGCTAACACTGTTTTTTGTAGCTAAGAACTTTTTATTTTTATTTTTTATTTTTTTTTAAATTTATTTATTTATTTATTTTTTTTTAACATATTAGACCCTAGTCTACTTAATAACTAGACCTCAAGCTAACACTGCTTTGTTTTAGCTGAGGACCTTTCTGTTAGCCTCCAAGATAGCTAATAACTCTTCATAGATATTGGCCTCTAATCTGAACTTAAGAGCAGCCTTGCTAAGTCTTCTGCCAGATAGAATCAGTTGTGAATCTCTGGCCCAGCCTGCAGTCGCTGAACATGCCAATAAGTTTTTAGCTAAGAATGTTTCTTGCATATTAGCCCCAAATCTCAAATCTCTCAAAACTTTATTGAACTTTTCTTACATTATAGACCCCAGTTAGCTAGTCAGTAACTTACATATTAGGCGCCAAGCTAACAGTTTAAGCTAGCTAATAACTTTTCTAAGATTAGCCTCTAAGCTAACAGTTTTGTTCTTTTACATGTTAGCCCCCAAGCTAACCTCAAAAGCAGCCTTGCTAGGTTTTCTGCCAAATAGAATCAGTTGGAAATCTCTGGCACAGCCTGCAGTCACTAAAGATGGCAATAAACTCATAAAGGTTTTAGCTAAGAATATTTCTTGCATATTAGCCCCAAGTCTAACACTTAAAAAAGAAAAAAAAAATCTTTCTTGAACTTATAGACCCCAATTAGCTAGAATAGACCCCAATTAGCTAGCTAATAACTAAGACACCAAGCTAACAGTTTTAAAGCTAGCTAATAACCTGTCTTGCATATTAGACTGTCAGCTAACAGTTTTAAAACTAGCTAATAACCTTTCTTACATATTAGACTGTAAGCTAACAGTTTTAAAGCCAGCTAATAACCTGTCTTACATATTAGACTGTAAGCTAACAGTTTTAAAGCTAGCTAATGACCGTTCTTTCATATTAAACCTGAACATTTTTTAGCTGAGAAGTTCTTTTGCATGTTAGCCCCCAGGCTAACATTGGCTGGGGCTGTTTATTTAAAAACAATGCTATTTTTATTTATAAATTTTTTCCCATATCCAGCAAGCAAACACTTGTAGCTAAGAACTTTTTAGACCAGTCTAGCTAATAACTAGACCTTAATCTAACACTGTTTGCTTTGGCTGAGAACCAGGTTGGCTCCAACACCAAGCTAACAGTTTTAAAGCCAGCTATCAACGTTTCTTACATATTAGACTGTAAGCTAACAGTTTTTGAAGCTAGCTAATAAATATGTTTACATGAGACCCCCAAGCTAACAGTTTTTAGAGCTAGCTTGCTTATTAAACCCTAATCTATCTTTGTTTTTAGCTGAGAAGGCCTTTTACATGTTAGCCCCCAAGCTAACACAGTTTTAGTTAAGATATAAACTAAAACAGTTTTAGTTAATATAGACTCCAAGCTAACACTTTTTTTTTTAAGCTAAGAGCTTTTTCTTATAAAATAGCCCCAAAGCTAACACAGCTGTATAACAGTAACTTCTCCAACATGTGTAACCTTCCCTGCCCACGTTTCCTGTTCAGACTTCTAAAGTACAAGCACTTGTTCTTGGGAAGAGCTCTGTTATTGGCAGGGAGTGTGTGGTGGGTTACAGTCTGTAAGCTAATGCTAGAGGCTTCTGGTGTGGAGACCAGAGTCCTGCACAAGGTCTGTCATTTTAGCTAGTGCGGAGCAAAGGAAGCAGACAGAGAAAGAGCCAGTGATGACATGCTTCCCAAAGCAGCAGCCCCAGCAGCTCTAAGCTGCAGGGTCTGCCATCTTTGGAAGTGTAGAGTGTCTTACAAACTGCCAGAGCGGTCAGGGGGGCCAAACAGCCGGCGGCTCAAGAGAGGTTATTTTCATCTCTGTCTGTCTCTCTCTCTGTGTCTCTCCTGTTCTCTCTCTCTCCCTCTTTTTTTTTCCTCCTCTCTTTTGGTCTGAACTGTTTTAGTTTGCTTGTCTGTCCATTCTCGCTTAACTTGGTTGTCCATACTTTCATGGCATTTTCATTTTGTCCCTTTTTTCCCTCTTGCTCCCTTGCTCCGCGCTCTTTTCCTCTCACGCTGTGATTCATCCTTCCTCCTACGGGTCCCTGGAATTCCGCAGAACTCTTGGGATTATTGGAATTCCGGGCATAGTGCGTTAGAGGGGTTTTGAAGGTTGACAGCAAGCTGCCCAGTGAGTTCTTCTGCAGGAACTCCAGGCACGCTGAGGCTGTGCTAGTCACCAGCCAAACACTCTCTGAAAACCACACACATTAACTGGCAACCGTCCATTCAAATGCATGTGAAGAAATTGCAAGTGAATGTTCAGGAACTCGCTGTGAGGTCGCTTGTCATTTCGCTGAAGTCTCACCTGTCACTTTCTCCTACATCAGCCATAGAATTAGATACAGCTTGGCGGTAAAAGCAACGTACGGCTGAATCTCTGCCGTTCCCAAGACTGTCCATCCTACTGTATCTTGGCACCATCTGCTTCACATTGTGTGCTTCTCATTGCAACATGAACTGCTGAGCTCAGCGCAAATGTGGGTTTAATGTGTTCTGACACAACCGGCTTATGGAAAATGAACTACCTGAGCTTCCTAAGAAAGAAAGCATCAGAGCGCTCCGATCTGGCTGACAAAAATATCTTTCTCTGGAGTCTCGGAGGAAGTGCCAATCTCGTTTTCTTCCCGTGCTGGTCAGACAATACATACTAGCCATTGTTTCCTGCCAACGCTGTGCGGTTATATAATCCATTGATCATGTTATGTCCTTTCTAGTTCTTGCCGGTGCAGCAGGCCGAGCGCAGGCAGGGCCATGTTTCCATCTACCTCCATGGGAACAATGTTTTCATGTTTTTCCGAAGAGTACTTCCCCCAACAATGTTAAGATTGCTAATGGCGAAAGAGACGCAGCTTGGATCAGTTGGTGCTGCTCGCGCTAATCTAAATGGTGTGTTAACCGATTCCTGTTGGCTTCTGGCCACCTCTGCTTGCAGTAGTGCTTTTTTTGGTGAGGTACTCTTTTAAGGGCAGGTTTGATGTGTGTGTGCCATCTTGTGCAGCCTAGACGCGACAGTTAACGTAAGGTGTGGCTACACAATGTGGACCTTCAGACTGCAGACGGGTAGTTAGTGCTTACTGAAGTACTGTAAGGGTTATAAGATCAGCCTGTGATATTTTCCATAATGTGCTTGAAAGAAGTGCAGTGAATAGCCGAGGTAGTTCTTTGGCTGTGAAAAGAGCTTATCTTTTCAACCAAAAAGTCAGTTCATAGCTTCCTTTTGAAAGAGGAGCGTGTGCCATGTTTTTTGGTGTACTGAGTAGGTGTTAGATAATGGCAATATTGCAATGCGCTCCTTTTACATGAAGAAACCAGTTAATTGTGCAGCTCAACTGTAAGATACTGCTCAGCCTGGCTCTTTGTAATCATTGCATTTATGTTTATTTTCTTGGATGTAAAAGCAATTGCATATATTAAAGTGGGGAGGGTGTTTAAAGGAATGATTGAGTGAAAAATCAGATTAACACAATTTTCCACATAGTCGAGCAGCCAGGACATGTTTAGTGTCTAAATTTTGCTTCTTTAGTTTAGCCCTGGAGCTACGAGGCTAACGTAGCTAATAAACACTGGACGCCAATAGTCACCCAAATCTTTTCTGTAAACACTAGGGATGCACCGATATGGGATTTGTGGGCAGATGCTAAAGTCCAATATTTTTCACAAACCTAGCTGCCAACACTGATACATAAACATTAATAAAATGTAGAAATTAGGACTAAATGCACCTGTACTGAAGAGAAATTAACATTTATTTATATTGAGTTATAAATGCAGTGAAATGAATGAAATGCAGACATTTTAACACAGCAACCCAGCATCGCTTAAACATCTGGTGTGCTTAGGCCTGCGTGACGTGCGTGTGCACTAAGGACAGTTTTTGGAACAACGCTGTCTTAAGTGCCTGCCCGTAGCATTTAGCTACGATGAACTTTGGTTCATTTTTATAGTTCACAGTAAGTTGTACTGTGTCCTAATCCACATTGACAGGTCTACACTAGGGGTGGGCGATATAAAGCAAATATATCACAATACATTTTTTTCGATACACAATACAAATCACAATACTTTGTTTATTGTCTGGTTTCCACCTACATGATGCACTAATAGTGCCATATTTATAAACTGCTTATAAAACAATGAGTGCAATGATTTTTATTCAGTGTTTCATATACTGCACTGTGTGGGAGCCATTTTAAGATATTAATGTGTTCTCAAAATAATTACTTATTCACTTAAAATACTGGCTTACTGTATTGAAAAAGACAAAATCTCGTAACAGTGACGTACTATGTCCGAATAATGTCTTGTTTTCTCAAAATAATGACTTACTATGTCGAAATAATGACATGGTGTCTCGTAAGAATGAATTAATAATCCTTAAATAATTACTTAGTTTCTTGAATTTTAATATCTCATTATTTTGACAGTGTGTCGAAAATGTCATTATTTTGAGCTACACTTTATGAAATATTAAGTCAGTATTTAAAAAAAAAAATGAGTTGAGTCAATATTTTATCATACTGCGGCTAAAAACAGAAGAAAAAACAAAGAAAAACAAACAGGCAGTACCTTCCTTCAGTGCCCTTCAATAGCACTGCACTAATTTCAGTAAACAGGACTAGTTATGCTCTTTTTTTAAAGGAAATGTTTAGTTGGTCAGTTTTCTTTACTGATATCGTGAAAACAATAAAAATATTGCCCGCATTTAGTCTGCACAACCTTAATGAAGAGCTGGATGTGATTTGAGCAAGTTTGGGGGATGGACTTACAGAAAAGATTTGGGTGACTACTGACTTCTAGTGTTTGTTAGCCTGAGAGCTCCAGCATTAAACTAAAGGGAATAAAAATTAGACACCAAACATGTCTGATTGCCTACACTTGGGTAAGTGGAAAATTGTGTAAATTTATTTTATTTATTTATTTATTTCTGAACTTCCTTTAAGTCTCTATGGATTACTTTCTGTACATTCATGTTGAGCTGCTTGTCAAGTTTAGGTGGAGTTGGGGATTCCACCAGGTTGCAGAGCGTGAATGCTTATCAGTCTTTGTTAATGTGTAAGCGTCTCTGATTTGTGAGAATTGGTGATTTGCATGGCTGCCTGAGTGCAGATGAAAGCTGTCCTCTAGCCTGTAGAGCGTGCCACTGCCTGTCCCATCAGCTCCAGCCCAGTCTCTCTCTCTCTCTCTCCCCTCTCTCTCCCCCAGACTCTGCTGAGGAGAGAATGGAAAAATGACTGCTTAGCCAGAACACTCGGTTACCCCCATGACAGCTGAGAAGCGTTTGACATGGCATGGCACTGGTTGTTATATTTGGAGGCCTTGAGCTGGCCTTTCTAGTGCTTATGTAATAGTTTCTCAGCCATTTGCAGCTCTCAGAATGAACTGAAGCCTGCAAACTTATTAACTACTTTTTTTTTCCTGCGATGACAGTTTGCAGGAGCTTATGAGGCGTCAGGCTGTGACAGGTTGTAATTGTTCGGATCAGGAACGTTCACTTTGCGGTAGTTTTGAGTGGATAACTAGTTTTGCCTCTATTCACAATAGTCACGTTTTTACCTCCGGTGTGAAACTGTAACCGAAACTGCTTTGAGCGCTGAAGCGCCCCCCCTCTCTGAAGAGCGTCTCTCCGTCCTGTCATTCATAAGAGAGTCGTGTGTGTTTGTGTGGGTGGGTTTGACGGGGGCGGAGTAGTTGAGTGTCAGTTTTCTGCCGCCATTGTTGCGTGTGTAAATGCAGGTGGGAGGAGAGCCTCCTGACTCCTGACTTTCAGGCAACAAAGCTGTTGTGGAAATGAGACAGCGGTGGGCCCGTGGGTGCAGGGAGTGGGGGCATGACGGGGCAGGAGTACAGCAGTCTGCTTCCTGCAGGTGACTGCTCCGGACAAAACGCACCACGTGGTGTTCTACACCTACGCTTCCTGCACGGCGTGACCAAATCAGGGATGGGCATTTCAGTCAGATTTGATGTTCTAATTTATAAGGTTTATTAAAAATGAATAAAGAGAGAACACAGAATAATGTACTACTTAGTCTCCTACTTTTACTGTATAATATTAGTCCCAGGTCACAAATCCATGACAGGTGACGTAATAGATGAACTTTATACCTAGAAATGCAGCCAATCTAAACAGACAAATGCTTAGTGTCTGTTTTCACCTCGGCTGACGCCACTAGTCTGGTCACATCATAACTTATTAAGATACACCTCGTACCTTTTCGCTGGGTGACGGTGAAGTTGTGAGGAGTTGACATTAAACCTGATAAGTTAAGTAAATGATGCTGATGTTTTATTCCATTTAAATCTGTACAGGTAGAGTGTAAAACGAGCTTGTTACAATTATTACGTAATCGCCTAATTGTAGTTATGTGAGATGAACGCATTTATTTAAGGCGACTGACGTCATTTAACGGTCATTAGATTTCACATCTTATTATGCCACTGAATTTAATTGATTGAGACAAATAAATATAAATACAAGAAAGCAGTAAATGTGTTTATTGAGACTAACACAAGGTTTCTAATTTCTAACTTGGTGCTCGAACATGTTTAAATTTCAGCATATGTAATGTGTGTTTATTTGTTAGCTATGTAGCTAATTCTAAATGTGTGCTTTCAGAATGTAGTTTTTTTTTTGCTTACATTTATATAAACGTAGCTTTAATTGTCTGTACACACGATTCTGTGTAACTAGATATTGAAGTAAACATCTAGAAAGCCAGATTGGCCACTTTAGGCCTTTATTAGTTGCATGAAGTGAACAAAAGATAAATCCTAAATCGCAGTTATTACAGCATGTTAGAGTTAATCGCCATCTACAGTTTAATGATCGTTACAGCCCTAATCGGCGCTCTTACTGCAACGCTCCCTGTGTATTATAGCTAACAGGACAAAACAGTCCTCCTGCTTCACGGATGGGCTTATAAACGTACTAAAAAAAAGCCGAAAAGGGCTGACATACGATCACTTTTTGTAGTTGTGCGTCTTTTTATTTTCAGCCCCTGACAAAGCCGCAATGCATGAAGCTATGTAAGCTAAGCTAAGATCAGCGCTCCGATGCTGACGTACTAACAAACAAATTCTCAAAGCTTTGACAACAAACCACATTAATTACAGCTCTGGTTGTTCACACAGCACAGTTTACAGCATAATAGGAGCCGAATATGTAATATACTTCAGGACAAATGTTTTTCATTAGTGAAATAGATATAATGAGGCTGAAGTTGGCTTCTTTTTTGCCAGCTTCTTGTTCAGATTTTTCTGTTTCACCTTAGGTGATGCAGCGTTCTGGTGTCTCAGGCTGGCGTAGCCATTGAAATAACCAGAGCCCATGTAACCGGCGCAGCTAACGGGACAAAACAGTCCTCCTGCTTCTTGGATGGTTTTTTAAATGTACTGAAAAGGCTAAAAGGGCTGGCATATGGTCGCTTTTGTAATTTTATTTTTATTTTCGGTCCCTCCTAAAGCCGCAATTCATGAAGCTAGTGTAGTGTCAGCTAACCTAAGATTAGTGCTCCGATGATAACATACTAACAGAAACAAATTCTCAAAGCTTTGACAAGAAACCGCATTAATTACAGCAGAGTTTATAGCATAATAGGAGCCGAATATGTAATATACTTCAGGAAAAATGTTTTTCATAAGTGAAATAGATATAATGAGGCTGAAGTTGGCTTCCTATTTGTCAGCTTCTTGTTCTTAATATTTAGTTCCACCTTAAATGGTGCAGCAGTTGCATTCTGGCGCGTCAGGCGAAATATGACTCATGTTTTACGTCACTGTTCAGCATCAGGCAAGTTAGAGAAACGTCTGCCGATTGCTGATTTGCATATTTGGGTTAAAAATGTGTCTGATACCGATACATAACTGATGGATCCTTCCGTCTCTACTTAAGCCTTTCAGAATCATGAAACTTTTACATACGTACTGTATTAAATTACACATCTAATGTGGACAAGTAGGTCGATAAGCCGCTTTGCTTCCAACTGCCAAAGCTTAGTAGCTCCCAGTTAATAACAGAAGTCGCTCAAGCTCAAATAAATGATTGTTACTCATCAGTCGCCTCTAAAATGTTAAAGCGCCAGTCAGAAATGAGAACTTTTGTTGTTTTAAGACCCGTAAATATGTTTACTGCTTTTGGATATTTTGCCTTAACCCAGGTGGCAAAATGCATCCAATTCACATGTTGTTGTGATGTCAACATATGATGGTGAAGGCTTACTACAATGGGTACTGAACAAAAATAAAAATGCAACACTTTTGAAGCAGATTAGAAAGATGTTTTGCTAGGAATGTGCTGCTACAAGCCAATGGTGGTCATGATGCTAATGTGGGGAACACTGTTTCATTTTGCGGGTTTCAGTAAAATCTTTTCAGTGTTGCATTTATATTTTTGTACAGTGTATTCATGATCAGCTCAAGTAATTGCAGTCAGATGATTATGTAATAATTGCGACAGGCCTAATAAGGCTTGTAATACGAATGTAGTGGCCTGTTTTTCCAGCACATAGTACCACCTGAATCCACTGCATCACTAAACTGGCACTGGCGTTCCCCATAATAGAGCAGCTATTTAGGTCAAATAAGAGTCAGTTACACTGGAATCCCGACACACATCTAATGTTCTTAGAAACTACACTCATTCTTCTCCGGTATCATTTTTGCCTGATTCAGCTAACGTTGCCTTTAGCAGTTCTTTTGCCAATAGCTCGTACTTAGAGGGGAATATGTGAAATACAAGTAAAACAGGAAGGTTTTTAGTGTTGTCAGCCAAACTTCGATGTGCTATTACAGATCACATTTCCACTCCTCCCAGTTCCACAGTGAAATGATAGATCCAAGCCTCTTAAGATGACTAGAATAAAGACAACGTGGTGCCTGCGTTTTCTTTATGCAGGCATGTCTGTATCCTGTGTGCTTGAGAGTTTTAGAGTCCTTGGCAGTGAGAGCAGATACAGCAGAGGTTAATTGTTGTTAAATACAATATAATTGTGATTAGTCATTTTTCCAAATATCAGTGAAATGAAGCGTTAGCAGATTTAATCTAACAGTAAAAACAGCAGTACTCAGTAGGCTTACACAGCGTGGGGAAAATATGTGTGTGATTATTATGAATCAGTTGCGGAATGACTTGTTACATGAATTAAACTGAATTTAAATGTGCTTAAGTGCCAAGAGTGACTTTACATGCAGTGGACCTTTGAAATGGTGCTTGAGACCGCTTTAGTTGCAAAACGTTTCTAAACCACATGCAATACACTTAAAGGGAACACTGCCCTTCCCCCCTTTTACAGATAGGAGTTCGATGTGGTATGTAATGGAGGTCTGCACTCCCTGTGGGTCCCGCCACAATATCTTGCAGTGTGCGACTAATTTTCAGTGTTGCGTGCGGGAGCGGGTGGGAATCTCGCCCACTGCAGGCGGGAGCGGGCTGAAAGAGAAATCTCGTAAATTAATGAATAGCTTAAATAAAGTAGAACGAGTTGTTACTTCACAGTGAGCCTGATGACCATGACTGCTGTGTTATTTCAGCAGAGAATAATGTGTTTATGAATAGACATTGTCAGATATTGGATGTCAGTGGATCGTCTTGACGGAACTGCGCGGGCGGCAAATGGCGGAAAAATGTTTCGGTTGTGGGCAGGAGCAGGACAAATGATTCCGATTTTCTGAGGGAGCTGGCTGAAATCTTGCGGGAGCAGGTGGGAGCGGGACTGAAAAAACGGTCCCACGCAGACCTCTAGTATGTAAACATGGTTAAAATTTTGAGATGGTTTGGCCCATCCATACAGTCCATGTAGGGAAACTAAGCTACAAAATGTTCATTGTTTTTATGATGTCAAGAAAACCAATGCGTTTACATATATCCAGCCCATGCATGCTGACACCATATGAAGTGTTTCAGCCAGGACTGTTTTTGAATGAGGCACGGTACAGAGCATCTAATCAGAGCTAGTGATATGTCAGTATGATTTTTTTTTTTCAGAGTACCAGTACGTGTTTTTAAGTACTCGCCAACATCGAGTCAGACACCATAATGAATTACCTACTTAGAATGAAGTAGCGTTGAAGTGGAGAAGAGTGGGTCTTGTTGCATGTCAGAAAAGCGCTTCTGTACAGCTGGAAGTAAAGAATGTTTTATAGTTTTGTTCTCATGCTCTTCATCTGCCTCTTTCAACAGTCTCTGTAGTACAGTGACAGCAGGGATCACATCCGAGGCTGAAGTATGCACTTATGCTCGCATTTCGAGCTTTACGTCTTGTTTGGCTGGCTGAGCTGTAGTTGAATGTCCTCTACAGCTAGACGCATGCTGTGCGATTTTTAAAAATCTTGCTGTGCGTGTGAACAGACCATCGTGTACGAACAAAGCCTACAAATTATATACTCACTGTAGGACAACGCTCATGCCATAACGAATGGAGCCCCTTCAGACAGCTCTGTCTATGAACAGTTTCACATAAAGCTGTCATAAAAACAGCACATTACACACCAAGTGCTGCACAAATACGCTGAGAAACTGAGCAGAAACGGTCTAAAATTGCACGTTGTATTTCTAATGGGAATATAATAGCAAGGCGGAATGTTTAAAGTGTCCAGTGACTTGAGTCCAACTACAACGGGGTCAGTAACACTTCTCTGTGCGAGCAAACCCTCGTTCAGTTGTTGGTTCGTTAGCGTGGCAGTATACACTAGGCTTATGTCACATGGTGTCAGTTGGTATTAGATATTGGTATCGGTGTACATTTCACGAGTATCGGTATCAGTGCATCCCTAAACAGAACAGAGCTCATTTACATGTTAGTCTTAAAGGTACAGTAACAAAAAACAGCCTGTTGAAATATTGTTGCTCTCCAAAGAAAAACCTGTATTTCCAAAATGGTAACTTCATGAAGAGGGCAAAAACATTCTTAACATTTCTACTGGTGCATTCATCGTGAATTTTTCCAACAATGTAATACCTTTTTTTTTATTATATAATTTTTTTCAACAGCGATGATCTGCTGTGCTCAGTTGTGCAGAAAACAAAAATGGCAAAAATGGAGGTTTTTTTTTTTTTTGTGGTTTAGGGAGTTTGGACAACGGCCGTGTAAAAGTGAATCATGCTTGTTTTTGGTATGTAAAACTCCACTAACCATAAGTAGGTCTCTTTAAATTAGCTCGTATTGAAAAGTATCGAAAGCAGATGTACTGTACTAGTACTTGAAAGTGTCAATCACTTATGTAGTAGTGGAGTACATGTATTTCTTTACAATAGTAATTGTCAGCCGTTAGAATTTACAACCTAAGTTGATTTTTTTTTGGGGGAAAATGTAGGGGTGCATGACAGTATTGGAATCGTATCGATATCTGCAGATAATTTTTTGAAAAAAAAAAAAAAATTCTTTGCATCGGACCGATGTTTGGATTTGGCTGATGTTTCAATCACAGACACAGAGTTCAAATGAAAACACATTGCTCACTGCTGCCCTCTAAAAGTGTTGTAGCACCAGAAGTTACAACTGTTGTTTTAGTAAGACCCAGGCATCACACGGATCAGGCATAACATTATGACCATTCCCTTGTTTCTACGCTCATTGTCCATTTTATCAGCTCCACTTACTATATAGGTGCACTTTGTAGTTCTACAGTTACAGACTGTAGTCCATCTGTTTCTCTGCATACTTTGTTAGCCCCCTTTTACACTGTTCTTTAGTAGTCAGGACCCCCACAGGACCAGTGGTGGTGGTGTGTTGTGCCGGTCTGAGTGGATCAGACACAGCAGCGCTGGTGTAGTTTTTAAACCTCTCAATATCACTGCTGGACTGAGAATAGTCCACCAACCAAAAATATCCAGCCAACAGCATCCTGTGGGCAGCGTCCTGTGACCACTGATGAAGGACTAGAGGATGACCAACACAAACTGTGCAGCAGCAGATGAGCTACCGTCTCTGACTTTACATCTACAAGGTGGACTGACAAGGTAGGAGTGTCTAATAGAGTGGCCAGTGAGTGGACACAATGTTTAAAAACTCCAGTAACACTGCTGTGTCTGATCCACTCGTACCAGCACAACACACACTAACACACCACCACCACATCAGTGTTACTGCAGTGCTGAGAATGATCCACCACCCAAATAGTGCCTGCTCTGTGAGGGTCCATGGGGGTCCTGACCACTGAAGAACAGGGTAAAAGGGGGCTAACAAAGTATGCAGAGAAACAGATGGACTACAGTCTGTAACTGTAGAACTACAAAGTGCACCTATATAGTAAGTGGAGCTGATAAAATGGACAATGAGTGTAGAAACAAGGAGGTGATCATAATGTTATGCCTGATCAGTGTATGTTTTTGAATCAGCCTGATGGATGAGAATGCAGCCAATTCACACTCTGTTTGTTGTGACATAAACATGTGATTGTGAAAGATAAATTTTGTTTCTTAAGGTTAGAACTGCAGCTAGGAGGCTAATGTTGCTAACAAACAGTACAACTCATAAGTTGCTTAAATAACCCAAATTGTTTCTGTAAAAGTACATCACCAGAACTTCTCTCAGCCCCCTCAAACCACATCCAGGGTTCATTAAGGTCACACAGAGATGCTGATGTGGTTTAGAGCACAGCGAACTATGAAAAACGACAGCTTTGCCACTGTGGGCAGCTTTCAGACAAAGCCTGGGCTGTTAATCGCAGAGCAGGACTGATCTTAAATCAGAGTCCTCTGTATTTTTAGCTCTCATTGTCACAAATACTGATTCTAGATCAGCACTCCTGCTTTTGGGGTAGTTTGTAAACCCTGTTATCTAAGCTGGCTGCCCACGGTTTTGTTCAGTTTCACAGCTCATCGCAAGTCATACTTTGTCCTGAGTTTTCACAACCTCAGTGATGACCTGAATGTGGCTTTAGAGAAGTTTTGGTGATGAACTTTTTACAGAAATGATTTGGCCTATTTGGGTGGCTATTGAGTTATAGTGTTTGTTAGCAACGTTAGCCTCACTGCTCCACTTCTAAACTAAACTTTTGTCATTTATTTTAGAAATTTGTGTAAAAACAGCTCAGTTTGAAAGAAGCGCATGCAGTTTGCAGTATGCTCAATTAGGAGCTTCCATTAGGAGTGAGCTATATCAGCCTCATAGCTCCAGTTTAAAACAATACAGGGAGACTTCAGACACCAAGCATGTCTTGGTGATTGACTACACTGGAGGTAAAGGGAAAGTTGTGTAAATCTGAGGAAAGGCTGGCCTGTTGATTTTTAAAGCTGGTATGATTTAGCTGGCATGCTAATGTATTCATGAGCTCAGATTTAAATCTGCTGCACCACCTAAACGCACCTTTCTGGCACAAGCTGTACCTGCGCAGGCTGTTATTGTTCCTGTTCAGCGGAGTGGAAGGGTCGAGTTAGGCAGTTGGGCGTGCAGCTGCGCAGTGCCGTGTGTGTGTGTGTATACCTGCCCTCAGGTGTTTGGATTGGCTCGCCCTGCTGTCAGTCACCCCGAACCCTGCCCGTTGCCGTGGTGCTCTGCGGCGCCGGCGCAAGAAGCTCCAAATGAGAGAATGCGACGGTGGCTGTTGCCTCGTCTCTCTGTGTCACTGCTGTACGCTCGCTCACTCGCTCGTGCGCTTTCGCTCGCCCTCTGCTCTCGCTCTCTCGCTCCCCAGCTTTCGCTCAGCCAGGATCTGGAGCCGCGTGCGCTGCCCGACCGTAAGTGTCCGTCTGACTTCCAGCTCCAAAACCTGGGATTCCTCTGAAGAGCTGACAGAAAGGGCAGGGTGTCTCCGGAGGCTGCTCTGGAACGATGCAGTCCATTCCGTTACCCTTTGATCTTGTCGTCTTTTTTTTTTTGTCTCTGCGTGTTTTCTTTCCCCCGCTTTGTTCATGCCAAAGTGATGTCTTCCTCCTCTCAGCCTCTTCATTACCCTCTCTCTGTCTCTCGGTGCTCTTTTTTCACTATTACCACCATTTTTTTCTACTTTTGTTTCAATTCGACCAACCAGTGTGATAATATTATCTGGCTAAATGCCTAAATGGAAGTAGCTCTTTGTTGTTGACTGTCAGAGGCACTGTTCATCCCACTAAACGTGTTTTGGGCTTGCTCCTCTTTTCCCCTCTTTTTTCCTCACTCCCTCTCTCCTCCTGTTCGCAGGTAAGAAGAAGCCGGTGCTCAAGCTCTCTAAGGAGGCGTTTGAGCAGCCCCCTCCTGCTGCTACGTAAGCACATCCCCATTTCTTCTCTCAAATCTCAATTAAAATTTTCTTTCCATTTAAGTCGTCTTTTGAAGTCTGCGTTGGGCCTTAAGTGCCGTATCGCAAAAGTAATTAACTGCGTTTTGTAATTGCTGGTGTTATAATGTGAAGAGTCAGAATCCTCATGCTTTTTAGGTTACAGTGTCATTTGAATCATGTCTGTAATTAAGGAAGACTTGTGTCCTCTGTCTTTAATTGATTGTGTGAGAGCTCTGTAGAGACTAAAAATGATTTCTTCATTATCGTGCAGACCCCCAAGAGACCTGGACTCTAAAGCCTGCGTTACTATTGGAGAGAAGGTAAGATTCCTCCAGTTTTCAATTAACTTAGTGGAGAAAACAAAAAAAAACGTGTCTTAGAAGTGAACTACTAGTTATTGTCTTGTGTTACTGTAGTTTCCTATATTTTTTTTTTTTCTCTCAAATGTCTTCTTGGTCGAACGTTTTGTGTTGCCCTTTACACTTTAGTCGTTCCTCTTCACAATTTTATTGCTAACACTAAACCAAAAAGAGAGTTTCCTGTTTGCCAGTTGTATAGCATTTGATGAAAGATGTTGTTGTTGTCGTCAGAACAAAATGTCAAAAAGGTGTAAAAGTCACTTTATAGGAGAAGAAAAAAAGCTTGAAAAAACAACTCTTAATGGAAGTCAGAGGAACAGCATCTTATTCCAAGTCATTTTGCATCAATTCTTGATCCGTTGACCATGAAATTTTATATATAATTTGATTACCATTCTTTCCCATAATAGGGTCATACAGGCAAAAGTTTGGGCACTGCTGGTCAAATGATGACATTTTGTTGATGTTCAAGTGAAAATAAGTTAATACATCCTCTTCTGAGAAAATGAGGAGGCGGTCACGGGCTGGAGGTTAGGGTACCAGCCCTGTGGCCGGAAGGTCGCCAGTTCGATCCCCTGAGCTGACAGTACATGACTGAAGTGCCCTTGAGCAAGGGCCCTAACCCCCATCTGTGCCCTGGGCGCTGCGGATAGGGCTGCCCACCACTCCGGGCAAGTGTGCTCACTGCCCCCTAGTGTGTGTGTTCACTAGTGCTGACTAGGCCTCCATTAGGGTTGGGCAATGTGACGATACTTTTTCGGTATAGCGATGCATCACAATACGCTTTTCTGAGCATATCAGATATCGTCAGCACTTAAAGAGCGCTGACCAACCTCATATTACACTTCAAAGAGAGCATAAGTGGTCCTCTTCATTTGGCAAATATTGAATGAAGATCACTGCACTCATAGATGCTAACAGTATTTTTAGGGTTACAAGTTTTTTTTTTTTGTCAGTTCCAACTCATCAAACCTCAGAAACACTAAATATTGTCATACGCATCATGTATTGTGAAAAGTATCGTGATATTATATTTTTGCCGTATCGCCCACTCCTAGCCTCCATGGACGAAGTTACAGAACATGATCGTCATTCTTGTGCCAGAATGCTCCATAAACACTGGCCCACCTCCCTCTGCGTTTCATATTTTGTGTTATTGTGTGTGGTGATGTAAGGTTCTTTGAGTGGATATAAAAGCTTGGCTCAATTAATCGCCCCTGAGCCCTAAAGAACGGCCCAGTGCACTTTATAGCTCAATTGGATCCTTCTGATTGCAGGCAGACTGGAATGTGCTTTACTGCCTCCTGGGCTGTAAAAATATTTATTTTAAACTCATCAAATAAGTGGAATTTTCCATTGGCAAAGGTGGTGGCTTTTTGTCTTGACAGTTTAACCCGAAGTTTAAGTTGCTTTAATGGTCATCGTGAGATAGAGGCAGATTGGATTTTATGGGGGGGGCGGCTTTGCAGAGATTGAGAAGATCTTAGATTGCAGAAGGCCGTTGTTTTGTGGCTTTGAGGTTCAAAGCCTTTCTGGCGTTAACCAGTCATAGCAGGTAACAGCAGGCAGGAAAGAGCTTGTGCTTTTTATTACCTAACATGGAGTCACGGTTGTAACAGTGGCTTTTTTTGCCCCCTCGTTAATCATTTTTTAACCAGACTTGTCAAATAGAAATTTCTCATTCTGCTGTCTTTTTCTTTTTTGTGTTTTGTGAATGTGCTGTAAGTCTTGCAATGAATGAGTCATGATAAGTGAATGTCCTGGAGTATCTCTAATGGTTTTTCTCTGTGTATGTGTAGAACTTTGAGGTGAAGGCAGATGATCTGGAGCTGATTGAGGAGCTGGGCAGAGGGGCATATGGCGTGGTGGACAAGATGAAGCATGTGCCCAGCGGTGTGATCATGGCCGTCAAGGTTAGCGCCACCGCTTTTGTCTAGCACCATATTTCCCCAGAGTGAGACTATACGCCTGAAATTTTCTCAAGAACTCGAGGCTTATGTGGTTTGCTGGAAATCACCCTTAGCACATCTACTCTTTTGCAAATGTGTTTCTTGCCACTTTGCACTTCTGTTATGAAAGTGAAGACGGGGGTCAGACTGCAGCTGTCTGTTCACTGGTTAAACTGTAACATCACACAGCTTATTTAGTTTATACTCTTCTCAATTGAAGCCTCTCTGGGCCTGCAGACATCTGGGTTCACTAAATGTTTAGGGCTGCAACTCAGATATTTAATTAATTGAATAAGCCATTAACTATTTTTCTGATAAGCCAACTAATGAAATCATTATTTCTTCAAAATAATTGTTATCTTGATAAAACAAGTCACGTCACAATATCAGTGCTGTCGGAACAAAACCTTGTATCTCCAAAATGTTAACATTGCAGAAGAAAGAAAAAACATTCTTAATTTTGAATGGAAGTTAATGGACCTAGATTATTTTCCAAGCACTTTTGGAGCATTTCTGCTGGTCTGTTCGTCAAGAAATGTTGGAACATTGTAAAGGTCAGGTGGTATTTTCAAATTGTGTAAAAAAAATAAAAAATAATAAAGTAATAATAATAAATAAAAAATAAAAGAACAAAATGTCAAAAATAGAGATACGAGCTTTTGTTCCAACAGCAGCGATATGCTTTTCTGAGCATATTGTGGGTATCGTCTTTACTTTGGTTCTGTTCGATGGTTAGTTTTTTTTCTATCCCAACTTATCAAACCTCATACTGTAATACATATTCTGTGAAAATGTCTTACACAATCTTGATGTTTTCCATATCTCTCACCCCTGGTGTCTTCTGGGGTTCCTCCACAGCGAAATCGTCTGTGAGACAAGCATTTGTTCTTTTATGATGCGGGGAAACAACAAAGGTCAAATCACCCCCTTTTAAATAAGCAATGAGTCTTGAAGAATTTACTCTGTCTGCTAATTGTCCCAGCTCAATTTAAGTTCACCGTATAAAGAGAGGAATCTGGTTCCAACAAGTCTTGTAAGCCGCACCCCCTGGTTAGCATCGTTACATAATGACTCCGCAAATTTTCTCCTCTACTAAGTGAGGCAAAGTGGATGTATGTAGTGGAAGATCATGTATGCAGTACTCCTGCCCCCAAAGGCTCGGTGGTGTAACAGTTCCAGAAAATGCCATCACCTGGAAATCCAGGCTAAGTTTGGATAATCTGGGTGGATGTGCTTGGATACAATGATCCTAATGCAGCCAGCACTTTACACACACACACACACACACACACACACACACACACGCACACAAACACAAAAGAGGTGTCTACTTCAGCGCTTAACATCAAAATTATCCCCACCCAAATGTTTCACCTTTGGATGCTGTAAGTCAGGTAGATTTGGTGTGTCTACCTGAGAGTGATTATTTGGAGTCTTTAGAATTGCCCCCCCTCCCCTTGACACTGGTCTGAAATGCACCCCCACTTCACACTGTCCTAGAATGCCCCCCAATTCACGCAATTTTAGAATGCCCCCCTTCACACTGGTCCGAAATGTCCTTCCCTCCATTCACACTGTTCTCAGTGGTTCTCCTTACATTCACACTGTTCTCAGTGGTTCTCCTTATCACACTATTCTACAGTATTCTCCCTCCGTTCACACTCTTCTAGAATTTTCTCCTCCGTTTTCACTGTTTCAGAATCTTCTCTCTAATTCACACTGTTGTAGAATACCTCCATTCACTAGAATGTTCTCCCCTACCCAGGCTGTTCTAGAATGCTCTGTTCTACAGTGTTCTCCCAGTCACGCTGTTCTAGAATGTTCTCCTTACAGTCACATTGTTCTCAAAGGTTCTTCTTATATTCACAATACCTACGATATTCTCCCTCTGTTCTACTCTTCTAGAATATTCTCTGTTTACAGTATTTCAGAATCTTCTCCCCAATTCACACTGTTATGGAATATCTCTGTTCACACTGTACTAATATATTCTCCCCTAGTCAGGCTGTTCTAGAAGGCTCCTTTTACTCAGGCTGTTCTAGAATGCTCTCTTACACTGTTCTAGAATGTTTTTCCTCACTCATGCTGTTCTAGAATGTTCTAGAACTCATGCTGGTTTGTTTGGTTAGTGTTTTTTTTCTAAACTTTCCAAAACAACTGCCAACATCACGATGTTGGTGTTTGTGGCGGCTCTTAATGCTTAGACTTCTTTAATCTTATAACAAGACTTGCGATTTTCTTGTGTTTTCTAGAGAATCCGGGCAACAGTGAACACTCAGGAGCAGAAGCGGCTGCTGATGGACCTGGATATTTCAATGAGAACAGTGGACTGCTTCTACACAGTGACTTTCTACGGGGCGCTCTTTAGAGAGGTACTTGCTGCACTGGCCAATGACCCATTGGTTTAACCTCATATTAAAATGAGCCCCAAACTGGTGAGCAGTTTCACAGGTTTAGAGTTTCATTTGTAGTCTGAATTCATAGTTAGTATATTAAGGCTACGTTCACGTTACCAGACAGAAGTGGCACAAATCGATCTGACCTAGATCTGATGTTTTCGGGGCTGTCTGGACACGCAAATCTGATCTTTTCGAATCTGACCTTTTCAAATCTGACCTGAGCCACTTTCATATGTGGTCCTAGATCAGATACGTATCCTATTCGTGGCCATGCGACCTTAATGTGACGCTCAGATCGGAGTTCACATGCTTTTTTTGCACTGCGCATGCGCCATCATTCAGCATTACCATGGCAACAGCGCCAAAAAGAACTTAAAGCCTGTAAACAGTGGAAAAACAACACATCTCACCTTTTTCGCCTTTGTCTCACTCTAATAATGAGAAGCTGAGAGCTGATAAGAGTTAATTATCTTCGCAGCGAAGGCTTGTTTTGCTCATTAGTTTGTTTGCTGATGATGCACGTGACGCACGTAATTCATTCATGTGACCTTACTGAGTAGGATGTGTGAATGCGGGTCATTTCAGGAAGCCAGTTCATTCACATTAATGACAGATTTGAATCACCTAAACGAGTGTGAACCATCGTGTCAGAGATCGGATTTGAGCGAAAAATCGGATTTGAGCAATGAGGCCTGTAATGTGAACGTAGCCTAAACGTGCCAGTACGTCCTGTAAATATAGTGAGCTGAAATGTTCTCCTAGTATCTAGATGCTGATTCTCCAATAGAAAAGTGACACACAGTTTAGTCATTTTCTTCATGTTAGGATGTGTTATGATGTCTTAACCACTCCTCCTCCACTCACTGCGAGGCTGTTTTCCTCACCTGATGAATGTGTTGTCAGGGTGACGTGTGGATCTGTATGGAGCTGATGGACACGTCGTTGGATAAGTTTTATAAGCAGGTTCAGGAGAAGGGTATGACCATCCCAGAGGACATCCTGGGCAAGATGGCAGTTTCAGTAAGTACTGAGATCATTCTACTCTAGTGGCTTATCCTTTTTATTTTAAACAACACATTGATTAAACCAATCTTTTAAGAGCCATGTGTATCGTGAATAACTGCGAACTGGGCCGAGGGCAGTCCATATGGCATTTTTGTGCTTGTGTGTATGGTCAGGCCTTATGTACACTCCTGGTCATTGTCATTTTAAGCAGTTTTCTGTCTGTGGCTACGAATTTTCTGTTTAGCTTAGTTGTTACTTAGAGTTTATGCAGCTCTGATAGTAAATCAGTATATTTAACCAAAAACCAGCCTGCCTAACGCTGAGTCTCTTGAGGACCCAAATGGCAAAATTGAGACTGCTTTGTTGGGTAATAAGATACAAATGTTGCAGTTCTGGGAGGGAATTTGGATCCCATTTCTTCTCACGTCCTTATCCTGTCTACTTTCCCACCTTCTATACAGCTCTAGATATTGTGTTTCTCCAGCTGGCAATGAAAACAGCAGTTTGGCTGTAGTTTGTCTCTTTTCTTCTGGACTAGCTTCGAAATGAGAGGAAGAAGATATGGTCAAATAGTCACAAGTGTATTTTCCAAGGAACCTATTCATTTGATTCCTTTCACCATGCGTGCAGCATTAATTTTATCCCCATTTACCCATGAATGAGTCCCCTCTCACTGGGAGACAATATATCCATTGTACTCAGTGTTGTTTCCTGTTGCAGATTGTGAAAGCTTTGGAGCACCTGCACAGCAGACTGTCCGTGATCCACCGAGGTGAGAGACTGGGGTGTTTTTAGATGAGCTTTTGAATGCAGCTAATTAAGCAGGTGTGCTAATGACGAGCAGGTTTAACTGTGAGAAGTCTCAGCTTTTGTGATCCATAGCAGAAAATACTTAATTCTTAGGGTAGCAGGCACTAATGTCTCTGGCCTTCTACTGTGCCTGTGATTTTGCTTTGTTTTTTTGGTTTTTTTTTGTTTGTTTATTTATTTATTTATCATTTTATTTTATTTTTTTTCCCTCTGTGATATTCATCATATACAGATTTTCTGCAACTGTCTTTCCAGGAATGTAACAGTGGGGGGGGCGTCTACATTAGGGCTCAACCTATAGAAATTCATTCATTTATCCATTTATTTATTTTTTGTTACTGATTTTAGTGGCGTTAAATTTTTGATAACTAATCAATTTGATAACTGGCCGATATAATTTTATTTTTTCCACTTTAAGTTTATACTCCAGTAGTTTTAGTTAAACACTGCTTTACTGACAGATAATGATTGTCACACTTGTTAAACTCAGTTGTCGTACTTGTTAAACTACAGAAGCTCCCAGCAACCCATGGTTCGTTTTTCAGCTTTCATTTCTGTTTATAACCTCTTATTTTTGTATTAACAAAAACGTAACGTTTGTTATATTTTTACCATGATGGTGCTTTGTTTTCAAATTCAGCAGTTCAGTCTGCGTTGCTGTAATATATTTAAAAGGGGTTGCCTCATACTAAGTTCCCCAGTGGCACAACTGTCTAAGGTTTTGCACTGATCTGAAGCGTTAATTGTCTGTGCCTTATCAACAATATTTTGCCGACATCTATAAAACTACGGCTGTCAGCATCAAGTGATATTAGTGTCCGAGTGACACATCGGTCCAGGGGTGTCCAGGATGAGTCTATAGGGATCCACACAAATAAGACATTTAAACTCACATTTACACTTAACAAGTAGGCTTATGATCTCGCATGCAATGTGCTGTCGTACGATCGTACTACTTAGTAATCACCAATTGCTTGTGCTGTTGTAGAGTTTTGGGCTCGTTTACAACATGCACAGATAAAAAGGGGTCATAAATACACACTGCAGCTTGACAGACTGAGGATGCTGTTAATCGATATCTACGGCATCTTACTCCAATAACCTGTTTTGAGATTGTGATAACACCAGACTACCTGCTGGGACTCCTTAACCTGGACAAAACGTGGTCAGAAACTTGTATGCCAGCTGATCTCGGTATGATTTGGTAGTTTTTACTAAATACATTGAATGTTTGCATGTGATGCTTCTGAATGTTCTAAACCCAGACAGCATATCAAGGCTGATTCAGGACATGCACTAACATTGCACATCAAAAGAAAGCCTGTTAATAAAACAGATTAGGAGAAGAATATAATGACTTTTGTGCATCCAAAAGCTGCGGATGGAGTGTGTTCACACTTTTAAATCATCTGAATTGATAGCGTACTTGATACTATCGTCATTCAGCTCGAGCCTAATTCTCATTTGAGTGAGTGAGGATACGTTTTACATGTTATTGTTATTTTAACTGTGATTTTTATTCAAAATCACCAGTTCAGTCTGCATTGTTGCAATACATTTAGATGGGAGGTGCCTCATGCTAGGCTTCCCTGTGGCACAATTGTCTAATCTGAAGACCGCAAGTCAGATTCCTGGTGGACAAAAGGGTGTCTGCGGGGGTCCACAAGTCTATAAAGGAAGTTACCCATAGGGGTCCACATACATAAGACATTTATATTCATATATATACTAAACAATACTTTTATACCTTCATACTAAAGACGACATACCCTTTATACTGTTTTAACGTTGAGGTGTTCTCAAAAATTCTGAGCACCATTTCAGGGATTCCAGCAACACTGAAAACTATTTCATCATCATTCTTCTTGACATCAACTCCACCCATCCTATTTCTTTGCACAAGCTGTACTTCCCTGTTAAGAATAGTGCCACTTACTCATAAACTGTCTTCATTCTAAGTCGGTGTTGACGTGACATTCATGTTAAAAAACCCACAGGGTGTTTTTTTGTAAAACTGGCATCTTGCTAGTGAATTCATTTTTGAAGTTTTAAAGCTTTCACTCTCTGTAGAAGCTCCAGTATAAACCTCCTACAGGGACTTGTAGGTAGGAACTAAATAAAGCTCCACTCATCAATAGAAGTGTCTGGTTTAACTGACAACATGCTATTACCGTGTAAAAGGAATTTGCATTGATTCCAGAAATCCCAAATTAATCCTTTAACCCCAGATGACTCCAGCACTGCTGTGATACAGCACCTAATGCCACATTTGCCTTCTAGTGTAGGCCTGAAAAACTGCACTGTGCCCTCTGCCTGGTCAAATAAGGCTGTATCAAAAGAGGCCCATGAATGAATGTTCAGTGTTGTCTTTATATAATGATTTTGGCTGCCTGGAGAAATGTGTTTTGCCGTTATGAAAAGGGGTTTTCTTTTAAAAGGTGGTTCTGATGCTGATTGTATGCACTGCCACCTTTACACAAAAGCACAATTTTCTTCTTCTCACCCACGTTTTCACTCTTTTTTTTCTGCGCTGTCTCGCTTTTTCTCTCTGTTTTTAGATGTGAAACCCTCCAACGTTCTGATCAACATGCAGGGCCAGGTGAAGATGTGTGACTTTGGTATCAGCGGCTATCTGGTGGACTCGGTGGCTAAAACGATGGATGCTGGCTGCAAACCCTACATGGCGGTGAGTAGCACAACTTAGGATGTCTGTGTTCAAATAGCTCCTGATAGTATTTGTTTACATTATGGAAAAATGGGATATTGATGTATATTGCCTGATGGTAATTAGGGCTGTCTTGATAACTCAATTAAACTTGATTATTTGATTATAAAAAAAGTTGATTTATTATTTTCCTTCTCAGTAAATTAGCAGTGATTGTTGTCATGATGATGCATTCTTTAAATTATTGTACAGATTTTTTAATTAGTCTTTTTAAAGGCATCCTAACCATCTTTTTACTTAAGTATCAATTGTTATTGCTAAGATATTCAATAATGACATTATAATAATGGCTTTATCTTATTTTTTTGCACATATAATATTTATAACAAATAGATGATATGATGTGTACGGGGGGAATAATGAGACGATTTATCATTGACCAACTGGTAGCATGTTAAATTATATGCTTGCATTATTTAATATTATTTTATTATTCTGTTACTAGTACTGCACTTATTATTGTGTACTCGTTTGGCTTTTTTATTTTGGCTGTATATTGATGTTTGTCTAAATGTTATGCATTCTGTTGGATTTGTAGCCCCTTGAGATTTTCACCTAAATGAAAGGTGCATTATAAATAAAATGCATTATTATTATTATTATTATTATTATTATTATTACTATTATAACCCATCCCTCAATCCACCTAACAATCATGTACCTCTTATGCCAGCTTCATGCACTAATCAAGTATTTAATCTTCTGTGTTTCCGATGATGATGATGATGATGATAATAATAATAATAATACTATTAATAATAATTTATAGTGTCTTTGACACATATAATATGCAGCTGAAAGTACTTTGCAAGGTGAAAGGGAAACAGCGAAAGTGAAGAAAAAAAGGAAATTGAGAAAACAGTAAGAAAGAAAAAATTCTAAAAGTAATACTAACAGTACTGCAAAATGTGAGAAACAATAAAGGTAAAATAGTAATAAAGAAATGGGTAAAACAAAGAATTGATCATCAGGAAAAAAAACAAACTAATAAACTGAAATAATCATTTTATTTCACCAAGTGTGTTACACTTATAAGGAATTTGTCTTAGTGAGTCACACATATATGATGCAACATACTAAACAGACCAGAGAAGCAAACAGCCTGTTAACAAGTATTAACTAAGGAACAAATAAAGTAAAAATAATTAGAATCAAGAATAAAAGATTAACTGATGAAGAGCCAGTGCAAAATTTGCTTAAGAGGTGAATGCTAAATATGTACATGTACAGGGTCTGGAGTGACATAGTATAATAACTGTTGTTTATGGTATATTACAGAATGGTAAAAATGTACATAAAATTACATAAAATGTTAAATAATGCATCAAATATATAAGCTGTAGAAGTGCTAATGTAAACTGATTTGTTTTAACTGCTTTTAGTGGTTTGTTTTTTATTCATTTAAACTATTTTCTCATTGGGCATATCTGAATGGTATTTGTTTGAAAATGTCGATTATATAAATAGCAAAAAATGGTTAAAAGGCCCTTCCTTACTGGTAAGCTGTATGCCATCATGGGAGTTTGACCCCATAGTTTACCCTGAAAGGGCCGTTAACATGGCTGTCAGTGAATGAAGGCTTCATACAGCAAAGTGCAGTCAGAGAGAGAGCGAGGTGGTGGGTGGTTTGACGGCTTTATGAATGAAAAGGCGAGCTCTTGTCGTCTTGAGGAAAAGCTTTGTTCATGCCAGAGTGACGTCTTAATAAACTTCCTCCTCTCAGCCTCCTCATCCTTCTCTTTCTGTGTGCTCTCTTTCTCTTCCACCACCACTCTATCACTGTTCTTTTCAATCTTCCTTTCTCCTCCTCTCCGTTTCTCTCTTCGCAGCCGGAGCGGATAAACCCGGAGACCAATCAGAAAGGCTACAACGTCAAGTCTGATATCTGGAGTTTAGGAATCACCATGGTGGGTCTGAGCTTTAAGCTTTTGTGAACTGATGACTGTGTGTGACCACAGTGAGTCACCACGTGTTTACAGCTGAGCTGTACGTCTGCAGAGTGATTAATCAGTGCAGTGCATGCTCCTGCTGAGACTGTCTCCGATGCTCTAGTGTGAACTAGACAGTAGGCCTGCACTGATATCAGAGTTCTTGGCTTTCGTCAGAATTTGGACTACATCCAGCTGGGCTAACGTTACAGAGAAATTTAAAACCGTCATATGATTCCAGTATCATTGTGAATCCCTAGTAAGTCCCCTAATGCGGTTTGAATCAACTTCAGTAGTCCATAGAACCTTGAAGGGCAACTCAACTGATTTTTCAGAATTTCTGCGTAATTCAGCTGTTGAGATGTAAATGGAGTCATTCAGAGTGGTTTGATGTGCAGTGATTATAGATTCTTTGCATTGGTGGTGACAGGAACTAGAGGTTGCAATCAATATGTACAACACAAATAAAACCTTTTTATTTACTATCCAAAACTACCAGGGAACCAGTGAAGGTGTGTTCTGAGGGTTTTTTATGTGTAATGTGGATAATGGCGTGATAAATCTCACAAAAACAAATGAGCTTTGGGGATGGTTTTGTCTGACAACACCCTGCATGGAGGGGTAAAAAAAAACATATATACTTGAATGTGTGTGTGTGTGTGTGTGTGTGTGTGTGTGTATGTATATAACTTTACCAGAGAGGGGGGCAAACATACAGTTTACATGTAAGTCAATGTAACCAGACTTTTTCCCAAGTAATTCTGGGCTGTATCTTTTGGTTCATTCATCATGAAATGGATGAATGGACGTAAAAAATGGAGATACAAGGTTTTGTTCCGACAACAGCAAAGCTAAATACTTATTTCAAAACTCTTAATTTTCTATATGGGAGATGTTGGAGGCATCAATCTCTCCAGATGTCTGGTTCCTGTCACCACCATTGTGAACAATTCTGACCCAGCAAGTTTCTATTGATTGGAAGATTTCACATCAGAACACTTTGAATGACTGTTTATATTAATTTTTCAAAATGTTTCGAAAAATCTGAAAATCTGGAAAAAATCAAAAATAGAATTACCTTTTAGTTCTAGAGTTGGGCTGCACAAAATTCTAGTCTTGCTCCTGTATTGCAGGCTGTATTGCATTTGTGTCTTGAAATGTATCAGAATGCATTGTGAATCAATGTGTAATTTAATGTATAGTTTAGTTAAACCGTTTAGGCAATTTAACACTTGTAGTTGAAAATAAGAGCAGTTTTGCGTTTTAAACCTCACTGTGATGAAACTGAACTATTTCCCCTTTGGATTAGGTCAATTTGGGGCAAATATACAGTGTAACAAAAAGCCTATTCTTCTCGTTTCCGCTGAGTGCATCATGTTGTAAAAATCTAATATACTGTGGTGAAGTTTAATAAAGTCCTCTGCAGTGCAGTGTGCTGGAAGCTGTTGGACACTGACAGTGGCAGCAGAAGTGATATGTTGTTGCTCTGGTTGTTTGTGTTTTTCTTAGCTGTACATTAAATTTTCCCCTCCCCTGTTGTGGTCAGATCGAGCTGGCGATCCTGCGCTTTCCGTATGACTCTTGGGGGACGCCATTCCAGCAGCTGAAGCAGGTGGTGGAAGAGCCATCACCACAGCTACCTGCTGACCGCTTTTCGCCAGAGTTTGTGGACTTCACATCACAATGGTGGGTTTTACCTGCATAACTAGACAGATCTCAATGTGGTCTCATTACAGATCAGGGATGTACTATGATATCGGAATCACAGTGTTATTGGCGAGCAGTTGCTTTTAAAAAGAAATCAACTTTTGTCAGATGTTTAGATTTGACCAATATTTCAAACGTGTATTTACGTATTTATTAAGTATTTTATGTTTTTATTATGTATTTATTTATTTATGTATTTATTGTGCTCTGGAAGAGCTGAATGTTCAGGTGATGCTGGGCTACTTCTCTTAAATATCTGCATTTTATTCATTTTAGTGCATGTAAAACAGTAGAAATAAGTGAGATTAGTATGTAATGCAAATCCAGGTAGATTTTAACCCCAGTTTTTATATTTTCTAGATGTTTATGCATTGACCGCGTCAGCATCTGTAAATAAGTACAGGATAATGACTTTGGCCCATTATATATTCCAAATTCCTGTTCATCCCTAGTAACTAGCCAGCACACATGCATACATCTTCGTTGGGTAATATTTCTGCTCTGTGAAGTGTTGTTATCTGATTAAAGGGAAATTACACAGAATTTTTTCCAGAATTTTTTCATTGGGATATAAACAAAGTCATTCAGGGTGGTTTGATGTGAAATGGTTCGCTGTAGAGAAACAGACTCAGATTTCTTTAAAGTGGTGGTGATAGGAACCAGGAGTCGCAGTGTCTACAGCACAAATATGGCCATTTTATTTACTGTCCAAAAGCCACCAGTGAACCTACACACATCTTCAGAGCTTTTATATGTAATGTTGGTAGAATAGTAATAAACCTGAAAAAATATTTCTTGGACTGTTTTAGACCAATGTGTTCATAACTGTATCACTTAATAGCTTTTTGTGAAGCTTTTAGAGGTATTAAAACTTGGATGTCTGGTTCCTATCACAACCACTGTGAACAGTTTTGTTTCTCTCGCCTGCAATTCACATCAAACCGCTCAATGATATTTACATCTTGACCATTTATTTAGGCAAAAATATTGAAAACATTGGGGAAAGGCAAATGAGTCAAGGTTGAATGAGGGGGTTCAGAATTATATTATTTCTGAAGACTGTCAGCGTCTAGCTTTTCAATTAGTGATGATTTTGAGATTCGTGTACATGACTTATTAATAAATCATCTCTTCTAATATATTTGTTTCTCTTTTTTTTTAATTTTTATTTATTTTTTTTGTATATTTTTATATCAGCTTAAAGAAGAATTCCAAAGAGCGGCCAAACTACACAGAACTCATGGTGAGTTTTTGTAATCTGCTGTTTCTCTTTCGGCTGCATCTCCCTGCTCTGACCACTAGATGTCAGCCTCACACCACTGATCTCCACTCTTAAATGGGAGCTGAGCCAGCACCTGTTGCTCCATGATGTTCGGAAGTGCAGGCGAACGCTCTGGCAGTACAAATTAAGTGCAGTTCATGTTCATAATGTCCTTTGGTGTTTAACACTTGGTGAAATTTTGTTTGCTTTTAACTTTCTCTGTGTGCAGCAACACCCCTTTTTCACCTGCCACGACTCCAAAGAGACAGACGTTGCTAGCTTTGTGAAGATCATCCTCGGCGACTGAACACGCCTCCTCACGGTGAAACTGACCTGCCGCCGGCGAGGAAAAGCGGGACTATTCCACAAAAAAAAAAATAAAGCACCAATCGCAAGACTGACACCTGTAAGACACGCCCACCTCAGCCAACAGCTCAGAGCGACTCGGTAGAGGCCGGGGGGTGGAGACTGAAACTAAAGGGGGGCTACGGGCGTTTCCTAGCAACACACAGGAGTTGGGCAGGGGACAGGTGTGTGTGTGTGTGTGTGTGTGTGTGTGTGTGTGTATGTGCCTGATGTGTGTGCTTGTGTGCGTGTTAAAGGAGGGTGTAACAGTCCCAGGTTGAATTTTCCTACATGAGATCTCACAACCTTTATTTAAACATGCCAGTCCTCTCAGTCCAAAGCCAGTTTCGACATCAACTGATTTTTAATAAAGACGTCTGTTGAAGTCCCTTACATTAGTCATTTACCTTGTCAACACAAGAACCAGGCAAAAAAAAAAAAAAACAGAGCGATATAGATATATTTATATATTATATAAATGTGTGTATATACTCAATGGATATTTCTTTGGATATTAGAGTGCATGATGAATTATGTGGTGGGTTTGATGGGGTCAGAAAAAAATGCCGTTATTTGGGATGGATGCAAAAAAAAAAATCTCTCTTCTTCTCGAGTCACGTAGTAGCAAAGATAGGAGTGCTCTATTCTGCTGTGCTTTGGTACGTCGCGCCCTTACGGGCTGACCTCAGGTCAGTTTTTTTTAAATGTGCTGGGATAGGGGAGGTCAATAATTAGGCCCATGTAACTGGCCTGAGTCAGTGAAGACGGAGTGGGATGTTTCACAAAACTGGTCTCGGTAAGTAAAGAGATGGTGGGGTAGAAATGCTCTGTACTTCTTCTATCATACGTAGTATTGAGGAGCTCCATGCATGCATCATTTTTTTTCTCTTATATTTGGTAAAACATCCAATTACATTAAAGGGGAATTGCACCAGTTTTTCAAAATTTATGCATAATTCAGCCATCAAGATGTTGACGTCATTCAGTGTGGTTTGATGTAAAATGGTTCAGTGTAGAAAAACTCAGGCGTTAGGTGTGTTCTGTTTTTTTTTTGTTTTTTTTTAAAACACTGTGGTGATGATAGGAACCAGAAGCTGTGATGTCTACATTTTGTTTGCTGTCCAAAATGCTGATAATTATAATGGTCAATCTGAAAAAAATGTTGGGGGACTTTTTTTTTTTTTCCCTTACAATGCCCTGCATGTACCTCTCTGCCATGAATGGATGAAAGAAAAATATGTTTTACGCCAAAATATTCTCGTCTATCATACAGCATCCTGTCAGGTTTCGGGCAACATATTTGGAACCATTTCATGTAATAACTTGAAGCTTTTAGAGCTGCAGGAAAATCTTATGAGTTGTATCTTTACTTTGTTTAAATGTTGTCGGTTTATTAAATCTGCCTCAGTCATATCTAAAAATGTACTTGTTTCAAAATGGTAGATGTCTATTAAAATTAAATATACGGCAACCAATCGCAATTCACTGCCATAACAAGCCAAGTCATAGAAGAGGGCCATGTCTCTGACATGGTCAGCGATAGTTGTAAAAAATGGGCGAGGAAGGGGCCGAGGGGGTGCGCAGTGGCACTTAGTATCCACAAAGGGGCCTTTGGGACCCGCTGTATTAGTGGCGTTAAACACTTTGGATGTCTGGTTCCTATCGCTACCATTGAGAACAGTTCTGAGTTCCTCTAGTATGAAACATTTGACCTTAAAACACTCCAAATGACTTTGTTTGTATCTTAATGATTTAAATACGCAGAAATGATGAAAAATCAGTGCAACTGCCCTTTAATAAGCATCAGTCCTGTCACTGTTGTTTAAGAATTACACTAGTCTTCTAAGACAGTTCCTTCAACTAACTTTGTGCTTCATGTCTGAGCAAAACACAACATAGACATTCCCACATTCCAGTAGGGGGTGCCTGTCTGTGACTAATTCAACAGACCTGATGGAACTCTTGGACAGTGTCTCTGACCAGCAGTATCACCAGATCTCAATCCCAGTTCTCTTTTGGAAAAGCAGGTGTGCTGAAATAGGCGCCTAAGAAATTGGAAGAGTGGGGTACAATGAACAGGGACTATCTCAAGACTGGTGCAGGGGTAGACAGATATAAAAATTTGCACTGGTCACTCGGGCCACTAAACCAAGAAGTGGCCAGTATTAAGACTTTGTTGCCACAATCATAGAAACACGGTCTGTACATTGGTAATTTCTGTTGTGATGACTGTGCTGATCTGTCCTGATGTCATCCCATTTAGGCTATTTCATTAGGTACTGTTCAGCTACTGCAGTGAGAGCCTCTTGCTGTAACGGCAGCTTATTGAACACCATATCACTGTTAACAGAACAAAACCTTGTATCTCCAAAATGATACCTTTCCTGGAGAAGGAAAAAAACCTTCTTTACATTCAATGTAAGTCAATGGAACCAGACTTTTTTCTAAGTCATTATTGTCCATTTCTTTTGGTCCATTCATCATGACGTTTATACACAATGTAAAGGCATTTTCAAATCATCACAAAAACTGAGATGCAAGGTTTTGTCCTGACAGCAGCAATTATTATTTTTTTTATATGTAAGACCTTATTTCATAGACTGATATTACCAAACTTCATTCAGTAAAACAGTTCTGCAGGAGTGGCCACCCATGGTCACCACGCTGCTACATTAGCTATCACAGTGGTTGCAGTTGACCAACTGGCTTTGCGTTTCCTGTTGCCAAAATGTGAAATGGTGTGGCAACCTCCACCCCTAGACCAGCGTAATCCTTACCCAACAGGACTGATGCTGTTATTAAGGCAAGGTGACAAATAACCAAGTATTAGAAAAGAAGTAGACCTCTGAAATGGTCATCATTCTGCAGGTGGCATCGTACCCAATTCAGGAACCCTAGGTCTAAGCTGACTTTACCTATGTGGAAAATGATAGTGTTACTTAATCCTCTGAATTACGAGGTTGTTGAGGAGTCAAAATATGCATAATGCTACATTTTATTAAATCTACAAGCAAGCTAACACTCTACTATTAAAGTTCAACACTGTTATATACCAACACCAGCTACTCAAACTGTAGGCTACTACTGCTAAAGCGACTTAACTACCACGTTTGGTAGAGCTTGGAAGGAGGCGTATTTGGTTGAGGTTGCCAGTCTTATGATGTCAGTTTAGTGCACAGCTGTATTGGCTTGCATGTAGCAATGGTTGCATTTTGACATAATTATCTCATAATTCAGATGATCTACTGTTATTTAGGGGAGAGGAAGGGATGTGCAACAGTGAAGCGTATCGGGTATGTAACACAGTTTACCACAGCAATAGCAGCAGTTTTTGAAAACACCATTTATTTTCCCCATCTTACACCCAGAGTTCCTAATATGTGCGAGACACCGACTACAGAGAGATCCACGATGCATGCGGCTGACTTTGCAGTCTGCTTTTTTGAGAAAATCCTGTTTTGTGAAATGTCCCCAAAGAGAAAGCAGGAGCTTCTGAGTGCAGGTCTGCACTTCACATACCCTCCATGAAGCGTGTATGCGCGCGTGTACTTGCTTGTCTGTGCGTCTGTGTTGAGGTTACCTGGGGAATTGGTATCTTTTGGTCTGTTGCTTCATCTAGTCCTCTGTTCTGAGCCAATCAAAAGAGTCCTCGCTCTGTGTTCAACTGCAATTCAACTGGAAATTACTATTATTATTATTGCTATTATAATGATTTATTATATTATTATGTCAGCATAAGTACATATGTATTAACCGTCTTGAGGTGTTTTGCAGTTTCTGTATTTATTGTAACTGCTGTTTTTTTGTTTGTTTTCCCTCATTGAAAACTTGACTTTTTCTTTTTAATTTTAAGGTTTATATGTGAATGTTAAGAATGTTGTATGCATTAGCTGGCATGATCGAGAGGGCGAGTGCGCTCGGTGTGCGTGTGAGTGCGTGCGTGTGTGTGTGTGTGTGTGTGTATTGTATTACAGTTTGGACACACGTAGCTGACACTTCCCTGAAAATCTCACCGTGACTCGGAAGCCTAAATTGTGCCTCTTTATAGAAAAACAAGACCTACAATACATTAAACAAACAAACAAAAAAACTACAAAACCCACGCTGCTTTGTGTCGCGGATACTGCTTTGCAACCCTCAGGTTTTTGGATAAAGGGGGGGGGTGCGGAGGGTGTGTTGCTTTGGGCTACTGGTTCTGTTTGTGCAAAAAGCTCTGTTTTGGTGAAGACAGTGAGGTTTTCCTTTTTTTTTTTTCCCCTCTGTGGTGTATGTGTGAGAGACCAGTGTATAAAGGATGAATTACAACTGATTCCCCTGTAATTGTCATATTGTATGATTCAAACATAAAGGTTCCCCTCTATTTTTCTGCATCTTTTTACTCTGCCATGGATGTAGACACCAGAAAGAAAAAGCGTGAATGGCCTGACGCTCTTTGGTTTCCTGTGGTTTTAATGCTTTAGCACAGATCTTTCGATTCTATATATAGATCTCACACACACACACACACACACACACACACACACACACACACACACACACACACACACACAGCATACTGTGCAAGAGTCCCCTTCATTTGTTTAATTTCCATTGTGAATGGCCATTAATCATTTGAGTTAATCATTTTCAATGTCAGGTTAAAGTAGAAAACATAAATTTAGTACATTTATTTAAAAAATACTAAAAAATATTTAGTAAAAAAAATGACAAAAGTCTTTAAATATAGTGTCCCTTTTCTGGATTTAGTGTGTCCACAGCTTCGATTCTGTTCAGGAGATTTACTTTCAGTTTTTCAAAGAAATTGGCACTGATATTATTCAAACCTCCAAAGTTCAGTCTTATAAGTTGGGTGCATTTTTTTTGCTTCTCACAATCCAAGTAATCACAAAACACACTCCGAAAACACTAGCAGCTTCTTTGATTGACAGCTACATATCCTTTCAAACCAGTATTGGCGTTGATTGTCTTCTCAGAGTGGAAGGATGGACAGAAACACCTGACAATTTTTTTTTTTAGGTTTGAAACAGGAGTGAAGCTCGATTTTCTTGTTTTCACTATATTCTTTTAATAACGCATTTAAATTCCAGTTTCCCTTTTTTTCACTTTCTCTTTCCTTATGCAGGTGGACTATCTACATCTAATCTCTTCAGAAATATCTCCTGAAAATGAACTTTTATTTAATAGCTGCTTTGACTGGAAATCGTATAAACGGAGGGTGGTCTCTAACTGTTGCGCAGTGCTGTTCTGATGCTCTTTGACTTATAACAATAGTGGGAACCTTTCTTGAGCTATATAGAACCATTTATTAAAGGTTCTCTAAAGAACCAGACACAAGAGGTTGTTCATTATAGAGAAGAACCATTTAGCAAGACAACCATTGGTTCTCTTAGTTGTCATGGTTCAATATGTAACTATTGCTTTTCCTAAAGATCCCTTAAGGAACCTCTTTGTTTATGGGTGTGGTTTTGGACCACCATTGCCCTGCATATTAGACGTGTCAAAGTGAAGGTTTCTGCCATTTTCCAGCCATAAGTGAGGTAACGGCTGAGAAATGCAGTCTTCCTCGGCCGCTTCCGTGGCTTTGAGACACAACTATTGTGTTTTCCCTGCTATAATGCTGTACCCAGGTCACCTCAGGAAAGGCTGTTAATTAGTTCATTAGTTGCATCAGATGCGTCGGGAGCAGAGGAAACGCTGACATGTGTAAGGAAGTGGTACCAGGATTGAGAACCACTGTTATAGCATGATCATGTGTTGTTACTTGTCCCTCTCAAATACTCCATCTTTTGACACACCTGATCCAACTCATCAGCTGACTATCAAGCCCCCCGTCTAACAGGGAATACTCTAAAACAGGGGTGTCAAACTCAACCACCTTAAGGGCCATATTAAAAAATCTCAGCAAATCTGTGGGCCAGCTGTGTTTTTTCTCTTTTTATTTAACATTTTGTCATGACCCAAACGGGCCATTATTTTTTTTTTTTTAAATATGCCAAAACTCAGAGTGAAATGGGCTAATAAGAATAGAAAATTCAAATATTGTCATGGGCCAAATAGCACTGTGTCACAGGCCTGACTTGGCCCGTAGGCCTTGTGTTTGACACATGGGCTCTATAATGTGCAGGGTAGGGGCTCTCTAAGACGAGAGAACCACTGACTTAACGCAGTTTTAATACAGGATGCACTGTAAAAACCCACTGAGTCACTGTTACATTAGAGGAGCTGTTATAAAAAAACATTTAATAAAGTATCCAGTCATTTCAGGCTATTTTGAAGTGCAAAATTCCAACAAAATGAGACCATCCTCAGCACCCTTCAGTGTCAGGTTTATACCCAAGCATCCAGCAAAAGTCAAGGATCAAGGACTGGTCCAAACGCCAGGTCCATGCAGATACATCATTCCTTAGTCCCATCAGTATTGTAATTTAAGCCCCAGCCACACCCCTCTACTTTTTGCCTTAGTACCAATACTGTAGGACTTGGCATGTTTAGGACCACCCCTCAGGCCCATAATGGTGAGGCCTGCTACATAGGCATTAGGACAGAAGACGGAGCCCAGCCTTGGGCCATATGCCCTGAGACCATTGACCGAGACCAGCATCCAGCCCACCCAAAGCTTGACACATAGGCCGAATAATTTTTAAGGTTTCAGGCCTCTAACCCAATCTCAGAACACACAATGCTCATTTTTCATCATTAGCTATATCAGTACATATAAATTAGAGTCTTGTTATGTTGGCTCTGAGGCCCAGGATTCCAGCAGAATCACCAGGTCAAGATGTTCCAACCTTCAGGCTTGGGACATTGGCTTGAAAAGCCAAGAACCAGGACCCAAAGACCTTAGAGGCCATGGCTTTCCCAGGACACAGGGCTCTTTGACCCCAGTCCCTGAATTTTAGGAAGTATGCTCTTGAAACAAACACAAAAATCTGAGATTTCATGATGCATTAAATTGGTTCCTAAACAATCGTAATTGATTTGTGAGATGCATCGATTTACACACTTCGTATGCATATAACTACCTGATTATTAAAGCTACCATATGTAAGATATGGGAATTTGGAGACTAGTAGAAGTGTGTAATTCCCTGCAACATGCAGAAGATTTCTTTTTTTGTCTTAATATTTTTTCCCTTCCCTCAGTGGATGAATCTGATGATTGCCAGTGCTTTGAGAGAGTATTTAGCAAGAACTCATTCAATACTTTGTAAAGGATGTTGTCTTCTGAGGATGTGAGTCAATTATCTACTATTGTCATCATATCTTCAGTGTAATGTTGATGATGGTTAGGTCTCAAATCCAAAAAGCAGGATCTTCTTTGTGATCCTGTGTGTGTGACGTTAATACATACGGATGTGGTATGACACAGACCAGAAAAACTCAGACATCTGACTCAACACCTTATAATTTATATATTTTCATTAGAAAGCAAAACCATTAGGTTTTAATCTTAATGGTTTCTAATAGTCCTTTTTTAGCAGGGAGGGTAACTCAGCAGTGCACACTCACTATATTTTCTCCTGACTCAGTAATGCTGCCTCTTTCAATTTTAACATCATACATACTGCAGCTTTAAGTAATGTTTAACACATTTCATAATACAACCTTCACATGCTGTTTAATCTTGTTAGGGCTATTTGAAGTAAGACTCTGTCACGTAGCTTAATTCTGCTCCTGGTGTCGTTTAATTGACATTTTAGTGTTGTTCTGCTCTATCGCACCCTTTTTAATCTCATGAGGAGCTTTAGATGAGTTGAACGAGGTGTGTTAAAGCAGGGAGAATGCTAAAATGTATCTTCCAGGGCCAGGACTGAGGACCATTGGTCCACATGATGAAGTACGTTTGAGTAGTTTTGTCATTTAGTCAAGCGCAAATTTACTGTTTCTTATAAAACTGAAATGAAGTAAATGACACTAGCTACTACTCTAATCAGAAAGATGAGCATTGTTGCTGATCGTGGACACAGCAGACAACGTTTTTACCAAATGATGTCTGGCAAACAGAATGAGTCTTCAACAAAGTAAGAGGATTTAGGGCATCAGACTGTGTAAACCAGAGTACAGTCACCGCTAGACAGTCCTTCATTCTTCCAGAAGTTTCTGCACTAAGCTCTCTCAGGCTCGACTGTCTCTCTGGACGCTTGCCCAGTGCTTTCATGCGCACTGACAACCGGACTTGTCAAAATGCTGAACAGCGAATATTAGTTCAGAGTTTCACAGCCGCTGCCCAGTTCCAACACAGCTGACTCCACTCATCGGCTTGTTATTAGCCCTTTATGAATCAGGTGTGCAGTCATGCTCTTGTGCTGTGTCCCAATTGTGTACTCAACACTAATTCTAATACAGTTGGTTTTTTAGTATATAGTAAGTGTGAATTTGAGTGATCTTGAGCTATTAAAAAACACCATACTAACAGTTTTTTGAGTATGGTGTTGATTGATGCTGTTGTCCCAGACTGCAATGTAAAACTGTAGATGCTGAATTGAGATCATGCTGGAACTAACGTGGAAAGCAGCACTCCTCTACAGGAGAGTCTTTGCGATCTCAAAGAAGTATGATGAAAACATCAGGTAATGAAGCAGGGTCAAGTGGGGTTGATGGTGAAGCAAAACAGATTGGGCCTCATTTGCCAATATAAGTTTTATAAGTTGTTATTGAGAAAGGTCCTAATAAAAGGTCTACGTCAGATTCATAACATGTTCTTAAACTGCAGAATTGTTTGTGCTCTTGAGTGTGTGTAGATTCTGTTCTTACCTAAGAACAAATCCCAAATTAGAAAGCATTGGTGAGTGTCAGAGTCTTCGTGAAAACTGCACAAGTGGGTTTTAAGAAGAACTTTCTTCTTAAGAACAGTTGGTGAATGAGGCCCATTGTTTGTGGTGAGCCAAGGGCCAAAAAGACAAAACAATATACTTAATAATGAAGGCAGACAGGTTTCAAATCATTCATTCATTCATCATCTAACCCACTTATCCTCCTGGGTCGCAGGGGGGAGCTGGAGCCTATCCCAGCGCTCACTGGGCAGAAGGATGGAAACACCCTGGACAGGTTGCCAGTCCATCACAGGGCAGACACACAGACATGTACATTCACACCTAGGGGCAATTTAGTGTTACTAGTTGGCCTGACTGCATGTTGTTAGACTGTGGGAGGAAACCAGAGCACCTGGTGGAAACCCACTTAGACATGGGGGGAACATGCAAACTCCACACAGTTTAATACACTGATCAGCCATATCATTAAAAACCACCTCCTTGTTTCTACACTCATTGTCCATTTTATCAGCTCCACTTACTATATAGCTGCACTTTGTAGTTCTACAATAACAGACTGTAGTCCATCTGTTTCTCTGCATACTTTAGCTCCTTTCACCCTGGTCTTCAATGGTCAAGACCCCCATAGGACCACCACAGAGCAGGTATTATTTGGGTGGTAGATCATTCTCAGCACTGCAGTGACACTGACGTAGTGGTGGCGTGTTTGTGTGTGTTGTGCTGGTACAAATATCTGAGTGTCGATACAAAAAAGTGTTTTTAATATTATGGCTTATCGGTGTATATTAGGTAAATTGTGTTTCACTGGTTGTGTCTCAGACTGACCCCTAGATCTAATTACAATCTATCAGGTCATGAAGGGAAAGGATTTACTGGCACACTGGGACACGAAAACGTCTGACGTCATATGCAAGCAAACTAAACGCATGTCCTTAATAGGGCAGCAGTAATAAACCTTTAGGCAGAGTAATCTGCATTTATGGACGCTCTCAGGCTGGCACGGCCTGTCACTGATACATTAAATATCCTTTCATAACATCAAATAAAAATCCTGCTGCCGTGGTAATTTCAACACAAGACCCTATGTTTATTTAGCACCATGGAGCAGAAGAAAAACAGATTCCAAGAAATACCAATTATAAAAATGTTATCCTTGTTGTCGTTGCTTATCTTTTTGCAATGATTTGCGAGCATCGAGAAGAGTAGCAACACAGATGAGAAGATGGTGTTATGTGGTGTTAAATTTTATAGTAGTGCTTTATTGAAACTGTGAAACTGTTATCTGTGATAACTGACTTTATTATACACGAGGTGGACACCACATTTTTATATACACTACTGTGCAAAGGTCAGAGACCACCCTTCATTTAATTTCCAATCAAAACAGCCCATGAGTATCAGAAAAAAAAATAAAAAAATAGATTTAATAGAAAATTACACAGAAGATTCAACAACTAAATGTATTTTCAAATTTATCAGTATTTTTTGTGTCTAACTTTTATCTTTATTACAGCTTCCATTCTTTTCAGGAGACTCGCTTTCAGTTTTTGAAAGAAATCTGCAGGGCTATTTTTCCCAACCTCCAAAGTTCAGTCTTAGAAGTTGGTTGAATTTTCTGAAGCAACAGAGGAGGTTGATTTTTCTCCTTTCTTTCAAAATAAGAGCTTTAAATACTGTTTGCAAGTTTTGGTGGTCCATCAGGTCTTGCATGGTTCTATAGGGGGCCCATTTTCTCTCCAGCCTTTAATCATTGTTTGAACTCCAGTTTTAGAAATTCCTGTTTTTTCACTTTGACTTTCTCCTTCTTTATGCAAGTGGATTATCTTATATCTAATATCCTCAGACATGTCTCATAAAAAAAAGAATAAATGAATGAACCAGAAGTTTGAGTGATGCTGCATCGCAGCTACAATGCAGCCTGGATCAGCCACTTGAGTGACAGCGTATAGCAGCTTTAAGGCTGTTCAGACCGGTTGCCTGTTCGACACTACATCACAGGTACATGGCTGCCTGGGCCCGCTACTTGGATGATGCTGCACTGCAGCTGAGGGGCTGCCTGGACTGGTGGTGTACGGCTGCAGGAAAATGCTATCCCTTTGCGGCCAAGGACATCTACAGCCTTCACGGTCTCTCGGGCCGGCCACCTGTGTGATGCTACACCACAGTTGCGGGGCCCCCCAGGCAGACTGAGACTTTCCCCCACAGCTAAGGACTCTTTCAGGGCCAGCTAAGTGACTCTATACCGTGGTCTGGAAATCCCCGCTGCCAGCTGTGGGAACTCTGTGTGAATGTGTGTGTGCGTTTATATGTGTTTGTGTGTGTATATGAATGAATACAGTCCATTAAATGCAGGGAGGTCTCTGTCTTTTGCACAGTACTAGATGTATTCAGTTGGTTTGATTCATAGTGCATTCTGGTATATATGAAATCAAGTGGGATGCACATTTGACCTTTATATGTTACTCATTTTGAGGTGAATTGTGGGACACATTAAGGAAAAGGTATTATAGTGCAAATTTCCACATGGGAAAGCCCTAGAAAGCAGCTGAAACCTACATTATCTAGGCTGATCTGAGACACATCCTCATTTTTTTCTGTCTACAGCTTCTTGATTTCTTGTTCTTGTTCTTGTGAATCACTCACTCCAACAAGCTTTCCTGTTTCCTCTTCCTGTGCTTTATTCGGGGGATTCTGAATTTCTTTTTTCCACGTTCACATTGCAGAGTTTTTCATAAGACCTGCTCCAAGCCTTATGACTGTGCTGCTCCATGCCAGGTTGTCCACTGTACTCGTCTTTTGGCTGTTATCACTGTTGTTAATTTAGCAGACGTGACAAGGACAAATGGAGCTTCAACGTGCAGCCAAGTACCATGTGACTCTCTCTCTCTTTCTCTCTCGCTCTCTTTGGGCATTAAGCATAGTCAGGATAGTTACATGAAACATAACAGTAGAGTCTTTATAAATAGCAACACAACAACAGTAATATTAATGTCAGTTAACATGTTGAATAATGAACTGCTAAAATATCAACAAAAAATAAAATATAGTTATCTGTGTACCTTAGAGAGACCATATTTTTGCCGTTCCTCCGTTATTCATGTCTTCAGCTGTGCAACCAAACAGGGCCTTCGTTGTCACATTCTGTGCTTCATAATGCGGCACACGTTTTCAGTCGGAAACAGATAAAGACTGGCTAGTCTAGCACCAACTCTCTCTGATTACGCAGCCATGCTGTTTCAATACATCCAGAATGTGGCGTGCCATTGTTATGTTGAAATAAGCCTGCAGATCCCTGAAAAAAGACATTGTCTAAAATGCAGCATATATTGCTCCAAAATGTCTGTACATCTTTTAGCATTTATGGTGCCCTTTTCAGATGTACGAGTTTCCCACTAATACACCCCCATACCATGACAGTCCCTGGCTTTTGAACTTTATGCTGGTAACAGTCTAGTTTATTGTTTTCTTCTTTGGCTTGGAGAACATGATGTCAATTATTTCCAAAAAACAATGTGAAAGGTAGAGTTGTCAGACCACAATACAGTGCATTTCAGATGAGCTCAAGCCCAGAAAAGTCAGCAGTGTTTCTAGACGTTGTTGAGATATGGCTTCTGCTGTGCATACTGCAGTCTTAACTTGCTTTTGTGGAAGCAGCGACAAATGGTGTTAATTGACAACGGTTTGTCAATGTATTCATCAGCCCATGAGATGATATCCTTCACAGCGGCATGCCAGTTTCAATGCGTCTTAAGGATCGAAGGTCATGGACATTTGGTTGTGTTTTGCGGCCTTGTCCAATATGCATGAAGATTTCTCTTTTGATGATATAATGCAGACGGCACTGTCTATGCATCTATCTATACATAGGTGACAAAGTGAGTGAGTAGAGACATGCACATGCTTCCAGACAGGTGTGCTGCGTGAAACAGTTGAACACCATGCTCTGCAGCATGAATACGAATGCGGACCAGGCCAAACTGACCTTGATTTTGAATGAACAGAGGGTTCATTGTGAAAAGGGGGTTCATTATTGATGGCAGGAGTTTCAGTCGCAAAGATTTATTAACTGGCTAGTGTTTCAATGGGAACAGTGCATTTGTGTTTAGGGTTGAAAGCACACATTCAATGACAGTGATGCTCAAGCCTTAGTGCGATATATAAGGAAAATCAGAAGAGTAACTCTTCATCACATGACTGAGAATGTCAATGCAGGACATGATCAGCCTGTCAAGAGGTAGAGTCTATCCACAACTGCATAGGGAAGGATATTATGATAGAGTTGTAATGCATGAACCCCTTATTAGTTCTACATCAGTGATGTAAAACCCAGCAGCACTTTTCTACACAGATGTGAAAAAGGTGATCTAGTATGTCCAGTGTGTCCTCTTTCACCATGTTCTCCACAAGTGGGCGAGTGCGTGTGCGGCATACACCAAAAGAACAGCACCCCCCCAGTACAACGCCCCCATCCATAGGGCACGAGGGGTCACTGAATGCTTTGATGTGTATAAAAATGATGGCAGTCATATGCTATGGCCTTCACAGTGACCAGTTCTCAGGCCAGTTGAACACTTTGAGATTTTGGACACATAGCACTCTCAACCAGCATCGCCAAAATATAGAATATCTTTTGGAAGAAGGATGTCCCATCCCTCCAGAACTGTTCCATAGACTTGTAGAATCGATGGAAAGGTGCATTCAGGTGGCTAGTGGTGGCCCCACACCTTGCAGGATACTTTATGTTGGTTTTATCTGGTTTTGTCATCACCCATGTTATCCATGGTCAGTCTGCGGTGGTCAGTATTCTGTCTCAGATCTGAATCATCCATTTATGCATGTGTATGAGCTGTGTGTGTTTGTAATTGTATCCAGTGCTATTTGTTTTCTCCTTCTTTTCTTCTTTTCTAGCTTCCTTCTGCACAGCCTAGAGTCATTCTGTATTTGAAAAGATGAAAGAGGCCGAGAAGAGAGCGTTTCATTCATTAGAAGTTCATAGATGTGTTTATTTCAATTACAGCCGCATCCCCGGCTCATCACGAGCCACAGTGTAGCCTTTGTGCTGTATCTGCAGGCCCTCCCTGGGTACAGTAACAAATGATCCTTTAGGAATATGCTTTAGCCACGTGTCCACTTGATATCACTCTCATATGGTTTAATGAAAAAGCTTACATGCCTGTTTTATGTGTGTGTGTTTGTGTGTGTGCGCACACCTTTATATATGGTTCTATTTGCAGACACTGACACCTGCCTGCTGATAAAACACTGTGTGTGTGTTTGTGTGTGTGTGCACGTGTGTGTGTGTGTGTGTGTTTGTGTGTGTGCTGCGTCACAGTGGAAAAAGTACCTCGTTGGCATCCACGTGACATCAAAATCCCCAATGTCTCCTCCATGCTGCCTATTTAAGAAACTCAGTGTACTCACAGGCAGTGTGTCACTGAGTTATCATCTTTTTACTGGAACTTGACATTAAGACATTAATTCATCACAGCAATTTATTTTCACGTCAACGTCATTGTTCTCTTAAAGCATATAGCTCTGTACAACTAAAGGAAATGTGAGAGATCGTCATCCTTCTTCCTGGAAGTACAACATAAATGATATCCCAGCTAAAACCTCATCTCTTTGTCTTCTTCTGTATTTGTTTTACCCTCAAAGTGGGGAAGCACCAGTTGTGGTCACCAGCCCTCCCCCTGGAGATCTACTTCTCACATCCATCTAAAATGCTGCCTCTCGATTTACCTCACTAATGCATCTGATCCAGCTGATAGATCAATAGACAAAACTTTATTGATTTATTGACAGTTCTTAATAACTGTTCTTGCTCTCCATAGACATGGTATCATCTGTTATGTTAAATAGGTTTAAGGATGTTTAAGCTGCAAATGCACTAGATTTAAGAACTTTTGGTTGATTATAAAAATCCATGATTGGACAGGACTGTCCCTGTAGTAAGGAAGCTCATTGTAGTGTACTCTACCAATAGCAGCTCATTCAGAATGTAGTATGGTAGAATCTTAGTAAAGCGGTTCCAGTATAGTACATTGGTCTCCAACCCTGCTCCTAGAGAACTACTTTCCTGCAGTGTGTAGGTCCAACCTGTATTCAGTAAACTGTTGATTAGCTGGAGCAGGTGTGGCACATTGTAGTTCAAACTAGGCTCTGCAGGCAGATAGCTCTCCAGGACCAGGGTTGGAGACCCACTGATGTTGTACCAAAGGTCATGTGACTTCGCAGAACCCTTTCTGGGGCTATATAGAACCATTTTTGAAAGATTATTTTAAGAACTATACACAGCAAATTATAAATTATGGAGAAGAATCCCTTAACCAGACAAAGAATCATTTAAAAATTCTAATTATTCATTGAGTTGATATGATTAGATATATTACCACTGTGGTTTCCACAGAACCATTAAAGAATCCTTTTTTAGGGTATAATGTGTGGTTTGGGACTTCTGAAGAAGTTAATTATCTGGAGCAGGTGTGTTGAAACTGGACTAAAGTCAGTCTCCTGGATCAGGGTTGGTCACCACTGCCGCAGACCTTTAAGGGTGTTCACAGCCTTAAGATTGATCTAAAAGTAAATCTAAGCTGATTTTATTCAGCCGGTGAAATGTGTCATAGTTGAAACTGTGAAAACGTAGCAATACAAGACAACTCTGGGATAACTTCACTAGTTGTTGTCAACAATTAAGTCTCATTGCAAGTCTGCTGCAACTGTACAATGTCATGTTCTGTCTGAGAAACCTCAGGGCTGGTCCTGTAGAGATCATGGCACTGTTTTGAGAATTTATGATCGATTTAACCCTTACATGCATGAGTGTTTTCTCAAATAGTTTGTTGGATCTAAAACACACTGAGTTAGTATTTCTATAATTATTATTTATTACATCAGGGTCATTCTGCAGCAATTCACCTAGGCATGTAATTTCCATGAAAACGTCAATTTTTTTTTCATCATTTAAAAATTTATTCCAAATCGTTTTGTACTTGGAATTTTCGAGTTTCAGTTCACCGGAGTAGGTTCTATTTCACATCTTAAATCTCAATTTTAACTGCTTAAAAAAATGATTGAACAGGGCTGAATGTAACATAGTGGCTGAAGCAGATTGCAAGTGACTTTACTAAGTCTGAAACTCATTGTCGTAGCAGGCAGGGGTCAACACACAGGCAGGCAGGACAATATGCAGGTCCATAATCTGACAAAACAAAGTGTAGTGGGGTCAAAACCAGAGAAAACCAAACACAAGAAACAGGCTCAGAACTCAGGTATTGAACACAGAGACTTCGCAAACACAAAGTGGAACCAAAGGGGTATGTGTAGCAGTCTTAATGAGATCAACATGAGTTGCAGGTGTGTGGAAGAGGAGGTGAGTGGGTGGAGTCCAAGTCAGTTTCCTCAGAGGGGGAAAGTCATGACACTGAATTATAAACTAGATTTAAATAAAACACAACAGAAGAATAATATTCTCGTTTAATGTTGACATATTCTAATATCAGTTTAATTTATAGGTGTACGATTTGGAGCACACTTTTCGGTTGGTGTGACTGTGCTTGGAATAAAACCTTGTTATATTACTTTACATTAAAAACCATTTATTTCCTTCTATAAAGATACCATTTTGCAGACACAGGGTTTTGTAAGGACATCAATGAAGCGGGTGAAATGAGGTCCTGAGTTACTAGTGACCTAATGCACGCATTTAAGGCTATCAGAATAGCCTGGCCAGTGCCTGCAGGAGATTACATTGTTATAGCCTCAAAATGACTGTATTATATCAGGGTACATTTACGACACTGTGATTTATATGTTTTATGTAATGTACTTTGTAATGTAGTGTTGCAGTGTTTTTCTTTTCCCTGAGAAACTCTTTTTTGTCCAATTTACTGTCCTGGTTTGGCCCTGTTTGTTGCAGGGAGTACAGCCCCAATTCCAAAAAAGTTGGGATGCTGTGTAAAATGTATGTAAATGTAAATAAAACCAGAATGCAATGATTTACAAACCTCACAGACCCATATTTTATTCACAATAGAACATACAACACATCAGATGCCATCAAGTTGTAAATGAGTTAATGTTTGTCATTAAATGGTAAAATGTCTCACTTGTAACATCTGAATTGGGGTTGTAGATTCATGGTGGTACATGCTTGGGTCAGTGTAAGAATTCCAAGGATTAGATCTGAGGCTTTATTGATGCTACAGTCATTTCCACAATTACCTCATCTTTATGTACAGTACGGCAGCAACATTGTCAACTGAACACAAACAGAAACTACATTAAGAGAGCTTGTGGACAGGGTAAAATGGGGAGAGGACCCAGTGTATGATATAGTTAGCCAGAACATTTTTCAGGTTAATTGATCTGATATTTGTGTCATTTATTAAGGCCCTCAATTTGATTTTAGTACATTTATGTCATTGTGATTTGGTTCACACTACCAATGATCCATTTAAACAGGTTCAGCATTTTAGAAAACCTTTGTACCTTTGCACGAATCCTGTGTACAGTATTATTCTTTAATATGTAAATCTTGTAAAATGTTAGATTTTCAGTAAAAAGGAAAAAGAGGGTTATAACAGGGGCTGGCAACCCAAATGTTAAGAACAGCCAATTTGTCCTTTCAACAAAAATCACCTTGGGAGCCACAACATTTTGTGTCCATTTTACCATCTTGGCTGTAAATATGTCTCAGCAGGTGCTGATGTACTAGTGTAGCATGAAGATATAATATACACAAGAACGCAGACTTACTTTGCTCTGCTTTAAGCTTTAGCATATCTATAGCTTTTCTCGCATCTCTGACAGAAAACTTTTTGGCAAAAGTAGAAAGTTTCTCGTGAAATGTCTTTTAAAATTTGATTTTTTACAAGTCTGAAGTCGGTTTCTTATTTGAATTTTCCCGTTCAACCTTAAATGGTGCCTGAGGCGCCAGAATGCAACTGCTGCATCATTTAAGGTGGAACGGGAAAATTTGAAACTAACTTCAGCTTTGTGACTTTTCAGTGTTTATCAGTTTCTCGTTGCAGATTAAACATCAGAAAACCATCTGGAGTGATTATAAATGCAAATCCATTAATCTTCAAATTATCAAAGTTCATCTTAAATCTTTCTCTTTGCCTTTTCGTTAGCTACTAGCTAGGCAAGATTGTTGTCTGTGTTGCTATGGTGACCCGCAGTCTGCACACCAACCTTCAGGATTAAAGGTCAGTGAATTAGCAGTTCTACATTAACTCCAGCGTTTTAAGACCATTTATTGTTAAAACTGTGTTGAACGACCAGCAGAGCTTTATTTTACTGTGAAGGAGGATTATTTTATTATTACCAAAAAATCCAATTCTGCTGTGGAGCCACAACAGGACAGTAAAAGAGCCGCATGCAGCTCCGGCGCCGCATGTTGCCGACCCCTGTGTTATAAATTACTGCAAGTTTAAGCTCTGGTGGGATTAGTTAATTACAGTTTTTGAAAAACACAAGGCATATTAATGATATGTTCTATAAAAATGTGGCAATAATTCATGTGAGATTTGAGCTTCTTTCCTTTCTTTCCCTTCTTTTGTGCAATAGCACCAGAATTTTTCTGCTTTTCCAAGTTACTTCCCCTTATGTGCTGGATTATGCATCATCACATGAGTGTTAGCTAATCTCATGTACAAACATGGTTTTACTCTACAGTATATAGACTTTTGGCCTGTTTTAATATCCACACTTGTGGTTTATGGTCTTGCTGAAGTGCATACTTACAGGACATATCTCTGAATGTAGCACAAGTCACTGAAAATGTGTCTTGTGGGACAGAAAGTCACACATGGTGTTATTGCTTTTCCTCAATACCCCTGAAACAATGTGAGCATCACTAATGCATTGACCTGTGGATATACAGTGGGGTCCAAAGAGTCTGAGTTTTTAATTTGATTAAGAAATTAACAAAAAAGTTTAGAATTTTAGAATACTATTTCTAAAATCAAGATTCAAACTTGTGCAAATCTGTGACATTGACCATGTTAACGCTGTCAGTTTTATTTATTCTTATCTCATCCATTGAAGAACATATTCAGTGAGTCTCAGGAGGACTTGATGACTGATCAAAGGCTTTTGCAGAAACTTGTGGGGTCCAGCTCGAATGCAGAGTCATTAAAGCAAAATGGGACACACTGTACCAAATACTGAGAAATTCTGAAATTCATCTTAAAATTCTAAAGATTCTACTTTTTATTATTATATTTTAACAATGAATGTCATATGTAAAGAGAAATGTTGTATGGAATTAGAAGAGAATGTAAAATAGAAGCATTTTCACTAGTGGTCTCAAATTTTTGGACCTCACTGTATACTTTGCCTAATAGCACTCTGATGCAGTATTTAGGCTCTGTCCACATATCCAGATATTTTTGAAAACATTTTTTTTCTTTACATTCTGTGTTTCTGCTCATCGAAAATGGAGGTTTTTTAAAAAGGCTGTCCAAGATGGAGATTTTTGAAAACTTTACAGCGTGTTCATGTGTGAAGTTTGGACAGAATTCAGACACTTACAGACCAAACTGAGGTAAAACAGATTCACCAGCAAAAGGAGAATCCAAGGTCAACCAGTCCAAAGTCAGAAGCCAAAATGAGAAAACAGTAACCATGAGGGCAGTCCAAAAAACAGAGTCCAAAATCCAGAAAAGAAGGTCAAACCAGAAATATCAAAAATACAAAGAGGACTAGGCGAAAGACGAGGTCAAAACCAAACATACACAGAAAAGCAAACTAACAGACTGGAAGGCTTGGTAAGGCTCTGTGTAACAAAGGTAATACTTCACAAATTGCCAACACACTGAGGGGGTTTAAGTAGTGTCCTTAACAGGTGAGCTGAAACAGTAAGCAGGTGGAACGGTGGAGAGTCACATGAGGGAGATCTGGGGTTATGTGATCAGGTGGGGTGTTCTGGGAAATGGAGTCCGGAAGCTGGGAAAGTAGTAACAGCAGGACCAGAGGGAAGCGTGACATCATGTGTGTAGACAAAATGCAGCTTGTGAATGTCTGTAGTTGTTTTCATTTGATTAAATATGTAGAACTTGAAATATGTAGGAGTTATAGTCATGTTTATATTTGAATTTAACTTTACTTTTTCATGAAACATGCACTGCGCTCAGTTTTTGTAAATGGGGAGTCACCTCGACAGCAAATATTCAAACTACCACATTGATTCTACAGATATATGACTTAATGATGATTAACTGAAGTCAGATTCAAAATAATTCCCAACTCCATAATTTAAATGTGGAGAAAAGCTAGAAAAACAGCTTCTCTGCCCGATCAGGACTGTATGGACGTTTCAAAGCATGGTGGCGTAGCCATAGCAACATTATCGACCTTATGGCACGTGGTAGGCTTTATATTACTTTTTAAAGTTTTATTTTCGAGCAAAAATCAGACTTTGAATCTATGTGAAATATTACATTATGGAGGTCTGACAGCCTGCAGGTCAGTATTAACAGTGGTTGTAAAACTTTGCTGTTACGCTGTTAGAGAACCTCTTTAGCTTCACGGTGCACTCTATATTTTGCACACTCTACATGCTCACAATGGGCCTCAATCATCAATATCTTCAGAAGTTTCTTCTTAAATTTGTTCTTGAGAAAGATCCTAAGAAAGTCTACGTCAGATTCATGACGTGTTCTTAAAGTGCAGAATTGTTCACACCTTTGTGCTCTTGAGTGTGTGTAGATTCTGTTCTTACCTAAAAACAAATCCCAAATAAGAAAATATTGTTAAATGTCAGAATCTTGATGAAAACTGCGTAAGTGGGATTTAAGAAGAAGTTCTTAAGAACTTCGTGAATGAGGCCCAATGTTCTTCTTGAGGTGTATGATCAAATGTTATGGGTTATTTACCTCCTCACTGGGCTGCCATGTTCACGTGAGTGTTTTCAAGTCATTGTGTTCTCATGATTTTATGAAATTGAAGGGAATAAATTATGCTTTTGAAAAATCCGTAATCGTGTGGATGAGGCCTTAGATCGCTCTGCTTTTACACAAAAATGCAAGTGTGGACTTTGGGACAGGGGCTTTGTTCTTAAGACTTCTTCCCCCATCTGTTTGTCTGAGTGTAGCTGGATCATCCCTTAAAACCTGCTGAATTAAAACTGCATGTCGACCCCGTGATTTTTTTTGTCCTTGCTTACTCAGCATGGCCAGTTGCTGATTCTATATGAAGGGAGGAATGTGAGCTTCTTTTTTCACAGCTACTCGATAATGCCGAAGGAATTCGGGCGAATATCTTCGGTGCGCAGCTGTAATGACAGCGGCCGAGTGAAAGGGTTTTTTCCGGCTTGATGCTTCTCCTGCTACCCTCATTCCGCAGCTTCAGACGGTGGGCCACGGCAAGAGATGGAATTTGACTTGTGGGCTTGGGGCCAATGTTTAGTCAAACGCAAGTCTTTGACTAATTTGGTGAGAAGGGGGTTTTTGAGTGCAGTCACGTAGCATCGCCCTGTCATCCTGTCGAGTGAACCTGTTGACCGGTGAGGATATTACGCATATTAAAGAGAAGGAAGCCCTGGACTCTTCCACGGTGGCCACAAACACACAGGGAGCTGAAGAAACGTGTGAAAATGAAAGCGCGTCTATCAAAACAAGGAAGTGCATGAAAACTATTTGGCTCCTTGAACTCAAGGCCTCGAGAGACACCTGGGGTCCCTGGGGGCCTCATGACTCGAAGGCCCTGTCTGACGACCACCTGTTCTTGATGGGCTGATTGTTTTGATGCACATCCATCCCCTCTGAACTTGACCTCAACACTGGCCTGTTGGAATATTGGGTTATTTATAACAGCATGACTGACCTTCCCACTTCCAGGCATCAGAGAAAAACTAGGATACACACGCACACAGACCCCATTTTCAGATCCCTGTCGTCTGTGGTGACCTCACACACACACAAACTCACGTATGCACGCTCACAGCTCCGTTGTAGAGGATGTGTCCAGTGAGAGTGGCCACAGACCTCCATCTCCTCATAGGACCGGATAGACAGACAGGGACACGTTTTTGAGGGTAAAAATATCCCTTTTTGATCCACGTGTGTTTCCAGTGGGAAGTGGGCTGGGTGACCACATGTTTAATAAAGAAAGGAAGATGGAAAGGAGATTGTGTGAGAAAGAGAGAAACAGACACACACACTTTAAAATCAGGGCTGTTTCAGATAACTCAGTATTTTTCCACATTAGACATTAAATCTGTTAGCCGATCTGTAGGCCCTCTAGTGGCAGAAGTTGACTCTGACATTTCTAATTGATATAATAATATATATTTTCCCTGTTACTCTGTCATCAAATTGACAAGGACACTGTTGGCTGTTTTTATGTGAAATGTTGAGCTGCTAGCAAGCAATGAGGGGTGAAAGGGGAGAGGTGAGCAGCTCCTGCTGTGAAAAACAATTCACATCTCTCCACAAAGACGGCCATGCCAAGATAAAACAGACGCAACTGCAGATTTCAGATTTCCTCATATCAAGCAATCACATACAACTGCCTCAATAAAAAATAACATTTAACACATTTCCACTGAAAATAGAAATATAGTATTATTAAAAAGAAAAATGCACACTGCAAAAACTGCCTTTTATTGTTACTGTCAAAAGGCAGTAACGTGCTGTGTGCTGTGGTCATACAGTCTTATGCAGAAGTTAGAACACCCCTGGTCAAATGTGTTTTGTTGATTTTCCAAGTGAAAATAACATATACTCTATAGAGAAATTTAAATACAGTCCAAATATGGCATTTTCTGTAAATATTTGCGCACACTTTCTGTTTTTTGCTGAGTTTAACATACAGTATAAGATGTGCTGCAACTACTGCATGAGGCACATTTTATATGTTATTATTTTTTCCCCTACACTGTTAGAAATAAATGTTCTGTGCAGGTACATTTTTCATTCATCAAGGTATAAACAATGTAAATGTTCCCTCAAAGGTACAACAGTGGTTGTACAAGTTCCACTTGTGTACCTTAAATAAGTTTTTCCCGGGCGAAAAGTTCATTTTCATAACCGAATGTTTTAAAACATAACAATAAAATAAAAGCCTGGAGACGAGACGGGGTGTGTGGAGTCAATACAGCTTAGAAAATATGATTTCAGTGGATTATGGTACAGTTATGTTCCTTGACTAAAGGTACTGAGATGGACCCTTGAAGGTACCACCCCAGTGACAAGAGGGGCGCTGACCCAGTGACAGTCTCATACCTTTATTTCTGAGAGTGTATATGTTAAATAAATAAGCAAAATAAACAGTAGTGGTGCATTAAAATGTGCTAAAGTCTGTAGGGAATGTGTTAACCACTCAGTAAAGGATGTGTTAACTTATTTTCCCTTAGGAAATTAAGCAAAACGTCATTTTAACAGGCATTCACAAACTTTTGAAATCAGTTTTTGCATGATGAACTCTCAAAAATTGTGTTAATTAACAATACACTTTTTATGTGTTGTATATTTTAACACCTTATGTATCGCATTGTTATCTGTTACTACACAAAATGTATTGTTCCTAACTATGCCGTGTTAAACGCATAGGCGTTTTTTTTAATGTGGCACCACTGGTTCTTTTTTTTATCTGTTCCAACTTAACAAGCCTATGAAGAACTAATCATCATATCACATTGAATATTGAGAATTTGTTGTAATGTACTGTGATATTATATTTTTGCCATATCACCCACCCATATAGTGCTACATCATCAATTTAGCTCCAACCTGAAGGCCCAGTTGTTAAACATAAATGCTCAGTCGAAAGTATTAAATTAGTGTGCAGAGGAACAAACACAGAAAACACAACAACAACAACAACAACAACAACAAAAGCAGATAATACAGACCTCCCTGTAGATCAGAGGTCTCCGAGTCTACTCCTGGAGAGCCACTTTTCTGCAGAGCCTAATTCCAGCCACAAATTGCCGCACCTGCTCCCTGATTGGCTGGATTAGATATATTAGATATATTAAAGTTAAGTAAAGGGTGAGGCAGTTTATTGGACACAGGTTCTAACTAAACTCTGCAGGAAGGTAGCTCTCCAGGGGGAGAGCTGGAGACCACTGCTGCAGATATAGTGTAGATTTCACAAGGAAGTACAGTTTAGTCCAGAGTGATGTCAGAAATCTCAGCTTCAGTAGTTTATTGTACAACTTAAATATCTCAGTTGTGCCTTGAATTTGTCAGCATTTCCTTCTTTTCCTGCAGAAACAGTTATATTGCTCTTACATCAGCTCTCTAGCTTAAAAACCTTTGACAGTTATGGGCTGAGGATCGAAAGAACAAAAGATTTCCTTTCCTATCTCAGCATCTTCAGCCTCATGAATAACCTGCTTGGAGGACTTCTCTTCATAAGCCAGCTGCCAACTTAAGTTTTTGCCTGTGCCAGCAACTTGTTTATTCAGCGAGCTCTTAGACGTCATGTTGCTTCCTCTCCCGTCAGAAAGTGACCCTAATGACCCTTTGGCTCAGCTTGGCTGATGGCAAAAGGGTTGCATTCCTTATTACCCCAACATCAAGTAGCGACCCTGACTATCTTTCACTTTTGCTGACCGTTTAACCCCTTAAATGACCAGGCAGCGGTGCGTCCAGATGAGTTTTGCAGCACACGGAATGCAATGTGTTAAAGAAAAGAATACAACATGGCTATTGTTTTTACAGTAAACATCATGTAGGAAACATCATCATCACTTTTCTCTTAAAACAATGTGTAATAAATAACACTTAAAAACCATTTCCACTTCCTGTGGCAAAGCTATAGGCAGGATATGAAGAGTTCAGTTGCAAAAAACAGGTATCTCCATTTTTAATTTTCATAAATCATGTTTTTTTTTATTGTGCATTTCAGGTAATATCTAGCAAACTGCTGTTGGGTTGTTTTAAAAATAACTCAATGAAATACAGGTAACTTACAAAATTAAACTTTATTGAAAAATTGTGTTTTTTTGGCAAAAGCAGATAACTCCAATGGTCATTTCATGTTTCAGAGTTAAACAAAGCCATGTGATGGATACAAGCGCAATATTTAATATTTTTATTCTTTAACATAAAAACAAGTAGGTAAAGTCCTGAAAATTGCAACAAAAGCAGCCCATTAATGGGTAATATTACATCATATATACATCTATAAGATCATAACTCTGAAAGTCCTAAGGCTGTAAATATATGTCCAGTATGAATTCTGCACACATGGCTGAATCCAAAGTGGTTCTTTCTTAGACACGCTGAGCTCTGTTTAGACGCAGTAGCCATTATTTTGAAGACCTTCATACTGCACTTTGTAGGGAGAAGGGAGCCATTTGAGATTCTACCTAAAACAGTTCACGGCATTGTTGTGTCATCTGACCCAAATACTGCGCGCTGATTGACTATTTCTGCTGTAAAACGTGAACTTGCAGTGCCTCGACAATGGACAATAACGGCTTTTGTGACCAAACATATTCAGGATTCAGAATGTGCCGTGTGTTAAGAATAACTCACAACACTCAGCTTTTTTTAAAGGATGGCGATTATTGTTTTTTGCAAAGGAACTCTTCATATTATATTATTAGATATACATGTGATACTCATTTAACCCTTTAACAGTCCCTAGGCTGGCCAGTGAATCCACACTTCATGATCAATAATTCAGTATAACAACTAATATATATATTTTTTTTTCTTCGTAACTATCATTGTTGCACATTTATTACATATGACTATGGTAGCGCTGCCAGATACATTCTAAATATCTTCCTGTACCTGTTGTGTAAATGCCAGTAGCCGACCTACTTCTTCTAGCAGTCTTGGTTTGGTGAGCATGGTACCCGTCAGTGTTTGTCTAACTAAGTGAGCAGTTTAAAACACTCTGTGCATGATCAACGCGCTTTCAATAACCAGCTGTGGGGCCTGATCACCTTGGCCCATGTTAAGTGCAGCCAATAAAAAAAATAATACATTTACATACGTCCAGATGTTTAGTAAATGTTGTTTATAGTATGGCTGTTGCTACCCAGCCAGCCATTGTTCCTCATCAGTTGTGGTAGCCGCTCATAATAGCAAGGCAATATAATGAGTCAAGTCAAAAATGCAATGAAAGTTAAATTTGGTAGCAGCCATTAGAGCAGAAATTATTAAATGTTAAATGTTTGGGACCAAACAGCCAGAGGATTTCTACATCATTCAGTCTGGAAAGGACAAAAACTCCTCCTTCGATCCAGAGTGGTTCAAGAGAAAAACATGGCTAACTGTGAGTGTAGCTAAAAAACACTCTTCTGCTTTCCTTGCCTGATCTTGCTCTTGATATGCTATCACATGAAATCATTCATGGATTGGTGAACTTTGAGAGAAAAGTTTTTGAAGAGTTTACCCAGATTAAAGATCGTCGATGCATCGTTTCTTTTCGAGCAGTGACTGTCACCGGTGAGTCATTCTGCATTATTACAAGGCATGGTATTCCTAATGCCCAGAAAGCAATGTGTTTCCCTGCTCTGATATGTCGCTTTGGATGTGTAGTTGCAGACCACAACGATCGTGTACTGCTAGAGAGCTTTGGATTTGTAATGCGATGCTGTATAACAAGGTTTTGTGGGACCTAACATATCTAACTTGGGATCTGCACCACATTACATTAATTTGTGAATTTGTGATTTCATTGATGGAGTGCGTTTGTGTTTGGACCAGGTTTGTGTCTAGTTTCAATGATGAGTCGGCTGCTGCCCCTATAGTTTATTGTGCCCCCCAGGCTTTCTGTGCCGCCACTGATCACGTCATGATATTCTCATACATTTGATCCCGAAAGTTTAAACAGCGTTATTCTGATGGTAAACATTCTTTCAGCACATGCGAAGGCTGCACCCTGTCATTGTTAAAGGAAGGTTGGTAACGACATGAGACCCTAGCACAAATTTACACCTGGTTTAAAAAGTGGGGCTGCTGCACGTTTCTCAAACTTTTATCAATCAAGCAGAATGTAATCAGCATCAAGGGTAATATCTTCATATATCCACACTAATTTTGAGTTGCCCTCCCTGAAATGCATATGCAATAGGAAGAGAAGCACATTTTTGCATTTTTCAATGCACAGATCCCATGAAATGCATGCATAGGATCACACACAAGCAGAATGCATCTGATTTGCTTAATACATCAGGTCCTGAATCTGGTCTTTGCTTCTTCCTTTGGCAAAAAATGTGTTTAGACTGGTCCTGTAATGTGTGGTGGTTAGTGTAGGCATGAGGTGTTAATTAAGTTCTTTTTTTGCCTCTCTGCATAGAACACATTGTGTTGATGTGTGCATCCCTATTTATTTCCACTGCACCCTGACTACTCTTACTCTAATTGTAGTCAGTATAGTTATTGAACTAGCAAAACACTCTAAAATATAGTGTCTGTGCGCTGATGCTGAAACAATAATTTAAAAGTCAGAGGGGTCAAGTAGGATTTCTTGGACCAATTCATGCATCTTTAGATGTTTATGTCACACGTACAGGCTCAAAAAAGAAGGTCTGCCTTGATATTTAGGTCTTAAATGCAAAATCAATATTATAAAATATGATGAAAATTCACTCACATCCTAGAAAGATCCATTCTTATCAAAGTTTTGGGAGAGTTCTCTTTGAATTTTCTTTCAGCAGGCTTGCAATCATCAGATTCAACCTCACAGAGAAGTGGTCTGAAGTATAACCCACACATTGCATGCAATTACACATTTCCATCAGAGAGGTCTCCAGACTCCCATGTCTGACAGAGTGTAGCTTTGAATATGCCTTAGGATGTAATAAGCCTGAGACTTTAAGAAGTAAAGTTATAGTGCTATTTTTTGTCTTTTGTATTTAGAAAACTTGATCTTTTGAACTCTTATGGCCAACAGAGTAAAACAGATGAAGGTTGCAGATTACAAAGTATAAGTGATGAGTTAATGGATGCAAATGGATTTTGGTGGCTCATATTTTTTTTTACTATTGTATTAAATTTGGCAGCATGTGTGCACAAATGCACATGTGAATGTTGCTGATTTGAGACAGGTTTTGCTGTTTTTCCTGTAAACGTTAAGGGATTTAGGCAGAAAAAAAGCTGGTCATACATCTGAGCAACAGGCTAGACAAGTCAACTCAGATCCATACACACGCTCTCACAGCATGCTAACATACATCTGTGTGTGTGTGTGTGTGTGTTTTGGTGTATTGCAGCGAGTCCTCTTGTTGCACGAGCAGCTGGATGCCTTTTCCATTCCCTGGTTTGAGTTTCGCAATATAAGCGACTGGCTTCCCATACTGACAGCTGATGATGTCATGGAAACTGTTATGAGCGTGCTTTAAAAAAATGGGCGAATGATTTGTAATGAAATGCAGCTCTCCCCCTGCTCCCTGTTACCTCTGTCCTCCGGAGGTGGTCTACCATAGGCCTCCGCAGGTCATTAAGCCCATCTACCTGAACTGAACCCTTCACTTTTCGGATATTTCTGCCTTTACGTAAACCAGAGCGGCCGCCTCTGGGCATCTGGACATGCGAAATGGGGATTATTGTATTTTTCTTCCGAACCTGGGCCTCCGGTCACTTAGGAGGCCTTTAATGTGCACTTTTACATCTCTTCGCTGCTTTTCAGCATGTGCACTATAAAATCACGCCACAGCGGCCAAACATAAAGCCGGCGGTCTGAGAGCCAGGGGCCTGTGGGAAATGGATATTTCTAATATTGGCACAAAACAGAATGACACGACATGAAGACATTATATAAGGTGACAGTCCATTGAAGTATTACATAAAAATAATAATCCTAACTAAATGTTGCTATCTAGCACAAAAAAAATACATTTTAAAAGCCTTTATTGCATCATGGCTATGGACAAAATGTTAAAAGGCATGAAGGCCTGTGTCAAAAGACGAAAAATCTAATTCACACAATTTTTCCCCTTATCCTAATGCATTTGGCCCATTATGGTGTCAGTGTTTATAGGTAACAGCATGTCATACAGTGTTAGAAACCACATAATCAAATGTACAAAAACTTGCTTATCGCTGCTGTTGGAACAAAACCTTGTATCTCCAAAATGGTAACTTTACAGGAGAAGGAAAAAACATACTTTATTTTTAAAGTAAGTCAGTGGAACCAGACTTTTCTCCAAGTAATTTAGGGCCATTTCTTTTGGTCCATTCACCATGAAATTTACACACAATATAAAGAGCAATGGGCGTTTTTTAAATTATGTCAAAAATAGAGATACAAGGTTTTGTTCCGACAGCAGCGATATGTAGATTGGCACTATACATCCCTAAACAAAGGGGTTCTTCAAGGGTTCTTTAGAAAAGGCAATGATTATAAAACCATGACAACCCGAAGGTCAATCTAAATGCTTAATCATTTGCCTAGTTAAACTTTTCTTCTCAAAGAACCGTTTTTCAGAACTATATCAAACCAGTTTTGCTAAGAGTGTTTGTCATACTAATCAATAAGAATGGACAAAATTCAGATTTTACTGTGTCTATGTGAAGCACTTTTGTCCTCTGTCTTTATAGATGAGTCATACAGTGTCATAAACCACATAAGCAAGTCTATTTGAGATCACTCAACAGCGCAACACAGTTTAAAAACAAGTGTATGATGATTTACATGAGCTTCACTTATTGGCTACACTTAAAAAATGGTGCCACAAAAGGTTTTTGAATGATGTCCTAGAAGAACCTCTTTTGATTCCCTAAAGAACCTAGTTTAAAAAAGAGATTTATACTATGAAGAACATGTTGAAGGTCTATGGAACCATCACATTACGCAAAAGTTCTATTCCAAATTAAGGGTTCCTCCTTGAAACTTTACATTATATGGAGGTTCTTAAATCATTTAAAAGGTTCTTTACGCTCACACATCTCATTTATAAAAATGGTTCTCTAAAGAAAGATCCATGGAAAGGTTCTTTTTAAGGTGGTCAGTGGTTCTTCTACACTCATTCTTCAAAGATTATTTAGTACAGACTATGGTTGTGTATAGAACCATAAACAGTCAGAGAACCACTTGCATGCTTAAAGGGTTCTTTGCATCATGAAATAGTTCTTCAGATTGATGGAGGATGTGTTGTATACAGTTCTAAATACAACCTTTTTGAAAAGGGTTCTATATAGCACCAAAAAAGCGTTCTTTTACAGTTACAATGTCAAGATTATAACAATAGAAGAAGCCTTCTTGTGCTATATAGAACCTTTTTTTTAGTTTTTATATAGAACTATATACAACACATCCTCCAGTATTCTAAAGGACAATTTCATGGTCAGAAGCATATAAATGGTTCTCTGACTGTTCATGGTTCTATATAGGACCATTGTCTTTACTAAAGAACCATTGAAGATCTGTCTTTTTTAAGAATGTAACACAATAATCTGGCTTTACACAGTAAAACTTTCATGCAACTTTAGTTGCTTGAAACTAAAACTTTATGTGAACCCAAATTGCACTATTGCATAATTTTGCTTAATGAGTTGCGTAATGTAAGGCATCCTGCAACTCCTTTGAAACTCAGCTGCAACAGTTACAAGAGGAACGTGGAAGGTTTATGAAACAGCCAATCAAAACACAAATAATGCAAGTTATCAAATCGAACGGCATATTTACAAACCATGATTTCATCAGATTAATAGACAAGAAATAAAACTGATAGTTCATAGGGTGTTTGAAACAGGAGATCCTTCTCACTAACTTAGTACTTTTTTGTTTGTTATTTCCATTGTTTCCTGAGATGAACATAAGTTTCTCAAAGCTAACATTTCTGTAGCAAGCTAATGCTAAGAGCTGTTTAAATGGCTTCCTGTGGCAGCATTTATTGCTGTTTAGCCTGCTGTTGTTATGATCTATATAGCTAGATTTATTTTCTCTCTCAATGTCCCCTAATTTTACACAGAGCTCAGATTCATTTGGGATCAAAAGGATGAAAATTATTACATGAGAGGAGAGTGAGATGCGCTCCACAATTAACTTTCTTTTAGGACAAGATGAGTGAGACAACAATAGAAACCATTGTGAGCGGATGGTGGCTGTATGAGTGAGATGGAGCTATGAAGAAAAGGGACATTGAGTAAGTTATAACTGTAATGGCTACTTAAACATTACTATTCAAAGGCTTAATAACATGCAACAGATAAAAAATATACAGTAAACAGATCAAAACAGATATATACACATGGAAAAAGAACAGCAATGATAGCTGGAAAAAACATACAAATATGCAGCAAACATAAAAATGCTGCAGACAGGTAAACTACACTTTGTAGATGGCTTTATACAGTGAAACGATATGGTTATGGATATAGTTTGACTATATAGTTCAAGTAATTGAATGTGTTGGGTGCAACAAAATTGCTTGGTGCAACGCAAGAAATTATTAGAGAAGTTAGAGGCAACTCACAACATGCAACTAATTGCATCAGAGTATGTGAAACTATATCATACGAACCTTAACCTTGTAGTTAAAGAGGCCAACTTCAGACACTAAAGATGTCTTTACTGATTGATTACATGTGGGTTAAGGGGAAATTGTGTATATGTCATTTTTGGCAGAACCATTCTTTTAATTTTTTGTTCATAGCCATAAAGAATGCCATGGGAATTCATTTTTTGCCCTTTTGAGCCCTCTGTCTATAGCACCTCTTCATTGGTAGCTGCCTATTTTTTTTTATTTTTTTTTTGCTGGTCAGTCTTGGCCTAATTACTAATTTTGTCACTGGTCAGTCTTTGCCTAATTCGCTACTTTGATGTTTTGTGTTTTTTTTTTTGCTTAGTCTTCTCCTAATTTATGTAGCGTGCTCTAATAGGCCTACGCAACAGCTCAGACTAACAATAGAAGCCATTGTGTGCGGATATTGGCTGTATGAGTGAGATGGATACGGCTCTCACAGAAGAAAAGGGATGAGTAGGGCTGATGGAAAAAGTGTGGGGGGGTTCTGAGGGGTCTGTGTGTGTGTATGCACCTGCAGTGGAGCTGCTCGTTGGGAAAACGGAAGAAAACAGGATCTGGAGCTCAAACAACATCCTGTTGCGCCTAAAGCCCCCCCCCCCTTTCCCCTGCCTCCTGTGGGCTGTTTGTATGTGTGTGGATATTCCTGCCTCCTGGGCAGAAAGTGGGAAAGAGATGAATCAAGGTCCGCTACAGGGACGAGTTGGAGTGGTGAATGCGTGTGTTTTAGTTCCTGCACTCAAGCTTCACTTGTTTTCACATTTCCCCCATTCTCTCTCCCTCTACTCTTCATTTAGCTCTTTCATTTCATTCACGTTGCTCTGGGGTAAAAACAAAAGTAAAGGATAAAGACTCATACTGGGCTCATAAAGACTCACGCTGAGCTTTTATACTGGTCTACGTCTACGTAACAAAGCAAAAGAGAAAGAGAGATATGTGGAGGAAGTCACGCAGAGTGCTACAGTAAAGAGTGCCACGTTAGTGTTTATTTGATGTATACAGTAATTCCCCCCCGTTTACTCATTAATGACACAGTATCAGGAAGTGCTCAGCTTTACCCGAATCTGTGCACTTCCTCTCGGCCAAAATCAGCCATGATTAAACCCTTGCTGGACCTAAAATAGGCCGAATAATCACGCAAATCATGCCATCGCTTCCTCTCAGAGCTTCAGTGCTGGACGCTGTCACACGTGTCTGTGGCTTTCCTGCTTGTCTAGGGTCGTCTGATATGGGATGAATCATAAACGCTACCTGTCTGACTCCCAGATTCGTCCATCAGACAGCCAGATAGAGAAGTATGACGATGGCAATGTTGACTGGAACTTACATAAACAAGACTTTTTCACTCTACTCACTACTGTATATGTGACAATGTGGGCATAAGTACACATACACGCACACATACGCACATATATGTCCTTCAGAATGACTTCCCCTAAGTCATTAGCTGCTGTTCTCCACCTAATCCAACTGTAGCCTTAACCTCAGCAACCAAAAGATCACCGTTAGACTCTTTTTCCCACAAATAAAGCCTGTAGTTTTTGTCACAGACAGAGGCCCCAACAAAATGATTTAGTAATGATTTCATCATCCTGAGGACTTAAAGTCTCTGTAAAGAGCTAAATACACATATACATGCATACACTCACACACATTACAGTGCATGTCTACGCTTGTCCCTATCATGCTAAAATAAGCTCACGGCTGATCTGCCAGCTTGTCAACACATCCATAATAAATGCACACAGTCGAGGATAAACACTCACTGAGCTTGTAATATCACCTTTGCTAATCTCCAAGTCTTTCATCTATCTCTTCTTGTCTTCACAGCTCTTTGCTCAGTTTGCCAGATAATTTAAGCTTAAACATAGGGTCATCTTGGTGTCAAGGTCGAGGACATTTCTGTCAGACAATCCTCACTTTGTGCTTAAGTAATCCAGTTTAGCGAGAATTTCTGCTTTGTGAAATTTAACTCGTTTCTATGGATTAATGACATATCAGGGATTGAGCTCTATGCTCTGTGCTGATAGCATACGCTGTCCAAAAGTTTGTAGACACCTGCTCATCTAATGTTTCGTAGGGAGTTTGTTACCACTTTGTTGCAGTTACAGCCTCTACTCTTCTGTGAAGGTTTTACACTAGATGTTGGAACATTCCTGTGAGGATTTGATTACATTCAGCCACAAGAGCATTAATGAGGTCAAGTACTGATGTCGGATGGTTAGTCATTCCAACTCACCCCAAAGGTATTGGAGGGAGCTCTATCACTCCAAAGAGCAAAGTTCCACTGTGGCACAGCCCAAAGCTGGGGGGAATACCTATAACCAACACTTGGCATTGGGCTTGGTGACTTAGGTACATATGTGTCTGCTCCAGAATGTCCTATTCTATTGGTCAGTGTTTTTCTATGGAGATTATACAAGCTGTGTGTGCAATGAAACAGCTGTGTCAGTAGTGAGTGCACCTTAAAGTAGCTATATTTACCAGTTAGACAGGGTGACTGGACACTAGACTGAGGAATACATACTGTAAATGCAATAATCTTATTGATATTTTTGTCTCTATTTACAACATATTATCATTTGAAAATTCAATGTGGATTAATTGGTAACTACTGTGAAACTAATGTGTACATTATATGACAATGTTACATCAAATCCCTCACTCTATGTAATATGTAGTTATAAGAGTATATACAGTGGGGAATTTAAGTGTTAAGTCACGCCTAGTATTCCTTCTGTACCTGTTTTACCCGCAATGTTTCATAAATCACTTTTTCATTATTTGACTGTCAAGTCAGTACAAATAGGCTAATAAGTGTTAATTATTTTAACATAGACTAACTACTTCCCACTCTCTCTCTCCTCCTCTCTCTCTTTCTCTCTCTCTCTCTCTCTGTCTCTTTCAGAGCAGAGGAAGGGGAAGTGTGTATGTCCTGGTTGTGTGTGGCCGGGGAAGGCGAAGTGTTAAAGTTATTAGGGGAGAGGGAGTGCTGTGTGGAAGGAGCATCCTGTGAACAAACAAGTGCTTCCTGCCCAGTCTTCCACAACACACACACACACACAGAGAGAGAGAGAGAGAGAGAGAGAGAGAGAGAGAGAGACCATGTGCTAATGTACTGGTATTTGACTGATATTAGATTGTTGATGTACATATAGAGATTTTCTGTTCTGCGTGTTTTATTGTTGACATTAATGGTGGTGCTACATTTACCTTACACTACATTAGATTATATGGTACTGTTACATTTCATTGCATTGCATTACATTACATGTTATTGTTATATTACATTGCAGGGACCTTTGCATTACATTACATGACATTGTTCTATACTGCACATTACATTGAATGGAACATTTACAGTGCATTACATGGCACTATTGCAATACATCACATAGTACTGTTACATTACATTACGTGGTACTGTTACAGGGCATTACATGGTACTGTTACCTTACATTACATGGTATTGTTACATTACATTACATGGTACTGTTACATTAAATTACATGGTACTGTTGCATTAGATTACATGGTACATTACATGGCATAACATAACGGTTCTGTTGCATTTTATTATTAATACCGCTGCATTACATTATATGGCAAAGCTACATTAGATTTCAAAGTACTGGTACATTACAGTACATGGTACAGCTGTAGTACATTGCATGTTACATTATGTTATATTACATGATACTGTTGCATTACATTACATGGTGTAGTTGTACTACCTGATAGTGTTACACTGCATTAAATGGTATTGTTATAATACATTACATGGTACTGTCACATTACATTACGAGGTGCTGTTACATTACCTATCATCTTGTGATTGTGTAAGTCAGACCATAATAAATCCATGACGTGTTAACATTTTACAAAGCAAAGGGGAAGAAAGGAAAGAAATAAAGATAGTAAGAAACGATAAAAGAACAAAGGAAGGCTACAAAGCTAAAGCAGCTGAAAGTCATTAATAGACTCACAGTAAGAGACACTGAGTGAGGATGGTAGTTACTGTATCATCTAGACTTGCAGGAACAAGCGCAGTCCTGCTCTCTGCAGCCACTGTCAACTCTGCTCCTGCAGCGCTGGACCAGCGGCGGCATATTTCTGTCCCAGCGCAGCACTTATGTAATTCCACTGTTCATTTATAATGATAATCAAATCCTTCTGCGGTAACAATTTGAATCAGGTGTATTAGTGAAGTGAAAGGATTCTAATCTGCTCCAACGAGATGTACTTTCATCCAGCAGCCAGAGACTTCACTCGGATCAGCCTTATTTCTCCTCTAATTATGCTCTTCTTTTCATTCTTTTCTCACTCGCTCTCTCACCCTCAGTGCACACACACATACACAGATTAGAGTCCCTGTCATCTCACAACCACGGCTGGCCAATTACAACCCAAAGGAACATCTGATAGCATTATAACATTATTAGATTAAATAAACCGGATGATGTAACCAGGACCAATGACTGACAAAGCCTGTTCTTGGATCAATACCAAAGCTTTTCCTCTGGGAGAATTCATCAACTCTCTCTCTCTCTCTCTCTCTCTCTCTTTCTCTCTCTCTCTCCCTCTCCCTCTCCCATGTGGCTGGCGGCTCACTGATATAGCTGATCCATTGATCCATAATTGGGATAATTAAGGAAATAGAGGCAGAGTGCCAATAAGTCCCCAGTTAGCTCTCACTATGCCTCTCACTATGCCTATCTCCTTCCTCCTGCCAGGAGAAGTGCAACAGCTGCTGGGATTACTTTACATAGCCATGCCGTTGTCAATCCTGGTCCTGCAGATTTTAATGTTTGTTCTGCTCCTATCCAGAGGTGGGTACTTCCAAAAGGGTTATTTGGCATGATACTCTACAACTAGAACAGTACATCCAAGCCAAGAACCTTCTAGGAACATTCATTTCTGTGCCTACTTGTATATAAGTATTTCTCCATCACTGAAATAGTGACTCAAGTACACTCTTATTATAGTCTATCACAAAACAGGCTGAATATGATTTAAAAGGTATCAACACCTCAAGCATTGAAGTCCATATGGATTTGCAGTGGGACTTTGTAGTACAATCAGTATAAAATGCTACAGCTCGAAAAGTGACCAATGGCAAAGCTATACAGGCACTAAAACAATAGAATGGAATAAAATTATTGAACCAATGCATAGGAACTGGAATGGAATTAATGGAGTAAAGGTAGAGTAGATTACATTCCTCATACATGTACTAATAATTACATACAATATAAGCAGAATAATTATCATTTTAAAATGCTCAGTTCTCAAAAGTGAACATAACTGGGCAAATACAACTGCCCACCTCTGTCCCAATACACCCATTCAGCTAAACAGCCGATTACCAAGTGTTTCATTAGCTGAAGTGACGTATTAGAATCATAACCTGCATCTAAATCCACATACTATTATACTATAATACTGTACTATGTGCTAATTAATGCTCTTCTAATGGTGTTGTGGTATTTTAAACATGGTTTAGTACACTATACATATTAGGGATATTAGTCATATTGATATTCTTTTACCATGCTATGAAATCAATGGATGTCTGTGGATGTAATGTAATACATTCCCAAAAAAAATGGAGATCTTGTATATAATGCCCAATTTATGAATTGTGGAAAGTTCATGTGTATTGGTGTAACATTTTTATGTCATTGTGAAGTTATGGCAGCAAGTGAATTTAAAAAAATGGGTGATACTTTATTTGGATGGTCCGCTATAGATGCTTTGCAGATGCTCAGTATATCTTTGTTGAACCAAGTATCCATTAAATGCAACTAAACTTGAAGTTGAGTGTGAAAGATTCTATCAAGTCTAACCCTAATCCTAAACCTAACCCTAACTCTAACCTCAAAGCAAAAACCTACATCTACTCCTAACCCTAACCACAGTGTTACTGAGATCAAATGAGTATCACCGGAAGGTTTGTTGATAATTAAAGTATCTGTAGATCATCTAAAGCGGACCATCCAAACAAAGTGTGACCAAAAAATAAAAGACTATATTTAATTATACACCCTGAAAATAGGCTTCTTCAATGGTTCTGTGTAGAACCATTACAACTCAAAGAACCATTTGAGCGCTTAATGGGTTCTTTGCATGGTTAAATTGTTCTTCTCCATGATGCCAGCTGTTCTTTGCCTTGTGCAAACATTTGGTGATGAATGGTCCAAATTGACTTTGGATAAAATCTCGTCACATTGACTTACATGAAAGTTGACTTACATAAGCCTTGTTGTGTGAAGTTATACTCCTAGCAAAAAAGGGTTCTTTGGCTTGTAACAATAGTGGATCCCTTTTTGGTGCTATAAAGAACCCTTTTTAAAAAGGTTCTATATAGAACCATCTACAGCACATTCTCCATCAATCTGAGGAACGCTTTCACGATGCAAAGAACCCTTAAATCATGCAAAGGGTTCTTTGGGTGTTCATGGTTCTGTGTAGAGCCATTTCTTTACTAAAGAACCCCTAAAGAACCAGTTTTTTTAAAGAGTTTACCATTTTGGGGATACATGTTTTCATTCAGATACACTAGCATTACTCAAAGATTCGTTAGTTAGCTAGCTCATTTTCTTCACAAACATTAGAGTAGGCTATTTATTTGACAAAGACAGCTTAGCTGCATTAGTCATGGGTTGCAATGCATTACAGACTAAACCATGCAAGACAATTTCACTCCAGGACCGGAGTTGAGAAACACTGACCATAATAAAGGCCTTCACTGGACCACTTTTAGTCTTTCTCTCTTGAGGGATGGTCCAGGATGCCCAGGGTGTAGGCCAGGCTAGCATCTGTCCAACACAGTTCCAACTGACCATCACATATGCCACCAAGGCACAGCAGCTGCCTATGCCAATCTCTCTACACATCCCTCTCAATGGACCAGCTAAGCCGGGCACACGCAGACATACGCACACAGTGGCCAGACCACTCAGTGAAGCAAAGACACATACACACATAAACAGTCCAGACTGCTGTATAGTGACTGGACTAAATAGGTTCCAGGGCGCTGGGGTTTGGCACGGGCTCGCTGGTGGATTAGCGGTGGCAGAGCTGTGGCTTCGTTTTGTCTCTCCGCTGAATACTCCCTCACCACTAATAATATTAATAATACCCTCACACTATTATTATTTTCAGTTGCCTGGCAGATGTCTGTTTCGGTATCGTCAACAGCTTGTGCGCTACTTTTCTGCACAATTCAAAAGGACTTTGTTTTGTACACTAATCGGATGAAAGGCTGTCGTAACTGAACAAAAGTAATGCATTGACTTTGTATGATAAAAATTTTGTACATCGAATACACATAAAATGTATTACATCAACAAGATGTTGGCGAAACGGACAGACAAGATTTTGTTGATGCAATAGTTAATATTTGAAATTATTTGGACACATTTCAATCAAGCAATTAAAAGTAATCTTTTTAAAAGTATATACATAGTGTCTGAGCAAAGCAAATCCCATTGTATTCAGCATCATACGGCAGGGGAAACATGATCCTAGCTTGAAAATCTGTTGGACGGACGGATGGATAGACGAATGGACAGACAGACAGATAGATAGATAGATAGATAGATAGATAGACAGACAGACAGACAGATAGATAGATAGATAGATAGACAGACAGACAGACAGACAGACAGATAGATAGATACATAGATAGATAGACAGATAGATAGATAGATAGATAGATAGATAGATAGATAGATAGATAGATAGACAGAGTTACAAGACAGAGTTACAATTGCATAGCAAAACATGTAAATCTTAGACAATTTTTATCATACAAAGTCTAAGATTTGATAAAAACAACAATAAAATGTCCAGAATTTTCAAAACGCTTACAAGAGACTTAAGACAACACTGGGTTTACAAATGTGTGCATGAATGCGACTGTAAATTTATGGAAAATGCAAGCTCAGGTAGGCATTGAAGTGCATTTTAATATTATAAACATGCATTTATACGTATGTATTTTTCCAGATGATCCCCTCATCCTCCTGATGAGCTATAAAAATAATTTCTGACTACTACAAACCAGTATTCCACATTAATTTCTAGCAGGGTTTTGTTCAGGAGTATGCTGACTTTTTATTACATGCCTTTATCATTTCTTAATGAACCAGGTTGGTCTTTTGTAGATTACTGAATATTCATTTTAATGAAACATTATTCACATGCCTGCTTCAAGCATACAGTGGTGTTAGTAACTATGGCAGCACTACTCACAGTGCTGAGATTGGGGTATAAATCAGTCCGAGTGTGATGAGAGAGGTATCAGACTAATGAAGAAAGAGGAGCTCAGCCAACCCTTACACTTTTACACCCTCTCATCACCCTTTCATCTCCTCATCATTCACTACTGACTGTACTGCAGCCTGCATTTGCGAGTGATAGAGGAGAATTATTCAAACACATATATAATAAATTTACCCCTTAACCTCACTTCAGTTCAGCGATCTCAGAACTACATGCATTTCCTATTAGTTTCATATAGTTACTCCATTATTTACAGTACTTACAGAATAAGTCATAAAAGATGACTATATTAAAATAGTCACATAAATCATATTAATGAACATATTGTAATTGTTGAATAATTATATTAGATTCAAAATAATTCATAGCAGTTACTACACAATATATATTAGATATTGACAATATATAGTAGTTAGTCAATAATTCATAGTAGTTATAATTAAAATTAGAATAATTTAAAGTACACTGTAAAAAGTGACTCATCTACCTAAAAAATACTTCATGTGGTACCAAGCAATTGAACTCGTTTTATTCAACTCAAAAATTCCTTTGAATGAAATATTTTTTCATTCTAAGTATTTATGTAGTTAATAGATAACTAGTTAATAAATTAGTTATAAAATGTAACTAGTTGATTTACTTTTTATCACATTAACTTTTTTTTTTTGGTTGAACTGGCAAATCATTTTTTTGCAGTGTAGTTACTGCACAATTCATATTAGATAGTAAATATATCACAATAGTTACTGGATAATTGGATAATAGATACAGAACATGTTATAGCAGTTACTGAATAATTACTAACAAATTATTACCAAATAATTTGTATCAAATACCAAATAATCAATAGTAGTTACTTAATAATTTATAGAGGCCTCAAGATTAATAACAGAATAATAAACCTTCATTTTTTGTTTAATTTTTGTACAAATATATCAGCTATATTAACACACAAATATTTCAGATATACACTGTAAAATGACTCATTCGATCTATTTAAAAAAATGAATTCATGTGGCAACAAGTACATTAACTAGTTTTATTCAACCTAAATATATATTTTGAATGAATGACTTTTTCAAACAGTGTAATTTTTTGAGTTGAATCAAACTAGCTCAATTGCTTGTTACCATATGAAGTAATTTTTAAAGTAGATCTGACGAGCCACATCAACATATATTACATATGAATAGGAATAAATATTTTGCCCTTAATTTGGAATTTTGGTTCTAAGACATCACACATATTGTTGCATATTTTAGATAAAGCACAAAAAGTATATATTTTTCTTATGTATACTGTAAAAATGGATCAACCTAAAAAATCACTCCATGTAGTAACAAGTGATTGGACTAGTTTTATTAAACTCATATTGAACTTTATTCCAAAAATTACATTGACTGAAACAATTGTTCATTCAAAGTATATTCTTTACGTTGAAAAAATGTACTTGTTATTACAAAAAAACTCTTTTTTTAGGTTGAATTGACGAGCCATTTTTTCATAGTGTCCAGTTAATTTCTTTAAATACAAAATAGACTATAGTTCACATTCCCACTACTTGTGTGTATACTGAATTCCTGACAACCCCACCCTACCTAGAAGCATGCTGGACTTTTTATCTTTAGATGGCACTGCAGTTTGGACAGTACATCTGCGTATATATATATACAATATGTATATATATATACAGGAGGACTGAGCTAATGTTTCAGGAGGACCTCAAATAAACAGACACACTCAGGACACATGTTGTGCACATACTGTACACACACACACACACACACACACACACACACACATATATATATATATATATATTTGTGTGTGTGTGTGTGTGTGTGTACAGTACGTGCACAACATGTGTCCTGAGTGTGTCTGTTTATTTGAGGTCCTCCTGAAACATAAGCTCAGTCCTCCTGTGCACGAGAAGACTTCAGGAGCTAATCTGAGACTACCGTGGGTCAATTAGCATTCATAGCCGCCGACTTTCCTTCACTTTTATTTGCGGTCCTCACCCTGGAGCCAGCGTGCTGTTATTGCAGAGACTTGTGTATGCATGAAAACAGTTAACTGTGCATAATTCAACACAGAAGTTCTCCAGAAAATGTTCTGGTACTTCCCAGAAGTGCTCAGGTTGGAGAATGTAATCTTGTTCAATTATGCAACACAGCTAAAGTTTAATCCGGATGCTCCGACCTGTTAGTATTTTCACCCTCATGTGGCGCATTCTTCAACTGCTGTTTAGATTTGTGAAAATTAGAATCAGAATTGGCTTTATAAGACAAATAAAATAGTGTCTACATGGAAGAGTCTTGGCTGTTGAATATGATATAGTAGTTAACCCCTCATAAGGCCAGGGCCCACCAGCGGGACCCGAATTTTATTACACACTTCTATAACCTTAGAATAGCTCAGCAAGTTTGCATTGGAGTCCCTGCAGTTACTGAATAATAAGCCTTAGTTTGTAATACGCCCTGGATTTTACAAGGATAACTTCGCATTAAGCTTTAGTAATCATTTAGTGATGGATTAAGTGCTTAGTAATTAGTAATTGTGTACACTGTTAACTATTAATTTAGTTTGTCATTGAAGATATATACAATTGTATGCAGTGTGCAAAATACTCCTGGGTATTTGCGGGGGTCCCATGTTGGCTGGCTACTCCAGCACTGCCTAACAACTAACTTACTTGCCTTAGCGGTCTTGCTCACATTAATTGAGATCTTACAAATCTCCTCTGGTGTCTTTGGTGTGAAAAATGAGTAACAATTCACTCTTTCTACTAGAGGTGGGCATTATAGCAACAATACAATTTTGCAGTACTTGTTGAAACGTTAATGATACAAAAAATGTCATGATATTCTTTTTTTCGGATGTTTGCTCAGTTGGAACAGAGAAAAAAAGAACGAGTAGTGAGACATTTTAAAAAGTACTATCAAAAATTCTCTGGATCTGACTCTCTAGAGAGCTCCGATTCCCAGAACTCCCTTGGAGATCACATGACTGCTGCTCCACCATCCACAGCCAGTTGATGTTCCCCTTCACCCAAACACTAATCTGTCACACCTGTTCTGTTTGTCACATGATTTAGAGTAGTTAGTACCAAAGCCTGGGCTTTTAGGTCAGAACTTTGCGAGTTATTGCTTCTTTCCTGTGAGCTGCCTAGCGTTTACTATTGTTTTTGGCTTTTGTGCATTTGGACTGTGTTTTTTGGGTTTTTGATTTTGACGTTTGCCTTTGCCCTTTGGATCTTGTTTCCCTGTTTCTCTGATGTTTGTCTCTTTGCCTTTTTGGATTGTTTCGGATTTGACCAGTGCCTGTTTTCTGACAACGAGCTTGGATCACGTTTCAAACAGTGAAGGCTTTTTTTCTAACTACATCTGCGAGCATCTGATCAGTTGTGTCGTGTTACAAAACTGTGAATTCAGAATATTTTTATGCAGTAATTGACAAACTGTGTTGCACTAATTCTAGTTATACGGGACTAATTTTGCTCTCTTTATAATAAAACATGCATTTGGTCAGTGTTCAAGTACTGATTATATGCTCGATATGTTCAGAAAAGCATACTGTATTGTGACATAGTTTATCATCATAACGATATACAGTGTCATATTGCCCAGCCCTATATTCCACCAATCTCTTGTGAAATTGAGCAAGTTTTCAGATTTACAAATATGCTATGGCATATTGTAAAGATATCTAGAGGTATTCTGAGAATAGCTATAGTAGATAGGCCAAAAATTTGCTACAGCGCCACCCTGAGGCAGAACAGTACTGCATAGTTAGTTAAGAAAGAGTTTGTATTTGAGTGTAAATTTTTTTTCCTAACAAAAAGTAGAACTTTAAGTTCATTTATAGGGACCACCCAGAATTTAGAGAATTAACAGATTAATTAGGAGGTCCCAGACCCCCGAGCACCCCCTGCATTTTGTACCTTGGTTATATGCAAAAGTTAGAACAAATTATATGTTCTGTTGACTTTTTTTTTAAGGTGAAAATAAGTCAACACATCCTCTACAGTGAATAAAGAAATGTGTCAAGGACCAAGCACAGGCCAAGTTTTATTTTTTTCCCACTATCTTAAATTCAAAACAGAAAATGTGCATTAAAGTGTGCAGACGTGTGCCCTGTGTAGAGGACGTGTACTTATTTTCACTATGAAAATGAATTCATTTTGTGAAGAGGCACCCAAATGAAGTTGTAAATATAAATGAAATACTATGTTTTTTGCCCTCTGTCTGAATCCCCTCATTTTTAAAATGGAAAATAATCAACTTCATAAAAACGCCAGATTGTGAAGAGACTGCAAAGCAATATTACTCTGATAAAAGAGTTGGCCAAACCATTTGTCCGAGCATTCCCACACACTGCAGTGCTGGCGGCCGGTGGAAGTAGGGCAGGGGTCCTGACACAAGCACTGCTGCAGTGTCACAGCGGAGAGGAGTAAACAACAAAGCGCTGTTTGGACCAGAAGATCTGGCACTTGTTTTTGGAACATGAGGACAAAGATGGATGCAAGCAGAGGGAAGGATATCTATTTCATAACAGAGAGAGAGAGAGAGAGAGAGAGACAGAGGGAGGGAGGGAAGACGGGTGGTGTGGAGAGGGAAAACGGCAGAGGGGAAGGACAGAAGGTGAATGGCTCAAAGTGCACAAGAGGAGACATGTGGAGACATGATGATCATGGTTTTATCAGTTAAGCAGACTTCACAAATACATGTGTATGTGTTCATGTATTTAGCTGTTTGTGGGGACTGTTTGTGCCCAGTATGATGAGAAAACAAGAACATTTAGACTTTATGGAGAAAAAAGGAAACTCTGAGAAGAACATATACAGACCCCACAAAGCTACAAAAACCACAGTGCTGTGTATTTGTGTGTGTGTGTGTGTGTGTGTGTATGTGTGTGTGTGTGTGTGTGTATAAAGAGAAAGAGAAGAGGTGGAGAAGGGGAATGGATAGAAAGAGAGAGGGGGAGAAATAGGAAAAGAAAGAAAAAGTGAAAGAAAAAATAAAGTGAAAGAAAGGAGTGAGTGAAAGAGGGAAAGAGACAGATAGGAAGAGAGCAAAAGAGAAAAAGAGGGAAGAGATAGACAAAGAGAGAGTGAGAAAGAGGGAGGGAAGAAATGGAGAAAGAGAGAGAGAGAGTGAGAGAGATAGAGAAAGATGGAGAAAAAAGAGAAAAGGAGAGAGAGAGAAAGGGACAAAATAGAGAAAGATAGAGAGATAGCAAAAGATAAAGAAAGAGTAAGAGAAACAATAGAGAGATGGAAGGGGACAGAAAGTGAGAGAGAGAGAAATAAAATAGAAAATGTGAAGAAAAACGTTAGAGTGAGAGAAACAAAAGACAGTGAGTAAAAATGAGGGAAAGAGAAAGATAGGGAGAGGGGAGGGGTAGAGAAAGAAACAGAGAGAGAGTGAGAGAGAAAGAAGAGAGAACAAGTGAAGAAAAAAGTTAGAGTGAAAGAAAGAAAATACAGTAAGCGAAAAAGAGGGAAAGAGAAGGGGTGGACAAAGAGAGTGAGAAAGAGGGAGGGAAGACATGGAAAAAGAGAGTGCAAGCGAGTGAAATAGAGAAAATGTGGGGAAAAAGAGAAAGGGACAGAGAGAGAGAAAGAGAAGAGAAATAAAGAAAGATAGAGAGATAGAGTAAAAGAGAGGAGTAACAGAAAAGATAGAGAGATGGAAGAGGCCAGATGAGAGAGAGAGGGGGGGGTGGGGGTGGGGGTGGTGCTGAGCTTTATTCTCTGGCCTCGGTCCGAGTGCTTTACGGAGGAAAGAGAAGAGGAATTTCCCATGCGGTTCTGCGGCGCTTTTAGGAAGTAAAGAGAGCGTTTATAAAAAGGCCTGAGCGGAAACTGGGAGAGAGGGAGTCTCAGCAACAGGCCGGGAGTTGGTGTGAAATTATTCCTGCTCTGAGAATTCCACACACGCACACACCGGATAAGAATTCCAGTAAGAAACGTCCCGTCAGGAGAGCAGCTCAGAGAGGACTTCACTCCCTTGTATTGAATGACCTCAGCTTGTAGTCTTTCCACCAGCTTCTTCCTTTATGTAACTCAATCCAGTCCACCGAACCTGAGCTATACGACAAAACAGTTAAGTGAATGGCGCAGAGCCGGGATAGGAGCGGGCTTTAATGAATGCGAGAGCCACTCTCGTGGGATCATGTTTTTATTTTTCCATGCGTTCTGAGCGCCTGCTTTTCCATTTGAGACCCTGACAAGGTTGCCTTGCTTGATTGTGATCCATTTCTGGCTTGTTTAAAATACAACTCCATGCCATAAGCTGACGTTAGAGGACACTGGAGCACGTTTAGGGATCCACATCTTACATGGCACTTGCCAAGAGGGCCTAAATGACCTTTGACCTGGTTTTTCAGGGCAGGCTGAAGACATACAGTAGATATACACAACATACAGTAGATCATTCTGAGAGTTTCACAGAACACCTCTGCCAAGAAAACAAAACGTCATTTTTTAGCTAAAAACTTAATTTAAACACCTTCAAGTTCAGTAAAAAATCAAAATAAAAAAAAACAATGGAAACACAGCCGTTTTAAATGATTTTGTTTAAAAAGTTATTGCAATGGTTGATATAATTAATAGAATTAATCAAAATTAATCAGATTGTTTTGAGTACAGACCTAATTTATAAAAGCATTAGGGGCAGTATGTGACATGCTAATAACAACAGAAAGCAGCAAGTTATAAATGTTGGACCTGCATTCAATTAAAAAAGGTATAAAAACAATATTTGATATACTTTATGAACATTATTGCTTTTGTAAATCAGCGCTCATTCCAAATTTGACACCTGCATAAAAGTTGGGACAGAAGCATTTTTACCTTTCATTTTAACCACTTTTAATATTCGCCACAGACTGATCCAGTTTTGAAAGAGGACTTTTTCTGCCATTTTTCTGTTATACAACCTGAGCAGCAATATGGGGTCTTTGTCACCACGCATTTTCAAGAGGAGACAGACAGTCCAGTCTAACACCCACACTCTCTGATTACAAAGCCATGCAGAATATGGCTTGGCGGCTTGGCGTTGTCACATTGAAAAAAGTATGAACACCTAGAAGGCAGGATATGTTGCTCCAAAATATGTATACTTCTTTCAGCCTTAATGGTGCTGTCGCAATGTGAAAGTTTACCCATTAATACACCCCCATACCATGACAGACGCTGACTTTTGACCTTTTCTTATTTGGCCCAGAGAACACAACGTCCATTATTTCTTTTAATCTGAAATGTTGACTCGGCAGACCACAACACACATTTCGGTAACACTTTATTTGGTGTTGTCCTTTGTAGATGATTAATAAACTCATAACAGATTATCAGTAACACATCAACAACATATCAGTGAAGTAGCAGCAGTGAAGCGTCTGAATACACTGAAGTAAATATCTTGAAGATGTACTGTTGACACATTACTTACATTAAGTATTACTTTATGTAACTCTAACCCTGGCCCTAATCCTAACCCTAACCTTAACCTCAACCCAAAACCAAATCCTAACCCTGGCCCTAACCTTTACCTCAACCCAAAACCTAATCCTAACCCTCATATGTCACTGACATGTCACTGACAGTTAGTTGAGTTAATACACATGAAGCAGCACCACATGTTTTCAAACTGCTGCTAACACAATGCCATTGGAGCTCAACATGCTGCTTACTGCCAATTCTGTTTCCTCAGCTAACAGATTCCTGAGTTGGCTAGTATCGTATGATGGGGGAGAGGAGGGACTGTCGTGGTCTTCCAGCCCTGGGTGGCTGTGGCATAACCGGAAATTGAGCTTGCAATCTCCATATTATATTGCCACTGCCTTGATGGCTTCCCCACCTGGGATCCCCCTGTCAAACATATTTTGTAAGCTTGTTGCTTATGTTAAAAAATGGATGGTGGTGGTGGGGTGTGTGTGTAGGTCAGAAGTTGTTACTGACCACAGGTATGTGTTTAAGAGTCAACTCCTGCCAGTTACCCTGAGCTCCTTTTAAGATCAGTATTTTCCATATGCAATCTTAGGCTCAATACCATTTCTATGTTTTTACCCCTACCCCGTTGTTTTCGAGTGTCACTTTGCCCCTTGCAACTGAGTCACAAGGAGTAGTGGTTGAAATCTTCCTCTGTGAAATGGGAGCCTCAAATAAAAAGAACATTACTTCATTAACAGGCTACTAGCGCTGCTCTGTAGGCAGTGATAGCAGAGGACAGCAACCTCACTGCTGGGCTTTGGTTAGGGCATCATACACCTTTGAAGAGGGGGGATGTGACAATTACTTATCATCGCCCACCCCTAATTTTTCGGTGATGTGAAGCTGAAGTCAGCTATTCGCCAGCTTCTTGTTCTAATTTTCCCATTCCACCTTAAATGGAGCAGCAGCTTTAGGCGTCAGTACTGACACATGATTTAAGGTGGAAGGGGCGAGGGGTAAAATGGCATTGGGCCTTCAGACTGACCCTATATTGTACAGCTTAGATTTTGTGCTATTTCAGGTCTTAACTTCCCACTATGAGTGGAATCAGTGTAATTCAGAGTTTACTAAACACTGCAGCATGCAGACTGTAAGTAAGAATATCTGAACTGAGTTTCAGAAGCGCTGAAATAAACACATATACACATTCACACGCGTTCATAATCCTGTTGTATATCACTGCCGCCTGTCGTCATCCCATTCAAACAATAGAGTAAACCAGCAAGCGGAGCAGCTCTCACGGCCTCTATGAGCTCACACTTCACACTGACCTCACACTGAGTGCTGTGAGGGCCCGTGTGTGTGCGCGTGCTCTGGCGCTGATCCAGCCGGTTTTCCCATCTCGGACCTATTACTCATTGCTCATCCTTATTTCTGTAAGTTAGCCGAGTTTGTTTACCGGCACTGTAGAAAATGCATAACAAAAGTCCCTGATTTCAGGTTTGTCCAGCAGATGGAACCTAGCACTGATGAAGCGTCCAGGAACAAGGTCATTCTTTATCATCATCCTGCACTGCACAGATGTTCACAGCTCTGACTTACATTTGGTATGGTACTTATGAAAACAGTGTAGATGAAAATGTCATGAATTAGACACTACACTGAAATAAATAGTGCTTTGAATATACATGGTATAAGCGCAACATTTTAAATCAACATAAATCTTGTCAAAAAAACTCAAATCTGAAAAATCACAAGCCATTTTGGAGCCTTTGTGACCAAAGACAATTACAATATACAGTTCAGTTTTGGCTGTGTCACACATTTTAGTCAAACATCTCTAAGTGTGATGACACACATCTAGAAACAACCAATGAAAAGTGACATAAAATGACAATTAAAGTAAAAAGTTTATTATTTAACTTCTGTTAGCTTGCATAAGTCACCCTGTCCCAGTATTCAGTTCACATATATTCCTATGAGCTGCAGCACTATGAAGACAGATTAAGGCAATAACACTGTTCATCTTGTAATCATATCCAGTCGAAAAATGTGAGGTGTGAAGACCTGAGTGACTTTGACAAGGGCCGAATCATTTTGGCCAGGCGACTGGCTCGGATCATCCCCGAAACAACAAGGCTTATGGGGTGCTCCTGGTCAGCAATTATGTGCACCTACCAACAGTAGTCCAAAAAGGTGACCAAGGACCACAAACCGGTGTCAGGGTGTTGGGTGTCAAAGCCTGTCCTGTCTGATCTGAACCAACAGAAGGGCTACTGTTGTACAAGTCACAGATATTTGTAATGATGTTTATGGGAGGAATGTGTCACAACACACAGTGCATCGCACCCTGCTGTATAGCTGCAGACTAGTCAGAGTGCGCATGGTAACTCCTGTCCACTGTCAAAAGCAAAGAGCAATGGAAGAAGGTTGCCTGGTCCTGTTTTCTTTTATATCGTGTGGACAGCTGGGTACATGTGAGTCGTTTACCTGGGGATGTGCTGATACCAAGACACACTGTGGGAAGAAGACAAGCTGGTGGAGAGGGTGCTGCCTTGACCAGTGTTATGTTGGGAAACTCTGGGTCCAGGCAATTTGACACTAGCCATCTATTTAAACATCATTGCAGACCAGGTACCACATTTCATGGCAGTGGTATTCCCCGAGGTCAGTGGCCTCTTTCAGCAGAATAATGCCCCCTGCCACACTGTACTCATTGTATAGGAATAGTTTGAGGAAAATGATGACGAGTTCAAAATGTTGACCTGGCCTCCAAATTTGGACCCTGCTCTCAAGCTAATCGAGCATGTGTGGCATGTGTGAGAACAAGAAGTCCTATCCGTGGCAGCTCCACAGTGCAACTTGCAGGACGTACAGGATCTGCTGCAAATGTTTTGGTGCCAGAGACCACAGGGAACCTTGAAAAGTCAATGGTTGGTGGGTCAGAGCTGTTTTGGGGGCACGTCGCAGCGGACCAAGAGCATATTAGGCAGGTGGTCATAATTTTTTTGCTCATCAGTGTGGAGTAATCTGCCTTGAAATGGCAGAGGTAATTACCACATAATAAACAAAAATATTAGACTACTGACCTCAAGGTCACTTTGGAGAATGAACTTTTCATGTTGCCTGTTTTGTCTAGAAGAAGTATATTGAGACAAACAAGTTGTTGTTCAATGATAAACAATATACTCTGGTTATCTGTTTACTACCATTTTTGTCAGGTTAGCTACCTCAAGATTTGAGGATCAGTTTTAAAACATGAGACATTGTGGATATTTTTTTACTTTATTTTTAAAGTTAGAAAGTTTCCTCAGACATTTTAGAATCATTTACTGCTCCATTCATCATTCTGGATACATCTAACATTTTTTTTATGGCCTCCAACTAATTATTTGGAAAATGAGCATGACTAGCATATTAGAGTCACTTTATACATTTATAACATTGACTCCAAACCCTTGAACAGTGGTGACCTTCCCCTAAAGCCTTGACTTTCCCCTAAACTTTCCTATTGACAGACTCAGGCTGTAGGAAAAAAAAAAATCTGATACCATCATAAACACAGTTGGCATTAGTGAACCATGACGGACAGGCCGGAGCCCCGGCCAAGACGGCGAGGCGCGAGAGCTGTGGATGCCTTGTGGTTCCCATCAGACTCATTTGATGCCTATTTAGATGTTAATAACAAGGATGGACCACCACTGTACGTAACGCGACCCTTTGCATGCATGCATGGCAGAGTGTGATTATCCATGAGCCGAGACGGATTTTATCTATTTAGGGCCCAGGCTTGCTCAAGAGACAGAAACCAGATCTTTACCTGAGAGGGAAGAATGGAAAGATGCGAAGGCCACTGGATATGTTTGTGTTGTGTGGGACGTGTGTATGCGCGTATAAAGTGCTTTGTCAGGAACGCTCCTAGTTCTTGCCAGAGTTGTTCCTGTCCGGTATTTATATGAAAGGACAAATCCATGCATGCAGCTGTCATCTCTTCTTACACATGTAGTTGCGCAGTCAAGACGTGCACAACATAACCTCACTTCTTCACATTTGAAAATAATTACAGAAAGGACACAGTGCGGATTTGGTTTCAGTCTCCATCCACTTGAAGTGCAGTATTAAAATTCACTGTCACTGGAAACACAACAGAGGGAGTTCATGGGGAGCAGGTGAGTCTCTACATCATTCAATATTAAGAGAACAATTTGTCCTGAAAATGCAGCCGTCAGAAAACACTGTCAGCTGCAAATCAGGAAACAGGGCAGAAACATGTAAACACTATATCACACATTGTCCAAAAACTTGAAATCATTGTGTTTAATGATGGTGCACACATTGCTGGTGACATTCAGTGTCGACATGCGACACAGTGTGTCATTTAGCATTGTAGGATTACTGCAGTAAATAGAAGGGCTTTGTTGCAAAATGTATTCTAGGCCACTTTCAAGAATTTTCTTTTTTTATGATATGGGAGTAGGCTTTACACATACAAGGTCAATGCTGCATTATGATGAATACTACCCAGACAGCAGACAGTTTTGGGCTGATTCTGGCTTTCCTATGTGAGTGCTGGTTGACTACCAGGTAGTTGTTAGGCATGCAGGCCATGATAGGCCCACATCCTGGACAGCTTCATACCGTTTTGCCTCATGCCTACATTTGTGGGACAATTCTGATGTGAATGTTGTGGACCAACAATGTAGTTGGGCCAGATTAGGGCCATATCCATAAGTTCTACACACTTTACAGTGTGTGGGCCAGATCTGGGCCGAAGACGCAGCCATATATTATTAAGATTAAGTGACCCGTATTAGTCCCACAACAGGGACATTTAACCACATACACACTAGTGAAGACACATACTAGGGGGCAGGGAGCACACTTGCCCGGAGCGGTGGGCAGCCCTTTCTGCAGCCCCCGGGGAGCGGTTGGGGTTAGGCGCCTTGCTCAAGGGCACCTCAGTCATGTACTGTTGGCTCAGAGGATTGATTGGTCGCAAGGCTGGTTCCCTAACCTCCAGCCCACGACTGCCCCAAAGAGGCAGTTGGGCCATAACAAACAAGTTTTGCAAACTGGGGACGTTCATTAGAGGAGTTAAAATGTGTAGATGTCAGTTGTTATTCTATTCAAAAACCTGTGATTGATATGCAGCATTTTGGACTGAAACTCTTCAGTTAATCCCAGAACAAGACCACAGAAATCAACTGTAGCACTTTTTGCTGAAAAACAGTGAGTTTATGAAGAGCTTGAAAGCTGATACCAAATGTAATGAATTCACTAAAGGATGTTGAAAGTTATATTTCGTTAAATCTGTAGAGTGTAAATGAGCTTGAGCTTATTGCTTAGCAGTGCTCTCACTGTGATACCTTCTATGTACACTTTGTACTAGATGAACACGATCCAACTCGATGCTAGGCAACGCTGTGCAGTGCAGTGCAGAGCAGTGTGTATGGTGTGCAGTGGTCGGTACCTGTTTTCTGTATAGGGAATCAATGCAAGCTTTAAGTGTGTGTAAATCTGCAGGACTTAAATTTTACTGCTGCCCATGAATAATGTTGCTCTACACTTTGGTTTCACAACATTAAAGCACAGATAAATATTGTCTGTAATAAGAATTTTAGTGATACACAATTCACTTGGCGATATGAACAAAACCTTTGTCACAATGTTTTCCAGGTCACTTGATATTGATAATTATTGATAATTATTAAGGCTTCATTTTAAGTCTGAATAGTATTTGAATCCTGAAGAAACAAAGTCTTCACAGGTATGTAGAATGAACCATACAGCCATGCAATCTCCTCCATCCTTCACTTCATTCTCCACAAGTGGGCGAGGGCATGGTTGATGTACACCAAGAGAATGGTACAGACTTGGATGCTTGACCTTTACAGTGAGGTGGCTGAGTGGCTCTGTTATGCTGTTCAAAGATTTGGGTGTCTATTGATGTCATTCGTTCACAATGCTGGCCTCAAAATGACATTCGATTTTTTTTTGCTGAAACCCTTCCATTAAGTATTTTATTTAAAATGACCTCAAATGTGCATTATCATCATGTAGACATTGATGCAGTAATTGTTTTATTGCTCTGCCATAATCCACCTTTCCAAAAAAATAAATGATACACAAAAAAATTTCTATCCTGATGGCAGAGATCGACAATGACAGTTCCTCCACTCACAGGCCATGAGAGGTCAATGAATGGTTTGATGAGTATATAAACATATGCTATGGCTTTTACAGTCACTAGAACTCAACCCAGTGGGAGATCAAAACTATCGGAGGAACTCTCTTTAGGAAGGACTATCTTGGTGTTACACCTTACTAAGACAGTGTATGTTTTATATATGTATGTATTCTGCAAAAAAATACATAAATAATACCCTAAGTATTTATTACTGTACTGTGCAATGCCAATGGAGTCTCCTATGAGCATCATGTCCCAGGCTCTCTCATCATCACTACATCAACAAGAGGTTGAGAGAGGTTTTGGGGATGTACAGAAAAAGTTGGTGACTATTGACTTCTAATGAGAAGTTAATGTTAGCCAACAACATCAAGGGTAAGTGGAAATTATTTACTTTTTTATTTAAGTGAATTAATTTTGGTATATTAATTTTTGGTGGCACAGTGGGCAGTGCTGTCACCCCACAGCAAGAAGGGCCTGGGTTCGATTCCCAGCTGGGCGACCAGGGTCCTTTCTGTGTGGAGTTTGCATGTTCTCCCTGTGTCTGTGTGGGTTTCCTCCCACAGTCCAAAAACATGAAGTCAGGCCAACTGGAAATGCTAAATTGCCCCTAGGTGTGAATGTGTGTGTCTGTCTGTCTGCCCTGTGATGGACTGGTGACCTGTCCAGGGTGTTTCCTGCCTTCCGCCCATTGACCACTGCCGTGACCCAGAAGGATAAGCGGCTTAGAAAGGTGTGTGAGTATGTGTGTGATTTTTATACTAATTTTTCACTGAAACATTTCCCTTAAATGTTTTATTGCCTCAAATGTGCATTATGAGTATATACAGATATCAACATTGTTATTGTTTTATTGGCATAATCCACATTTCCAAAAATTAACCAGAAATGATGCACAAAAATAAAGGATAGATGGCATAATTAGCCGAAGAGAGAGCCTGAGACATGATCCTCTTGAGTCGCTCTTAGAAGACTCCACTGGCATTACACAGGACAGTAGTAAATACCAAGAGGTTATTTGCAGCACAGGCAAAGGGGATCTTACAGTTAATGCACATTACTGTCCATCCATCTGTCTTCAGTGACAGCGTGCTGTTTGTATTTATGTAGTTAGTTGCTAAGGCACCGTGAGGGAACTACTGTTGACCGCCGTATTGAGGTGTGTGAGTTGTGAAGGTGTTGGGCCGGGTCACACAGGGCCACCCCAGGAGAGATGTCACACGGCAGGTTCTGACGCGGTCCCTCCTGCTCAGAACAATAGAAGGAACCAGCTGTGACAGGAGGCAGTGTGACACAGCAGATGAGCTGTTTACACACACACATACTGGCCTGCCAAGATCACTCAAACACACATCTGTGGATATGTTGCACACACACCCACACTTCCACACACACCTACGTACATAAACAAACTAGAACCATCAACATCCATTCACATACACACACAAATATACTATATTAAGATGCTGCATAATTTGACGATGAATCAATTCTTGTTGATTGGGCTTCACTACACTGGATTGAAATGCAACAAGAACTATGAGGTTAACCCCTTAAAATCCCAGGCTTAATACATACTAAGGCTTATTATTCAGTAACTACAGGGACTTCAGTGCAAACTGTCTGAGCTATTCTGAGGTTATAGAAGTGTGTACTAAAACTTTGGGCCCTCTGGAAGATCAGCTTTGATCCTTGGCGACCCAAGCATTGATTTAGTTGCTGTATTTTGTGTGGTGTTCAGGTCTGTGGGACCCATTTTCAATGTTTACCAAAAGAAAATGATGCAATTTATTATTATTTCAACCTCAGATTTCTTGACCTTTGCTCATTTTCTGTGAAGAACATATAAAATAACACATTTTCAGTACCTTCACTCTGTTCACCACCTACACATTTATATTACATATGTGGTGTTGGGTGAACCTGCGGGGAGTAAAAGTGTGGAGGTGCTGTGTCCTTCATTCTGTTCTCCTACTACATGGCCTTCTGTTAGTGTGTGTGTCTGTATGCGTATGTGTTTGTATGTGTGCGTGTGTGTGTGTGTCTGTGTGTGTGTGTGAGGATGGACAACATGGATAGGCTGCTGACTGGCTACAGCTGCTAAAAGAGAACCCTACGCTGGCCACTTGTGATATTTTAAACATCTGGTATTTTTACATAAATTGTAATGGCTTTACTGATTTGAAGGAAAAAAGGCAATAATGTGGTGGGTCCACCAGACCACTGAGTAACAGAAACATTAACACCATGCGAGGGTTAATTTTTTTCCCTTTTAAAAGTTTTTAAGAAGCCACAGACCATAAAAAGAGTTTTTGCATATATTGCATTGGGGTGGATTTTGGTAGAAATTGCAACCATAAGTTTTATTGTTTACTAAATTTCCTCATTGTGATTTTAACAAGGTTTTATTTTATCATATTAATGAGTCTAATTTGTGAGTCTGCAGTTTCATGTATTCCCTACAACAAGTTGATCCAACTCATAAAAGTTTGATAGTGACCTGATGAACTGGATCAGGTGTGTTGGGGTGGGGAAGAGTTGAAAATGTGCAGGATGTGGGGTCCAGAAGCCCAGAGTTGGACCCATTGTTTATAAAGGAGTAAAAGGTTTTGATGTGTGAATAATGCTAAAAAAGTGGTGACATCAGTGGCGAAACTGTCTCAGTTTTGCCTTGTATTTGAAACTATGCAAAAGCCAGAGACCACCCTACATTTATTTAATTTCCATTTCTTCATTTCATTTCATTTTTCAGCTTCAGAAAGAAAGAAAAAGACATATATTTAACTGAAAATTGTACAGAAGCCTAAACAACAAAATGTAATATCATTTTTTTAGCTTTAATACAGCTTCAATTCTGTTCAAGAGACTTGCTATCAGTTTTTCATAGAAATCTGCAGGGATATTTTTCCACACCTCAGAAGTTCAGTCTTAGAAGTTGGCTGCATTTTCTGTTTCTCACAATCGGAGTAATCCCAAACACATCCATAGATGTTGGGGTCTGGACTCTGGACTGGTCAGTCCATTATTTTGAGAACACCAGCAGCTTCTTTGTTTGATTTGCAATTTTTAATGTTTGTTTCCTTTTCTCAGTAAGAGCTTCTTGACAGCTACACATCCTTTCAGACCCATAGTGCTGAGTCATCTTCTCACAGTGGAAGGATGGACAGAAACACCTGTGGATGTTTTCAGATCTGAAGCAGCTTGATTTTCTCCTCTCTCTCAAAGATGAAAGCTGTAAGTGCTGTTTATCTGATGGGGACAGTTTTGGTGTCTACCAGGACTTGGATGGCTGTTAGGAGTCCCATTTTCTCTGTAGCTTTAATCAGTTTTTAAACTCCAGTTTTGGGAACTCCAATTTTTCCACTTATTTTACTTTGACTTTCCCCTACATTAAAAAATGGGAATATCTTTTGTCTAATCTCCTCAGAAACACTGTTCTCCTGAAAAATGAATTCCTCGTACTTTGTGCTGAATATAAATGTATGTTCACCTTTACTGGATAAGCCATTTAAACATTCTTCCAGTTTTAAGGGAACCATAGCTGAAGTGAAAACATTCTTAAATAAGATATATAGTCATATTTAGTACTTGTTGACTGCCTGAAGTCTGCAACCCATAGACATTACTAGACATTTCTTTCTCATCTTCTCTGGTGCTCTGTCAAGCCTGTTATGCAGTCTTTTTCAGCTCTTGCTGAATGTTTTAATGCCTTAGGCTGTGTCTTTTGTTAGAGATACTCAATGGGGATCAGCTCGGGTGACTTGTCCAGTCAACAGCATTCTACTTTTTGGCCTTGAAAAACTCTTTAGTCGTATGCTTCAGGTCATTATCTTGCTGCAAAAGTGCCATTCGAGTTTAAGGCACTTGGCTGGATCTGAGCAGTTATGATGCTCCCATCATCAGTGTTATTGTCAAGAAAGGCAACTACAAACAGCTTGTAAAAGAGATTTTTAATCTTATTGTGACTATACCCTAGTTAAAAATGGTTAAACCCATAAATGGCCAGGGCCCAAACTTTTATTACACACTTCTATAATCTAAGAATAGCTCAACCAGTACACACTGAGGTCCCTGTAGTTACTGAATAATAAGCCTTAGTACATAAGCCTGTGATTTTAAGGAGTTGAAAAAAATCAACTGAACTAGTTCTACTGCAACCATACATTCCAATGCAACCATGTTTCATGGATGACTTAGTTTGTTTGGATTTCATGGGCAGGTTCCTCTGCATCTGTTCTTAAGACTTTGTCCCACAACATTAGCCATTTTATGAACTTTTAGAAAACTGTAACCTGGCCTTTTGTGTTCTTGTGACATACTGGCCCTTTCTTCTCTATTACTGATACATCCTACATCCATCCAGCCTACACACTGGATCTGTTCAGCAGTTTATTTTCATGATTTATAATGTTTTTGGTCATCTACTACTGTTGTCTGTCAGGTTGTTCACTATTGCTAAACTGGCACTGACACTTGTTTAGCTGTCATTTTGAGAGACAACAGCAACACACTCCAGATCTAGGTGCCACACCTAGAATCAAGAGCTCTGTTTTGCTTGAATCGATGATGCAGGGAAACAAGAAGCAGCTGAGCAGCCAGTGGTCCAGTTACCTATGACCCCTTGAAATGGAAACGATATATGAAAAAATCAGTTATACACTCAAAATAGATGGTTCTTCGCAGGTTCTTTAGTAACAACAGTGGTTCTATATAGAACCCTGAACACTCTAAGAACCATTTACATTGTAAAAGCTCTGACAGAGTTCCTGCAGCTACAACCCTACATGTGGACAAAAACCAAGCAAAATACACCAGAATGACCATGAAAAAGATAAAAAAGATATGTAGATGCTTTAGATGCAGCTTCCAGAAAATGCTACGAGAAGAAGATCAGCTAGATTGGTGCAGTGGATTTGTATAACCTGCACATCTCCAGAATTCAGAACATTAAAATCCATAAGATTTTACAAAAACTAATAAAAATGCTAAAAAACTACCAAAGCTCTTAAATAATAAACTCATAAAGATACATAAAGCTGAAGTCAGGTTCTTATTGCCAGCTTTTCAATTGAATTTTCCATTCCACCTTAAATAGTGCTGCAGTTACTCTGAGGTGCCTTAAATGTAGAACACATTACAAAAATTGGTGAATATGAAGCAACGTCAGCTTACCTTAATAAATGCATTCATTTATCTCAATAAATGCATCATTAATCAACAAATACCTTAAACTTTCTCTTGGAGATGTTTAATGAGCAGCTAACGAGCAGCACAGCAGAGCAGCTGTTGAACACGTCTCACTGACTGATCTCATACTGAATACAAAACACTAATAAGGGTACTTTTAATGGTATATGCACTATTTTTACACACCATTTAGTATGCTAGTATGTGGTTTGTAATGGGGCACTAGCAACGTAGCAGCAAATCTCAGCCATTTAGATTTCAGCTTTCAGTTGTTATTACTACAGCAACAAATCAAATAAAATCAAAGCACTACACTCAAATATATCAATTAATACACTTTAAAAATGGGATTTAAAGAAGTGATCCAAAACAATAACATGTTTTAATGCATTTGCTGTATCTTTCATGGCTTTATCCCATTACAAACCGCCATAGCACTGCCGAATGAACTTAATGTTGCCTACCAAAATTGTGGCAGCGCTTTTGTGATGTCATTGGAATACTATCAATTATTGTGTCAAGCTGCTCAAACAATAATGGTCTGAAACTTACTTTGACATTTTGTTTCCAAGCACAATGAACGTAATACATTTTTTAGTATGCTATAAATGTCCAAATTGTTTTTGGGGTCACTGTGTATACATATAGGTACATTTATATAGATAATCTTAAATAAAGCTGACATTATATATGTTATATATGAATTCATGCTCACAAATTCAAAGTGCTGGAATTCTAAGAGACTGTTATCAAAAAGAGCATCAAGAATGATACGTTAGACTGTGCATGTCAGACTTCAGTCAAGCGAGTAGAATTTTGAGTGTAAGAAGAGGGAAAATGCTGCTCCCTGGGATCCAGTTTGACACCATGTTAGAGTAAATGTTGTTATGCACCTGATTCGATGTGAATAAGTGGCACGAAAATGTGGAATACTTGAACGTGACTGACTATTTACAGGGATGTAATTTGGCCAGGCCAACAAACAGACCAGCAAAAACACCAAAAGAGATGAATGTCTATCAAAAACACAACCCTTCATACTTTTATCATCTTAAAAATTTTGTTTGATGTGCAGGATATAATCAGTTATACACATATTTGAATTTATTCGAATCCACATGCATTGCACAAATAAATTGTGTTTGATTGTAGCACAAATGTAGGCCTCAGGTTTAGCTGTATATAATCAAGGGACCAAAAGCTTTAAACATCATGAAAGGATTCCCATCACTTGACGAACAACTGACAGAAAGAGCACATGCTGCATGACGAGGGTGAGATCTGAGCCTTCAAGGCTGCTAATGCTCTTCACATTGGGATAAGTTCTATTTTGAATAATGAGCTTTTAATTACCATGTTAGTGAACTAATTTTATGACCTGTTGAGTGCCTCAGAGGCTGCTGATCTTTGTGATGCTCACATCTACACTACCCATGACATCCACCTGCCCTGTATGGTATTACCAATTAAGTAATGAGTGGTCAGGCACAGTTTTTAATTGGCTGCAGCTGTTCTCTCTCAGGAAAAGAGGGGTATAGTGAGCTGCAATTAGCTCTGACGTGAGGCTCCTAAATGGCTAGATGAAAAGCTTTCATTCAGTGATATTTTAGTTTAATTAAAGCCACTTAGAAAATGCTGAGCAGACAGGATGTCTGGTGAAGGATGATCCATTCTGACCCATCTGTCAGTTCTGATGAAAGGCAAAGCATTTAAAGAATATTACAGTGAAACACTGATATTACAAGGAATCTATGTCAGCTGATTAGTGATATTCTACACGTGCTTTTTTGTATTTGTAGTTTTCCAAGACAAGTTTGTTTAGGTATGCAAATGAGATGTTATCTAATCAAATATGCATTCAATTGTTTCTTTTAAAAGAAAACAAATATCTAGACTGAAGATGTTAGAGTTAAAGCCTTCATTTTATTGCAAAGAGACACCAGAGAAAAGATTTTACAGAACAGATTGCTGTAGTCCTGTAATGTGTTCAATCATTAGTTAAAACATTAATAAGGTTTTAATAAGGTTTGGAATGAACATGTCAAAATCCATGAATGCAGCTGTTCTAAAAGCTGATACTTGTTGTTCTGAATGTAGGGAACTGTTGACTGTGAGAGAATAATTTTAAGAATGGGCTTCTGCATTTCCCAGTGAGATCTAAAACCATGCACGATTTGTATGAATAACTAGTAAAATTCTTTTTAAAAGGTCAGATTAAGTCTCCCCACAAGTCCACAGCCATTCGAGATTAAACACAGAAATTTGCAGCTTGTGAAAGACGTTCCATATTTTTTGAAGACGTCAGCATGTATTTTGCTTTGTTGCAGTTCTACAGTGACTTGGTCAGTAAAGTGACCTGACATAGAGCTCTTTCTAACATCTGACCGAAACACATTGGTCAGGCCACGACAAGGACTCACTATCAGTGATGTATCTAGAACCTCCAGAAGGCCTAAAATGACGTTTCCCTTCCCAAAGTGGTCTCACTCATTGGAAATCAAAACATGATTGGTTGATTCCACTGTCAGGTCCTGATTAATTTAGTGGTTAATCTGATACATTAAGCCTTCAGTTCAGCTCCTGAAGTCCTGGCCAATGGAACAGCTAGCTTGGCTGTATTCACTTAAATATGCAATACTGAAATAAGAGAACTACTAAGAGAGCAAACTATATAATAGAGCTAACTACTAAGAAATAAGAGAATAAACTTGCAGAGTCTATTTACAGCAAGCATGATGAATGTATTGCATTAAAAGGAACAAAAAATGTCAGATGTATTTTTTCCACAGAAATCACTAGGCCCTGGGGGTTCCCTACTGAAATGTTCCATGCCAGATTTGACCTGTGTGTGTTTCTGTGCCTTTTATGTGATTTACTAATCACATAATGAACAACATTATTATTATTTTTTTTTAATTATGTTTTTTTTATGATTATACTATAATGAATCAGCCTCAAACTACCAGCCCATGGGCCACATCCAGCCTGTGAGACAGCTTTATGCTGCCTGTTATTCTTAAATCCGGTTTATAAATACATATTTTTCTGCAGCTAAATATTTACATCTGACAAGTAAATTTGCTGCACCCACCAGATCAGCTTCACCCACCCACGAGTAGATTTGCTTCACCCACCAGACACTACGGCTGGTTACCAAACATAAGCTACATAAAATCAACTTAGAGCACTGCAGACAAGAGGAGCCATTCAAATGACAACCTGGCAGAGCATAAACTGTAATCCATCTATAACAAACTTAGCTATTGTTACTAATTTAGACTGTTTATGACATAGGAGTAGACACTGCATGTAGAAGGCAGATTAACTGTCCTCATTTGGCAACATTTCACTTGCAATAATTTCACTTGAATTCAACTGGAGGGTAAGGCAATACAATAAAAGTCACATGCAATTGTAGACCGGTTAAATGTTTTTTATTTAATTAAATGCTAAAATAATAATAATAATAATAATAATAATAATAATAATATTAATAATAATACTCATAATAATAATAATTTATTTTCTCAAATTTTAGTTTAACCCCTTACAATCCCAGGCTTATTACATACTTGCAAGACTTATTATTCATTAACTACAGGGACTTTAATGCAAACTAGCTGAGCTATTCTTAGGTTACAGAAGTGTGTAATAACACTTTGGGCCTGCTGGTGGACTGTGACCATTTAAGGGGGTAAAATATTCGATAAACTTTAGATAATAAAGTTTAAAAGTTTTAAGTTAAACCTTTCATTGATTGGTTGTTTAATTTTCTAGGCTTTGTTAGTTATTTATTAGTTAGCGTGTAAGTGTTCAGTAATTATTCAGTTGATATTGATATGAAATATTGAGATGTGAAGTATCGGCATGTGAGTGTGTGGTAGTGTGGCACTGTCTGCCTCGTGCAAAGTGTTTTTGTTATTCTACTTGCACTGCAGGAAACTGGTGGGAGGAATTGTAGCATCATGGCACACACACACACACACACACACACACACGCACAGACACACACACACACACACACACACACACACACACACACTCTAGCTCTTTCCTGAAGGTGGGATGTGGCCCTTTATTTAGATCACAGCTGTCCTGCATGGAAATATTCAAGGCCCCCAGTGGCCAGATGGAGGTGAGTGGGAGCTCACCATAGACACGGTCACATCTGAGGACACAACCCAGCCACATCATGCCAGACACACAAACAGAGTGAGCACAGCCTCTGCAGGAGGAAGAGAAAGAAACAAGCTCAAGCATTTAGACGTTTGGAGCTATTACCATTTTTTTCTATTCTGTATAATATGGAGTTACATAAAATTACATAGGAAATTACATAATGAATTACATTTACATTCGATTTACATTTTTTATCGTAAAGTTTGAGCCTGCATTTACTGTCTCAGACTCTAAACAACAATAACTTTCCATTAAATTCAAACAAATATAGTATAGATTCACAGTTGGCAGGATGTCTCTGTTTGTTTCAGTGAGCTATGAGATGAGAAGTATAATAAAATAACAAGCTTTTGTTGTTGCCAGTAGGTTAAGATACAATTAGCGCTGGAAAAAATACATGATTAGTATAATAATATAACATATTAAGCTGACCATTAAGTGTTACAGCTGGAAAAAAAATAGCTGAAACTTAAATAAGCTATGTGTATAAAAAATGCATGCTGACAAATACAGACATAGCTAAAGGAAAGTGAAGTAAGGTTGAATTTTGAGGCCTGTAAATCAACAGCCAGCTCACTATGTGAATGTTTAGGGAGTAAAAACATGGTAAAAAATTTATGTCACAGTACAGAAGTCCAGAGAGGCCCTGAGCTGTTGCTATAATTTTCTGGATTGTTATCTTGAGAGAACAAGATAAATAACTCATTGTTTCAAGAGAATAATTTTGTTATCTTGAGATAACAAGATAAATAACCCATTATCTCAAGAAAACAACTTTGTTGTCTTGAGATTACAAGACAAATAACTCATTATCTCAAGATAATAAAAACTCATTATCTCAAGATAATAAAAAACAATGCATAAAATTATTACTACCTCATGGACTCTCAATTTTGTTATCTTGAGATAACAAGATAATTAACTTGTTATCCCCCCCAAAAAAAACAATGCATAAAATTATTACTACCTCATGGACTCTCTGGACTTCTGTATCATAGTGTCCAGGTGAAAGTGTATCCAAAAAAGTAAGAAGGAAAAATATTCATAAATGTAAATGTACTTAAATTAAGAACAATCTATTCTACGTAATTTCTGGACCATTTCTATTGGTCCATTCATCATGAAATTCTGTGATAGAGTGATTTAACCTCTGAGAGGTCCAGGAAGTGTAGGGAGGGTGACACTGGAATGCCGCTACCCAAATGCAAAGACAATTTTAAGGTTATTTTTCCCAGAATTGGTAGACACATTGGTGTGCAAATCCAGAACTCATGAAAACAGTCATCAGTTTCGTTAGTTATACCTGTATATGTACATATACCTGAATTGCTAATTCCCATTTTATACAATTTGCATTGCGTAATGTGTCTCTTTAACTATGTATAGTTTCTAGGTTCTTTCTCTGCCCCTGAAGGGGTTAAATCAGGCTGAATTGTGTCTGGAGTTCTGTTTGGCGAGGTTGAGGTCTGGTGCATTAGCACTGTGGCTTTTAGACAGTGGACTATAATTTGGAAAAATGGAATAACCAAAAAACTGCCCAGCTCATGAGTGCGTCATAACACTCACGCACTGCATTGCTAGATTACCAGAAGACTGAAGCTAATAGAGTGGACATGTGTGTTTGATTTCATGAGGGTCAACTGTGTATGTCCCCCCCACTCCCCAGGGGATTTCCTACGATTATGAGTGTGTGTGTGTCTGTGTATGTGTGTGAGAGAGAGAGAGAGAGAGAGAAAGAGAGAGAGGGAACATGGTCACACTGACCTTAGTGACCTTAGACAATGAGTATGTGTCAGCACAAACAGCTGCTCTCTGGACAGCTGTGAGAGCGAGAGAGCGTGTGCGGGTGTTTTGCGTGTTGTGTTTATGTGTGCGGGGAGTCAGCGTCTGTTTTTGAGCGTGCTCTGACCCCTTTTCAGTGCTGTCCCGCTCCTGAGTTTCGAGAAGCGCAGGGAGGTATTTTAACAGGCAGTGTGGGTAAGAGGAGACAGCTGGAGTGCAACATGAAGCCCCAGCAGTCCTTTAAAAGGAAAACCTTTAGAGATGGGCTGTTTTTGGCATGGAAAGGGGCAAGGGCCGCCCCTGGGTCAAAGGTCATCGTCCGGTAATTGTCTCAGTATTGCTCTTTTTTCTGTAACAGAGAAAATGCCCTAACACCCTGTCAGTAATTACAGACCCTGGAGAGCTGTCTGTAATCCAACACACAGTGCCATTCGTGAGTAACTGGATAGTGGAGCAACTTTTGGTGTGTTTGCCGGTGCTTTTAGGTTGGAATGAAACAATGACTAAGAAGTTGAAGTACAGAACTTTAATTTAAATGTATTTACAGCTATATACATTACCATTTAAAAGTTGGGAGTCACCTGCCACATTAATAATTTTTGTTATTTTATATACCATCAATATATATTATATAACATCAACTCATATAATGTGAATTTAAATATATAGCCCCATTTCCAAAAAAAGTTGGGATGCTGTGCAAAATGCAATGATATGCAAATCATTTAAACCCTATATTTATTTCAGAATAGTACAAAGACAACATACCAAATGTTAAAACTGAAAAATTGTATTGTTTTTTTGAAAAATATATGCCCATTTTGAATTTGATGGCAGTTCCGGAAAAGATGGGATGGGGCAACAAAAGACTGGTAAAGTTGTGTAATACTAAAAAAAAAAAACACCTGGTGGTTGACTGGCAACAGATCAGTAACATCACTGGGTATAAAAAGAGCATCGCAGAGAGTCTTTCAGAAATAAAAATGGGAAGGTGTTCTCCACTCTGTGAAAGACTATGTGGACAAATAGTGCAACAATTTGTCAAAAAGAATAATGTTTCTCAGTGTAAAATAGCAAAGAACTTTAGCTTTTCATCATCTACAAGACATAATATCATTAAAAGATTTAGAGAATCTGGAGAAATCTCTGTATGCAAGGGACAAGGCTGAAAACTAGTATTGGCTGGCCATGATCTTTGGGCCTTCAGGCGGCACTGCATTAAAAACAGATATGATTCTGTAGTGAAAATCACTGCATGGGCTCAGAAACACTTCTGAAAACCACTGTCTGTGAAAACAGTTCATCACTGCATCCACAAATGCAAGTTAAAACTCTAAAACACAAAGGAGAAACCAGAAATGAACAGGATCCAGAAATGCTGCCACCTTCTCTGGGCCTGAGCTCATTCAAAATGGACTGAGGGGAAGTGGAAAAGTGTCCTGTGGTCCAACAAATCAACATTTGAAATTCTTTTTGGAAACCATGGACGTTGTGTCCTCTGAGCTAAAGACCACTCATCTTGTTATCAGTGCACAGTTCAAAAGCCAGCATTCATGATGGTATAGGGGTGCATTAGTGCACATGGCATGGGTGACATGCAAATCTGTGAAGGCACCATTAATGCTGAACGATAGATACATGTTTTGGCAACATATGCTGCCATCAAGACAACGTCTTTTTCAGGGAAGGCCTTGTTTATTTCTGCAAGACAATGTTAAACCACATTCTACCTGTATTATAACAGCAATGATCCATATTAAAAGAGTCCTGGTGCTAAATTGGCCTGCCTGCAGTCCAGACCTGTCACCACTGAAATAATTTGGAGGGTTATGAAATGAAAAATATGACAAATGAGCCCCCAAACTGTTGAGCAGCTGAAATCCTATATCGAACAAGAATGGGAAAACATTTTACTTTCAAAACTACAGACACCGGACACCTCAGTTCACAAACGCTTACAGAGTGTTGGAGGTGAAACACAGCGGTAAACATACCACCGTCCCAACTTTTTTGGAACGTGTTGTTGGCATCAAATTCAAAATGAGCATCTATGTTTCAAAAAAACAATAACATTTCTCAGTTTGAACATTTGATATGTTGTCTTTGTAGTATTTTTTTTAAAATATGGTTTACATGATTTGCATATCATTGCATTCTATTTTTATTTACGTTTTGCACAGCATCCCAACATTTTGGAAATGGGGTTGTAATAAAAATAATATATATTTTTTTCTAGTTAGCTGTAAGTTGTTACATCACTTGAATGCATATATGAGCAATATGGACGTCTTTCACTGTTTATTTGGAGAAGCTTTGTTATAATACTGTGTTAAAACTAACCCTGCCGTGAAGAGGCTGCACTTTAGTCTGGTTAGCTCTTGCTGTGAGTTGTTCACATGCTTTAAAAAGGTGCTATATTACAATCTACTAAATTATAATTAAAATAATGTTAGATATGATTTATGTGACTTATGCATACAACCAAATAATTTAAAACATGTATAATTTAAAAACAAAGGTACTTTTATGGTACAAAATCAATCTTCAGAAAGAATCGTAAGAAATATCTGTCCAAAAGCTTTGCAGATGATGTTGCTAAGGAAATAGAAGATGACCATGTTACACTTGAACTGGTTTAACTGCATGTTGCATTTCATCCCAGATAAGGTTGTGTTTTTCTATGGAATCATGTTCCTCAATTAAAATGTAAGAATATTAGACACAGAGAGTGAATAAGCAAGTGGGTAACATCAAAAACAGTGTTGGTGCATTCAAAAATGTAGTCCATTACAAATAACAAACCTTATTGCAGAAAAGTTGGGACTGTATGTGAAATGCAAATAAAAACAGAACGTGATGATTAGTAAATTCTGTTTGATCTGTATTATATTGAAAATGGTACAAAAACATGATACATTTTGTTTTACCTTATGAACGACATTGTTTTGTGGGCAGTCACGGGCTGGAGGTTAGGGAACCAGCCTTGTGACCGGAAGGTCGCCAGTCGCCTGAGCCGACAGCATGTGACTGAAGTGCCCTTGAGCACCTAACCCCCAGCTGCTCCCCAGGCACTGTGGATAGGGCTGTTTCACTGCAAGGATGGGTTAAATGCGGAGGTGAAATTTTCCCGCTGAGGGACTAATAAGTGTCACTTAACTTTTATGCTCATTCCAAATATGATTCCTGCAAAAGGTTGGCATAGGAGCATGTTTACCACTGTGTTGCATCACCTTTCCTTTTAACAGCTCCTAATAAATGTTTGGGAACTGAAGACGGCAACTGATCCAGTTTTTGCCATACTTAAGTTTCATAAGTGTTCATCTGTTCTGCCACATATTTTCAATAGGAGACAGGTTGACCACTCTAGCCCCCACACTCTTTGATAACACAGCCACGCAGGACGTGGCTTGGTGCTGTCAGATAGAAATAAGTCTGGACATTCCTGAAAAAGACGGTGTCTAGAAGGCAGCATGTGTTGCTCTAAAATGTGTATATATCTTTCAGTATTAATGTTGCTTTTACAGACGCACAGACCCATTAATACCCTTCCTCACCATGACAGATGCAGGCTTTTGAACTTTACACTGGTAACAATCTGGATGTTCCTTTTTCTTTCAGCTGGAGAACATAAGGCCTATTATTTCCATAAATAGTCTGAAAGGTTGACTCATCAAACCACAATACACGTTTCCACTGTGCACCAGTCCATTTCAGATGAACTCAAGCCCAGAGAGGGCGGAAGTGTTTTCTGGACATTGTTGACATATGACTTCCACTGTGCACAGTACAGATTTAATGTGCTTTTGTGAATGAAGTGACGAACAGCGTATTCCTGAGCCCATGCGGTGATATCAATCACAGAAACATGCCGGTTTTAATGCAGTGCCGCTTGAGGGTCATGGGCATTTGGTTGTAGTTTACTGTAGAAGGTGAAATACCTAAAGTCTTGCAAACTCTTTTAGTAATGTTGTTCTTAAACAGTTGGACTGTTTGCAGACAGAATTTTTGGTGCCGAGCATCAAGTTATCTTTGATCATAAAGGATAAGCCTTTCCTGGATACTCATATTACACCCAAAAACAATTACATCACCTCTTTTAAAATGTTTTCTAAACATTGAACAACATTCCTAGTCTTTCATTGCTCCTGTCTCAATTTTTTTGGAAAGTGTTGCAGGCATCAGTTTAAGAATGAGCGTATATTTACAAAAATCAATGATAAAAAACTAAACATCTTGTCTTTGTACTGTCTACTTTTTACTTTCTAGTTTTATTTGCATTTCGCATACTCTCCCAACTTTTTTGGAACTGGATTCATACTAATTACTTTTCTCAAACTGTAATGGGATTAATTTACTGATTACTTCCTGGCAAACATAATCTCACTATTCAATACTTTACTTCTAATTTACTCTCTAAAACCCCAACAAATCTGTACCAAATAGAAAACACAAGAGAAAACCCAAAATCCAATAATCCTTTTCAGTACTTTAGAGGGAAATAGCCAATCATTTAAAAGGCCTGTTATTATCCCTGACTTTGAACAAGACACAGTTATGCTGATAAAAACTGTGAATGGCTGAAGTACAAAGCTCACAGAGCTTTTCTGAATTAAAAAAAAAAAATGGAATCTGGTCTGTTTAGTTGAAGATGAGTCTCTTTTTCATTATGGGGATCTTATTAGCATAACATGACTTTCATATTAGTGTGATTAGATGCTGCCCTCTACATTATTTGAATTTCATGATGAATGGACGAATAGAAATGCTCCAAAATTGCTCAGAATAAAATCTCTTTACATCAACTTACATTGAAAGAGTGTTTTTGCCTTCTCCTGGAAAGTTACCATGTTTTAGATACTTGTTTTCCTTTGAACAGCGACGATATTTTAAATGCATTACACAAAATTAAAATTGTTCTCTTACAGACGTGAGTTGTGCAATTAACATGATTCTTTTTAAGTAACTATTTCATAACAGCGAAAGGTAAACATATTACAGTAAGGTGTTACTTTGTCCTGTACTTTGTTACCCCTAATGCATAAAAAACAAGGAAAAATAACGAGCATGTCTTTTTTTTTCTTCATGGGATTCCCGTTCTCCCAAAAATTCCGTTCTTCAGTAAAATGACATGTGCTTAATCTGTTCCCTTAATCACTGAGGATTTGCTTTCTAGAAGGCTAGTGTGACAAAGTGGGTAAGATTGAAAGGGGATGAAAGCACCCATGTGTATGGGAGTGTGTGTGTGCACTCACGTGTGTGTATTCATACTTGTATTACTAGATTTGCGAGCCAAAACCCTTCCAGTTAAACCAAACCTAACCTAAATCTGATCTATTATTAATTGATTAATTGTATAGATTAACCATAATTTGTTTAACTATTACTTCTTTTTAAAAGCATGTGCATAAATGAGGCAATATGTTATCATGTTTAGTAATTTTTTCCTTGTTTTATTGTTCTTTTGGTCCTCTCAAGTACAGAAAGACAAGCACATGCGCACACACGTGTGTTTGTGTGTGTGGGGACGGAGGGGCTCAGAGCCTTTCATCATTTGGACTAGGAGTTCCCATGCTACAGAGTATAAAGGAGGCTGTTCCTCAAGCTGAACATCCAATAAGCGCATTGTTTTAAAATTAGGGGGTTCAATTTGGTGGACAAAAGATCAGTCTAGACCAGCACTGCTGTGGGTTTTTCAAGAAGGTCCTCAGATTTCTCTGGAACTATCTGACCACAGTCCTCTGGACGTTTAGCACTTAAAAAAAAAAATTCCCCAAGTCATTTTAAATATGATCCTGGTCAAAGATCCCCCTGCAGCCAGCGTAGAACAAGCTTCAGTTCAACCTCTGGTCAAGCCGAACCCGTCTGAACTGCGCCCATTTCCGCTCAACTGAGACATGGCCAGGCTAGCATGTAATATATCTCATTATGTCTTCTCCGTTTGGACGCTGCTGTTGTGCATCTAACTTGTATGCCTGGAAAATGTACAACATAATTGGATGCTTGTTTTATCCATAAGGGAAACCTATGAGTGTTTCCTGACAAATGCTATTTCATGCTACTCTGATGTTCTCTTTTTTTGTGGAACTTAACATGGAACAGCTATTAACTCTGCGGATGAGCTATTGAGGATCTTGATGTGTCTATCAGATTTGTTTTATTCCCCCCACGTTTTATTTCCAGCTTCATGCATGGCTGCTGTTGTAAATTACAGGTGTGCCATTGGTGACTTGAAGGTCCTGTATCAAATTTCATATAGTGCTCCCACGGCCCCCCTGACTATAGACCACATATAAGATTTCCCAACAGGAGAAAAACGAGTATGAGGCTGAGCTAAGGTGGACTTCTTTAAAGGGCCCATATCTTGGAAAATACAACTTTCTTCATTTTTTTAAACTAAAAAAGTTTCATGTACACTGTTTAAAAAAAGTACAGAAAAACTTAATGGCCAATACCTGTTTACTAAAAAATGGCTAAATGCATGTGAATAAAACATACATAAACTGTATTTTCTACATTGCTGTTAACATTGTTGTTTACAATAATAGAATGTAAATTCACAAAAATAAATTATCACCTTCACACGGTTAAAAATGAGAGGTCAACTCAACTCAAAATGATATAGCAACTGATTATGTGGCTTTTTCTTTAGTTGACTCAACTTGAGGACACAGAAGTTCACACAACTCAGACTTCTTGGTTGAGTCAAAAGTTCTCTTAGTTTTTTAGTTCTGCATCTCAGTTAGGTAAATAAAATGAACTTGTTTTTGTTATACTCAACTTCCCCACTAGCCAGGACTCTTCCCATCACACAATCCTGCTAGACAGCTTTTCCTCTTGGATACACACTTATGGATGGCTTTGGCATCACTGGGGCTCAAACTCACAACCTCCTGTTGGGGTGATGGTTCAGCCCACTGCACCACTCTGGAACACGTGAAGCCGCTGTTGTTTTAACTGTATAGCATGGCATCGTCTCATGTGGTGCAACTGTCTAATAATTCATCCCAACATCAGCAGGTTGTGAGTTTGAAACCCAGCAAACTGAGTAAATAAATGCAAATTCAGTTTTGTTAATCTAACTGAGATGCAGACCTAGAAACAGTAGCTGGGAGAACTTTTGACTCAACTAAGAGGTTTGAGTTGTGTGACCTCTGGTGTCCTCAAGCTGAATCAACTCAAGAAAAGCCATGTAATCAGTTACTATATGATATATATATATATATATATATATATATATATATATATATATATATATATATATATATATATATATGTAAAAATAGCTCAATGTTTTTGTGATGTCATGGAAAACAAACCTGCCTATAGTGGTGGTTTAGCTCCACTCAGGGTAGCCAATCAGAACAGATATATATCCATCTTAAAGACACAGTACCAAACACACCCTGTTTAATTCTAAAGGATAAAGACAGGTTAGAAAAAGATTATGCAAAAATGAACTGTTTTTGGTTCACAAAACCACACTAGCATATTTAAATGGATTAGTTGCTAATCTAAATGAAAAAGACCAAATACAAGAAAAATGTAAGATATGGGTCCCTTAATGTTTTGCTCTCTAGGGTACAGCATATATTAGTTTATACATATTAATATATCCTCCTAGGAGAGGTACAGCATTTTGTTTCTTGATATTAACTCTTTCATGTTCAGCAACAATTTTATAGGACAAGGAAAAAATGCCACATAACGTTCTTGTCTGTCTAAAGTGATGACATTTTGTGTGGTCATACTTTGGATGAATGTGTAACTCTTTTTAATGAAATGAAAATTATGTATTTTACAAAATCAAACGCAGATTGTTTTGTTAAAAAATACTCCTGTGTGAGAAAAAGACTATACTTAACATGCTAAATGTAATGTTAAACCTTTTTAGTGACATAATTTGCTTGATTTGAAACATTTTTACACAGATTTGTGTTCAGGCAAGTTCAGAGAACATATGGAAATTCTCAAATATGGAGTTATGGAGAATGGATTAATCTTAACATTTTAACTAATCTCTCTATCCCTTAAATGGCCAGGACCCAGTGGTGGGCCCCAAGTTTTAGTACACACTTCTATAACCTAAGAATAGCTCAGCCAGTTTGCATTGAAGTTCCTGTAGTTACTGAATAATAAGCCTTAGTATGTGATAAGCCTGAGATTTTAAAGGGTTAAATAAGAAGCTTTCTATTAGTTGTGTACAGACATGATAAATCACATTTTCAAGATTAGCCAGAAAAAGTCAAATATGTGTAGCTTTTTCATGAATGAGCCAATTCTTAAATTAAATTTAATAAAATAATATGAATAACTGAAGTTTAGAAGACTTGGATCCACAAGGTAATGTCACATGCATTCCTTGGAAACTACTGAGGTGGCTTAATTCGTTAAAAATCTGGCAGGCTGAAAGTATTGTTTGGACTCTCTCTCTCTCTCTCTCCCTCTCCCTCCCTCTCTCTCTCTCTCTCTCTCTCTCTCTTTCTCTCTCTCTTTCTCTCCCTCTCCCTACCTCTCTCTCTATCTCTCTCTCTCTTTCTCTCTCTCTCTATCTCTCTCTCTCTCTTTCTCTCTCTCTCTCTCTCCCTCTCCCTCCCTCTCTCTCTATCTCTCTCTCTCCCTCTCTCTCTCTCTCTCTCTCTCTCTCTCTCTCTCTCTCTCTCTCTCCCTCTCTCCCTCTCTCTTTCTCTCTCTCTCTCTCTGGTTACCGTTGTGACAGCACACAGACTCTAATGTCATTGCTTATTTGAATGTCTTATTAGCTTTCATAAGAGCCACACTCAGTTAGCTGTGGCATTGTCATGGCGACCAGTTGTTTGGACACCTCTTAGCTCTTGTGTTGGCTTAATTTGCCACTCCATCTTGTTTTTTTTAGTCCTTGTATAAAATACTGGTAAAAAAAAAGTGATAAGCTATGACTTTTGTTGGAAATAAGACCTTTTGAATGTGAAATATGAGCGTCTAAAGAGGTTAGGCATGAAAAAACATAAAAACGAAATGTTTAATAAATATATAATAAAATATGAAAATGACGTAATTGTATAGTGTGTTGGCCAGTGATAGAAATTTAGAACCCAGTGAAGTGCTCTATATTTAGCTAATATCTGTTTAAACCACCCTGTGGTCTAACATGTAGAGACATTTGTTTCAAGGGAGTGGAAAAGGACAACTGGCTTTCCACTGAAAGTCACAGATATCTAAAGCATTCCAGCTAGTAAACTGTGGCTTGCAGTCCTGCAGCGCTGGTGGACAGTGAGAAAAAGAGATAAGCATGAAGTGTGAAAGCAAAATTTAGGCCATTTGAAGCTGAGGAGAGGAATGAGAGCTCCAAAAATAGAGAACATTCTTCCTACTGCAACAAGAGTATGTGTGTGTGTGTGTGTGTGTGTGTGTGTATGAAAAGATGGAAATATCAAATCAAATGTAATAAAAATAAAAATCTCGTTTTTAGTGTAATGTCTTGCTACCTCAGTATTCAACCATATTTCCTGACAACACAACAGAATAAGCATTTGCAACATTTGAGAATTTTAGAATTTTTGAATTTACTGCGCTTATGACCCTCAAACACACACGTACACATGCGTGCACACACACACACACACACACACACCTATATACATATATACATATACTTTATTAAGAACACCTTCATTCATGCAATTCTCTAATCAGCCAATCATGTGGCAGCAGTGCGTTTGTTAATGTAATGTTCACACCAACTATCAGAATTGGAAAAAAATGTGATTGTCTGAGACGTTCGTTCCAGACAGGCAGGTTTGAGTATTTAACTGCTGATCTTCTGGGATTTTCACACAACATCTCGAGAGTTTACTCAGAATGGTGCAATAAAGCATCCAGTGAGTGGTATTTCTACAGATTTCTGTTGATGAGAGAGGTCAACAGTGAGTGGCCTGGCTGGTTCGAGCTGTCAGAAAGTCTACGGTAACTCACATAACCACTCTGTACAACTGTGACGAGCAGAAAAGCATCTCAGAATGTGCAACACAAAACCTTGAGGTGGATGGGCTACAACAGCAGAAGACAACATCAGATTCCACTTCTGTTAGCCAAGAACAGAAAGCTGAGACTGCATTGGTGCACGCTCACCAAAACCGGACAGGTGAAGACTGGAACAACGTGGCCTGGGCTCATAACTCTCAATTGTGCTGAGGTGCACAGATGGTAAGGTCAGAATTTGGCAACAACAGCATGAATCCATGGACCCAACCTGCCTTGTGCCAACAGTCCAGGCTGGTGGAGGTGGTGTGAGAGTGAGGTGAATGTTTTTTTTGGCACACATTGGGCCCTGGACCCATCCAGGGTGTATCCTGCCTTCCGCCCAATGACAGCTGGGACAGGCTCCAGCACCCCACCGCGACCCAGAAGGATAAGCGGTTTAGATGATGATGATGATGATGATGATGACACTGGGCCTATTAATACCGATCAATTATTGTTTAAGTGCTACAGCCGTGCACCATATCACAAAGCAAAATACATTTCAAACTGATTTCATGAACATGGCAACAAGTTCACTGTTCTTCAGTGGCTTTCCCAATCACTGGATCTGAATCCAATAAAATACTTTGGTATGTGTTAGAAAGGGGGATTTGCAGTGTGTGCTGCTAGATCTGCCCTTATCAACCATAAGTGCTATTACTGTGAAATGGAAACATCCAGGAGCAACAACAGCTCAGCCATGAAGCGGTTGACCACGGAAACTCACAAAGTGGGGCCATTAGGTGCTGAAGTGTGTAGCACCTTTCCTCTGTTGTGTCACTCATTCCACAGTTCCAAACTTCCTCTGGAAACAATATCAACAAATAACTGTGTGTTTGGAGCTTAATAAGATGGGTTTCCATGGCCAAGCAGCTGCACACAGGCCTACGATCACTATGCACAGTGCCACACATTGACTGGACTGGTGTACAACACGCACCACTGGACTCTGGAACAATGGAAACATGTTCTTTGGATTGATGAATCACGCTTCACTCTCTGGGAGTCTGATGGATGACAGTGTTCAGTGGTTGACAGGAGAATGCTACCTACCAGAATGCATAGCGCCAACAGTAAAGTTTGGTGGAGATGGGATGATGATGTGGAGTTGTTTTCCAGGGTTTGGGCTTGGCCGTTTAGTTCCAGTGAAAGGGAATGTTAATGCTACCGCATAGAGAAGACATTTTAGACAATTATATGCTTCCAACTTTGTGGCAGTAATTTGGTAAAGTCCCTCTGCTGTTCCAGCATGACTGAGCCTCTGTGCACAAAGTGAGCTCCATAAAGACATGGTTTGACAAGTTTGCTGTGGAGGAGCTCCAGTGGCCTGCACAAATCCCTGACCTCAACCCCACTGAAGACCTTTGGGATGAATTGGAATATCAGTTGTGTGCCAGGCCTTCACATCCAACATCAGTGCCTGACCTCACAAATGCTCTTTTGACTGAATGGTAACAAATTCCCACAGACTCACTTCCACACTCAAAATTTTGTGGAAGGCCATCCCAGAAGAGTGGAGGCTGTCACATCTGCAAAGAGGGGCACCTCAATATTTAATGCCCTTGGTTTTGAAATGGAATGTCAAACAAGCTCATAAGGATGCAGTGTACAGGTGTTCATAGTTTGGCCATATAGCATGTATACACAATTCTACTGAGCTGGTTCAAAGATTAAAACTCATTTCAGACTTTTAACTGACTTATATTTTAGAATAAAATCCTTCTGTGTTGAATGACCTTATACTTTAACCCCTTAAAATCCCAGGCTTATTACATACTAAGGCTTATTGTTCAGTAACTACAGGGACTTCAATGCAAACTGGTTGAGCTTTTCTTAGGTTTCAGAAGAGTGTAATAAAACTTTGGTCCATCTATGGGCCCTGGCCATTTAGGGGGGTAATTGTGTTTATTTTGTCAGTAATAAAACAATAATAACACACTGAAACTGTGACTGTTTCAGTTATGGCTAATTTTGAGCAGAATAAAAGAACACTAGCCAATGCATGACTAAAAAGCACAGCTTTGAACGCACATAAAATCATAAAAAGGCTCTGTCTGACTGTTTGTGTTTCATTAGTGAGCACTGAGGTTGAGCATTTTTTGAATATTGTTTTTTTTTATTATTTAAATTAAACCTCTTAACAAATTTAAATAATTCAATTTCACTCTAAAAGAAAAAAAATATAAACTTTATAATGTTAATAAAGTTTAGATATTTTTTTCTTTTAGAGTGAAATTGAATTATTTAAATTTGTTAAGAGGTTTAATTTAAATAATAAAAAAAAACAATATTCAAAAAATGCTCAACCTCAGTGCTCACTAATGAAACACAAACAGTCAGACAGAGCCTTTTTATGTAGGCTAGCACATTATGTTAGATATTATTAAGCAGTATTTATCGTTTTAATGTGAGAACAATTGGGACAGTAAGAATCACTAACCACTAATATAATTGGTTAGTGTAAATATAATTAGTGATAAATAATCACTAATCTGACAGTCTGCCATCTTTTTCAATTGTTTCAGTCAATACATTAATTAATGTTTACACAATTATTAAATATTAATGAGATTTTGATTAATGGCTAAGTGCTTTAATTCTAATGTGTGTCTTAAAGTAATTTAGTTTTAAGGTATTAATTAAGACTTTATTGGACATTATATGATATAATTCAATGAATTGTTCCAATAAATTGTTCTCTAGTTCTTACTATCATTAGTTACTTATTAATGAGTAACATTAACTAAAACATTAATAAACTAATTGGTAAAATCTAAAATAATAACCATAACACTGTCTATGAATGTCATGTTTGTAAGCATCTATAAACACATTTATAACGTTATAATGCCTTCATACGGCATTATAAAAATTATTATAAACAGTTCTAAAAATGAATTACACTGGATTACACTTATAGCCATGCTTATTATACATTATGAATTGTTAATATTATGCATTATAAGTAGTGTTGATAACATGTTATACTGTCAGTGCCAAAGAAGTCCCAGCTTGGAGATTGTAAAGTAAAGACAAATACCAAGCTAACGGTGGTGTACACTGACTTACCCACATTGGGTAAAACACTGATGGCAGCCCTAGTTTAAACTCTGACATTTGAAGCCTGTAATGTGCTTTATTGTGAATGTTTTAGTGTTTCAGTAAATCCTTCAGTAAATACTTCAACTTGAAGCCTCACTCTTAACACTGGAGGAGGCTTTAGTACAGTACGCTTCACTTTACTTAGAGCGGACAAATACAACTTATGAGCTCTTATAATTTGTTATGAACAGTACTTATAATGTATTATGTTAACAATTCATAATGAATAATAAGCATGGCTATAACGTGTAATGCATTTTTATAAATATTTATAGCCCTGTTTATAATGCCTTATGAATGCATTATAACATGTTATGAATGTGTTTATAGATGCTTACAAAGGTGACATTCATAGAAAGTGTTACCATAATAACATTAACAAACATTAATAAACCAATTAATAATATCTAAAATAATATGCTTGTTATCATTACTGTCATTAGTTAATGGTTAATTGAAACGTTACTTAACCATTTGGTGATGATTATAACCTACTTACTGAAATTTTAAATAGTCCTTGTATTTATTATTAGTTAATGATTAATTGAGACATCACTTAACATTAAACCTTAAAATCTCAGGCTTATTACATACTAAGTCTTATTATTCAGTAGGGGTGGGAATCTTTAGGCACCCCACGATTTGATTTGAGTCTTCGAGACTGGACGCTGAATCTCGGCTCTAAAGTGTGCAGCATAGCGCGAAAGCCCTGGTTCTCAACGACTGAGAACAGACAGCAGACAGCAGGTCACATAGCCCCGAGGTCTGGCCTCGCCAGTAGCGAACGAAAAAACAGAGATTAAGACGAACATTTGGAGGACTATTTGCATTTATAAGCAGCGCGGTTGGTTAAATCTGCTGAGAGACTGTCTTTGCGAAAATGAAGTCGCTTCTCTTTCGAATTTTCCCGTTCCACCTTAAATGGTGCAGCAGTTACATTCGGCGCCGAAGGCAGAATTTAAGGTGGAACGGGAAAATTAGAACGAGAAGCTGGCAAATGAGAAGCGACTTCAGCCTCGTAAAACAGCCGAATGCTTTACAAGAAACTGATCTAGTTATGAAGAAAAGTTTTCTGGCGGAGATGGGAGGAAAGCGGTTATAGCTAAAGCTTAAAGCAGAGCGAAGTAAATCTGCGCTCTCGTTTATATTTTTAGCCCATACTACATTAACACATACTGGGACATACTGGACGTTAAATGTTGTGGCTCCCAATGTGGTTTGATTTTAGTTGAAAGGACAAAATGGCTCTTCTTATCATTTGTGTTGTGACTCCTGATCTAACCTGGCTTTAATGCAGAGGGAGCCGGTCGGATTTCTCACTCATCCCACTGTGTTTTTGTTATGTGCCGCCACAGACTGTCCGGGCGCTGCACTTCCGCACTTCCAGTTCCGCCCTTTGCGTTCCGTCAACATTACGGTATAAATTAAATATTTAGAAAATCGATTTTTGACATTTGTGAATCGATTCAGAATCGTTCACGTCCGCATCGCGATGCATCTAAGAATCGAGTTTTTCCCACACCTCTATTATTCAGTAACTACAGGGACTTCGATGCAAACTAGTTGAGCTATTCTTAGGTTATAGAAGTGTGTAACTGAACTCTTGGGCTTGCCGGTGGGCCCTGGCCATTTAAGAGGTTGACCATTTAGTAATAATTTTAACCAATGTACTATAATCTAAAATTATGTTAGTCCTTATTTCTATCATCAGTTAATGATTGGCTGTGGCGTTACTGAATCGTTTAGTAATGCATATTACTTAAGTACCGTTAACTGATCTATGTAATTATTGTAAAGTGTTAAATGGCTCCTGTCAATTTAGGCATATATTTCTTGGCAGCTTAAGATGCATAGAAGCTGTAGTCTTCTCTGCTTATTGAAAACCAAAGTGAGCCTGACTGTTTGTCTGTTCCTATAGGTCAGTGGTGTGTGCAGTGTGTGCAGTGCAGTGCAGTGCAGGTTTTTTTTTTTTAAAGCAGCCTGAACTGTATTGTATACACAGTCTACAGCATTCTGAAAAGTGGTGGATCAAATGCCCACTTGTCTATGTTGTTCTGCTGGTTTTGATAGAAAACTGCAGCATTTTTGTCCCTAAAATGAATAAAGATAAACACACTGAGACACTCACCACAGCCGCTTTGGAGTGACCTAGGAAGCGGTTCCACATGAGGGTACAAATAGGGGAACTGATAGTCTGGCACAGAGTACACACACACACACACACACACACACACACACACACACTGAAGTAAACACCCATATCAGATCCTGACAGTCTTACTTGCTCAGGCTCCTGTTACAATGCTGGTGAATGAAAGTGCGGTTTTGCATGCTGTACACACACGCTCAGATACACACACACACACACACACACACACACACACACACTAATCTAATCGTAACCTCATTGATCCTGACTGTGTCCAGAGGATCCTCTGAGATAAGGAGAGCTCATGAGATGTTGCCAGGTTGGCTTTCCATATCTAATCACCGGTGGAGGTAACAGGAGACGTCAAGACTCAAGACTGCTTCCTGAGTGTGTGTGTGTATGTGTGTACATATATGTGTGTAAGACCACACTTTCATTCATCAGCATTGTCTCCACTGAAACACTACACTATGATGCAGTTGAGAAGGCACCTGCACCGTTTGGTAAAGATCTACCTGCACCAGAGCCCTCAATAAACCACCGGCACAAATACATAAATATTTACCCCGGCTTTGTAATCCACCTGTCTGTGTCTGTACTCCTGCAGGAAATTGCTAGGATATTTTTATAATCAAGACTTGAGCGGTCACAGCGGAGTAATGGAAAATATAACGAACTTCCAAAGAAACCTGGAGGTGAGAGAGTCCTGGAAAACGTCTTTGGCATTTCAATTAAAATCACTTTGAAATATTGTGTTTCTAATTGCTCTCAAGAGGCTGATGGAACATAATTTTCCTGATTCTTATTGGGAGTGAAAGCAACAGTGTAGTGGTGCATATAAGCAGATACACAGCTGAAACTACACTCTTAAAAAAGATGGTTCTTCATGGGTTCTTTGGTAAAGGGTATGGTTCTGTTTAGAACCATGAATTCTATACTCCACCACATTGAGAGGAGCCAGTTGAGGTGGTTCAGGCATCTGATCAGGATGCCCCCTGTACACCTCCCGCTGGGGGTTTACCGGGCACGGCCTACGGGGACGAGACCCCTAGGGACCCGCTGAAGAGATTTTATATCTCCAAGTTGGCCTGGGAGTGTCTCGGGGTCTCCCAGAATGAGCTGGAGTTGCGGGGGGACAGGGTCGTCTGGGATTCTCTGCTCTCCCAACTTTTACCATGACCCTATCTGGGTTAAGTGGTTAATGATGATGATAATGATGATGATGATGATGATGATGATGATGATGATGATTTCACCATGCAAAGCATGAAATTGTGTTAAATAGAACTCATGGTTCTAAATAAAACCATTCCCTTTACTAAAGAACCCTTGAAGAACCATCTTTTTTTAAGAGTGTAGTGAAAGATATGTCTGTGTCTGTATATTATGTTTTGATTTGACCACTGAGAGCAAAGGTGC